>NC_138769.1:71303626-71856126 GCF_965119305.1 Pelophylax lessonae
TTATTGAGCTTTGACCATATTTATCTCTGATTAGCGCACCACTTATTGTTAACCACTTTACCACCGGAGGATTTTGCTGTCTTACGTCCAGGCCACTTTTTGCGATTCGGCACTGTGCAACTTTAACTGACAATTGCGCGGTTGTGCGATGCCGTACCCAAATGAAATTTACGTCCCTTTTTTCCCACAAACAGAGATTTCTTTTGGTGGTATTTGATCCCCTGTGCGATTTTTACTTTTTGCGCTATAAACAAAAAAAGAGTGTAAATTTTGAAAAAATAACAATATTTTTCACATTTTTTTATATGAAATTCCCCCAAAAAAATGTAAAAATCAAAATTTTTTTAAATTTTTGGCCAATTTGTTTTCTGCTACCTATGTTTGGTAAAAAAAAAATCACAATAAGCGTATTTTGATTGGTTTGCGCAAAAGTTATTGCGTTTACTAACTAAGGGAAAGATTTCTGTCATTTTTGGTGTTTTTTTTTTAACGCGTAATGGCGGCGATCTGCAATTTTTTTGCGGTACTGCGACATTGCGGCGGACAGATCGGACCCTTGACTGACATTTTTGACACTTTTGGGGGTACCAGTGACATTTCTACAGTAATCAGTGCTATACATATGCACTGTTACTGTAAAAATGACGCTGGCAGGGAAGGGGTTAATTTTATTGGAGAGGGAGGGGTTAATGTATGCCTGGTGCTTACTAACATGTGTGGGGGGAGGTGACTGTATGACCCAGGGACAGATCGCATGTTCAGCTATGCTGAACCCTGCAATCTGTCACTGTCTGTCACTTAGGAGATCCGCCCGCTCTGTTTACACAAGTGGGCGGATCTCCAAACTCAATTCCCCGATGATCGGGGAAGAGCAGCGGCGATTGTAGGTCTACGTCGCTGGACGATAACTAACCACTTTGCCGCAGTAGAGCTCGAGTGAGCGGTCGGCAAGTGGTGAATATATATATGAGCACTTGAATTGGTGGGAGCTGCAATTCAGGTCTAGTTATTTCTTGTGGTCCACCATAACAGTGCACCTTTTTCACTTTTTATTCTGTTTTTAAAAATAATATAAATTGCCAGTATGACATTATGTGAAGCAAAAGCACAAATTATCAGATCCACTTGAGATTTCTCCCTCTCTTTTTTCTCTCTCTTACTCTTTCTCTTTCTCTCTTTCTCTCTCTCTCTCTCTTTCTCTCTCACTCTCTCTCTTTCTTCCTCTCTCGCTCTCATTGCCTTTTTCTCAAGGTTTTATTAATATAATTTCTATTTCTTTGCAAGGTTCTGTTTGTTTGAAGTAATTACAAAGTAAACATGGCATAACCTTGCAAACAGGGAAAGTAAAAAGGAGACATTCCCCACCGATAGCTTTAGTGACAATAAATCACTGATTTGCACTTCCTCACTGACTTAATAACACCGTTTACAGAGATAAGCAACATAAATGACCCCTATTAGCAATTCAATTATCAACACCTTATTAGAGATGTCCCATTTAGATGTCCTCACTGGTTTTAGGATAACATATGTCCCATCTACACAAGATTTTCTTAAAAAGAGAAAAAAGGAAGTATATAAAAGTAAAAGGAAGTAAAATCTCTGGGCACAAAAACTTTCATCTAAATACATTCCACAATAGTTACAAAGAATATATCAAATAATCCACTTTGTGTGCATTAAAATTCCCTTGCAAATCCAGATATTATGGTGTGCCACACCTGTGCAGAGAGCAGAGCTTGGGAAGGGCCCAGCAGGCTCCACCCACTACAGGCCATCTTCACAAAACTACAGGAGGTGGGCGGATACAAGACCAGTCACCCTGCACATGAGAGAGAGCAGCAGTGACCAGTCTTTATTACAGGAAACAACTGCAGAGAGACATAATGCAGGATTTTTTGTGCTGGATTACTGTGGAAATCAGGAAGAAACACACAAAGAACACAAGGTTCAAATAAGAATATACAGACCTATTGTATTTAGACTATTCTTAGCTAGCTTGGAGTTTTGCTTCAAAGGAAATCTTTTCTGAAAAAAAAACATGGAGACCAGTGGCAGGTGGTGCTCCATGGGCTGGGGGAAGGGCGGCAGATGGACCGCACCATACCAAACCAGGCCGCAAATTTTTTTTATTTCCCTTGCACCTGAATAAATGTTCTTTACAAAGTAAAGCTTCAACACACTTACATTTGCTAAGAAAAAAGATTGCAACTTCAGTTGCAAAGTGTACAGTCAATTTGCCTTTAGTAAATCAACTCCACTGAATCATAGACTGGGAGCAAGCATGCAAATATAGGAATACAGTAAACCCCCGCTCCATCTCGGTTCAGTTTTTGCGGTCCCGGTATATTGCGTTTTTTTCTGTAATGTTGTTTTACTATATAAATCATTAAAAATTTAAAATTTTTGTGTTTTCCATAGCTCTTGCTCTGTCTCTCAGTATCTTTTATGTGTTTAAATGAGTTTCTATTGTTTTAAGTGTGTTTAAAGACCTCAAAATGCTTTTACACGTACAGTGACAGTAAAAAAAACATGCCTACAGTGTATTTTAATAGGGTTTTTCTATTTAGCGGATTTTCACTTTTAGCGGGTGAGTCCGGAATGTAACCCCGCAATGGAAAGGAGTTTACTGTACTGGACTTACAGTCTTATCTAACCTGCTGTCTTTGTCCAGGTCAGCGACTAATGTTTTTAATAACGTTTTGAAACCAAAGGGTCAGTATAGAAGCCAGGCAGCTGGCATTTTGTTTTTTAGGAAAGGACTTGTGAGGATAGAAATATGGGAACTACCATTACTGGCTGTTTTTTAAAGAAGCAGACTCCAGGGCTGTCATCATAGTTCTGGTTTTGCTATCTAGTGGGTCAATGACCCGAAGCAAGCATGCATTGTACAATTTCGACTTTTCAATCTTCACCGCCTGCATGAAGGTTAGTAGAGCAGTACAGACTGATGATACCACTGAAGTCTGCATCCTTGAGCATCAAGTTAGCAATGTCAGTTCCCATATTTCTATCCTCCCAGGTTACCCTTATCACATCAACGTCATATAAAAATCATGTTGCAACATATGTGAGTCCTCCACACTCTAGTGGATCCTCCATAAGAACATATGAAGAAGTCATTATACCTATGGTTAAAGTGTTACTCAGCCCCGTTCACATCGGCGTGATTAGACATGTCAAACTGCATGCCAAATCGCAGCCTATTGCTGGCAATTGCAGTGTTCCAATCAGTGGGACGCTGACTTTGTGGCACCGCACCAATTCTAAAATAAGTTCCTGCACTACTTTTGGCGACTTCAGGGGCAATTTCAATAGACATCTGTGCATGAACTCACATATATGTCATTCAAATCTTTTCCAAACTTCCACTGAAATGCGGGTTTGAAATTGTGTGAGTTTAGCTGAACTCACACAATTTCACACCCGAGTTCAGTGTGAACAAGGGCACAACTAATAACAGTAAAACCAGTCTGTATATGCAATAAAGCATGCTTGTTATACTCACTGTGGAACCTAAGGGGTTAAACCTCTGCATTATGTAAAAAGACTATTTGATCCTGTCTTCTCTAAGCCTCCCCTTCTTCCACAGTCCCCAATCTATCTCCTGCTAGTACAGAGTCTTGGGGGCACTCTGCACATGCTCAGTCTGATATGTAATGCTAGAGAGGTTTTTTTTTCTTGGGAGAGTGCATGTGATTAGCACAGGACCAATCAGCAATGTCCAGACAGAGGGTCAGGAGTCATGCAGCCTTATTAGACAGTCAGGGGAAAATGAAAACTCTTCCTACAAGCTTTAACCAGACACTGATAGTCACAAGACTGCTACTGCTATATACTGCTGATGAGAAAAGGTATTTAGTGTACTTTGGGAGACTAGATATAGAGAATGCAGGGTTCTGGGTTTAGAAATGCTTTAGGTTAAAGAAGAAGTCCAGGTATGGGTATGTTATAAATAGGTACATTGGTCCAGCTTGGACCAATGTAAATATGTATACTGTACACCATACCTGGTTAATGCCTCTGGAAACTGGAAATCATTGTAGTAGACACTGATATTCCAGTGATCTCCACTTGCTTCCGGGTTCCATGTAAGGCAGCTGGCCTGATGCGTTGTGAAGACAGTAGTTTGGCTGCTCAGCATGGGTGCCATTCAGAGAATGCTTTGCATTTTATGAATGAATGAAAGCATTCTCTGATTGGTTGAGGTGGAGAGTGTCATGTCACCTACCCCTTCTGTAACTGTCTGATCAGAGAACGCTTTTCACTCATACAAAAAAGCACAGCATTCTCTGTATGGCGCTCATACTGAACAGCCAACCTCCTCTGCTCACAATGCCAGCCATCTGCTTAGCCAGTGGAGCAGTGGGGTCTACATCAGTGATTTCCAGGTATGGTATATACATAGGTATAGGCCAGGTATGGTATATACATAGTTACATTGGTCCAATGTAAATATACACTATACCTGGAATTCACCTTTAAGGCTTAGCTAGACCTGGTGTTGCCATTCCGGGGATGAAGGAGAGGTCTTCACTGAGTCTCAGAGAGCTGGGAAGTTACAGAATAATCAATCCTCTTTAAAGTGGATCTATACCCTACTGATAAAGTGCTATACATCATGAACAATCATGTTTTGCTCCACAATATACTGTATTCACCATTTTTCTTTTTTTTATTTCCAAAAGTTTTTATTGTGTTTTCAAAGCCTAAAAAATGCAAGCAGGTAGCCACAGTAAAGAGCAATGTACACATAGAAAGTAGAATAACATTTAGTTTATGTATACAAAAAGTCGAGAAGAATTGTCACTTCGGTTTGTAACGCATCAATAACATTGGCGTTGGTCATGTAGCATATGTGTTGTTTGTTATCTCGGATACCCCAGTAGGGAACAAAGCTGTGTCCTGCGGAAAATGACAACACTGTCAATTATAGGTTCATGTTACATGTAGTATCCAAGCAGCTTAGGCTTAGAAAAGAAAACAAAAAGGAGAAAAAAAAAAAAAACATTATCTAAGATTATGATATCTATTCAATCATGAGAGGGTGAGGTGTATCCGGCTGTTGGGCCCGTAACCATTTTTCTTTTTATACCTTTTTTTGCACCTGAGAGCTGTTGACCTCAACCAGCTTCTTTCAGCCACTTCCAGTTTCATACTGATTAGGTTGACTTCCCAATAGCGACAATAGTGATCCTTGCTCATGCTTGGTACAGCTGCCTGTAGTTCCACTAGAGTCACATGTGACAGGATTACAGGACAGAAGCACATTTACGACCCAGTTGTTACCCCTTTATGGAAACGAGGGACAAGAACCATCATGGCAGGATCACCAGTTATTTTAAAATGAAAGCCAAAGATTTAAAGAGATTTAAAAATAATTTTAAAATTACATTAATACATTAAAGCTTATATGGAATTTTAATGATTGGGGTTAGATTTTCTTTAAAGGAAACCATTTTAACTAAGAACATTGAATTTTAAATACACTGCTCTTTAGAGGCAACTGCATTTTTTTAATTGTCATTAAAATGCATTATTAAAAAACAATTCCCTGTATTAGAAAGTTCATGCACAGTGCAGTGTTTTAGGTGGATTTTAGTCTTCTTTCCTTTGGCGTCACTATTAATTTTAGTAAAAGCATGCTGGAAGTAATATAGGTAACTTTTATCTCGGCTGTGTAAGCAGTTCAGCTTATTCTATCACCATTAAAGTGCATTGCAATAACTTTGCCTCATAAATCTGCCCAGTAATGTCAGTTGTCTACAATGCTTTTACGCATGTGAATTATTCTCTGTGAATCCAAAACCTCCACAGAAAAATCAGATGTCAACATACAGCTGTATATCCTACTGCTGAACAAGAATAGCGCGGAGGAGATTGCATTGACATTTGTGGGGCTCTATAGTTAAGCTGTATGATGATCGGTAAGAATGCCCTTCGCTGGATATATGGTGCTAAAGCATAAATAGGTAAATGCCGGAACAAAACAGATCTTGCAGTCCTGGTTAAATTCACACTCTTTGTCAACAATGCTGTATTGACCTTTATAGGACCTGGCTACCGGAAAGATACAGACGTCTAAGTGTATACCCGTATTTCGTTATATATCAACTGTATTGATTCTACTCGATAGCTATAGTGGGGCATAATATTTTAAATGTATCTACATTTGGATCATGTGGAGGCAGCTGTGTCTTTATTTTATCCATGAATTTTAATATCTTCTGAATAAATTTATATTTTTTGGAATCTATGTGTGTGGTCTCCCATTTTGAGCCTATAAAGTCTGATCCATATATAGGTGGACTATGAATTATGTCAGCCCGCAATTGCTTTTTTCTTTTAATTAAATAATATAGTTGCCCTTCTTTGTATCCTGTACAGTTCCTGTGTTGTGAACTGGTGTCCAAAATGGAACTCAAAGTGAAACTGCACTCTGTTAATCAACATTGACTATTTTTAATCCTTATGCTGCTAGCATTAGCAAACAGATAGAAAGGTATATCATATTTACTTGTTATAAACTGTTTGGTTTCTTTTCACATTCCTTTTGTTACTTCCTATTTTGCATGCATAGGCAAATAATGTCATACATCCCAGATGTCTTCAGGAGGTAAGGAGGGGTTTTCTCAGCTAAGCACTCCCTCCCGCCTGCATGCCTGAGCTAAGGGCATATGGATTCCAGGAAGTAAATGCTACATGAATCACCTACACTTACTCAAAATGTCCATGGCCAGAAATGCTGAGGGGGTGTTTTTTTAAACTGATTTCTCAAGAAAGTAAAGCATGGAGAATTTACCTAAGACCTTGAGTTTTGCCGGAACAGTATAGAAGGGAAATCTTCCAATGGGGATACTTGTTCCAGAGACAATGGTCTAAGGCATCTTCTACTACTCTGCCTCTTATCAGGAGTTTATTTACTGGTAAGGCTCCTCCTAGAGTGTGCCGACATTTATTTATTTATTCGTTGAGTCACTTATTTCATGTTGGTTCGGGTTCCTTCTCTTCCTGGAACACCCCACCCTCCTGTTCTTATTGTGTCTGATCCCCTTGGCTTATTTGTTTAAAAAATAAAAAAAAACCTGTCTGAATAGTTAGGGACTCGGCTCTCTGACAGGCAGCCTATGAGGGCTTTTACTCTGGGCTAACAGTGACCTCTGTCATGCAGTTTGGGGAGTTCTCATAAGACCCTTGTCATAATGCTACCTCTACAGGTCCTTGGCCTTTTGAACATTATACAAGTTACTGTGTTGTCACATCTACCATACCTCCTCAGCTGTGTCTGAATTGCCTTACCAATGCTATGGAGTCAGTGTTGGTTGTTTGTAAAACCCTGACTTTTTGCTAAATATAGAATAAAACAAAAAATGATTTCTTTGGAGGAGTCTCCTCTCACTTCCTCTTGCGTCTTTAGACAAAGGAGATGCTAAGGGATGTTTTTCAAAAAGGTTTCTCGAGAAAATAAAGCATGGAGAAATGGATGGATGGGTGAGTTTGCTTTGAATATTAAAAATGAATTAAACTAAATATATTTTGGTTTGTGGTGCTCAGATACAGTGAAGTTCTGCTTTAAATTTAAAGCAAAGCTTGTTTTATCATTTGTGACTGTTACGTTTGATTTTTCACAGTTAACTCAAAGTTAATGCTGGCTTATTTCACAATCCTAACAGGGCACCATTTACCATTTTTTCAATATACATAACTATATACAGTATATATGTAAACAGAAGAGTCAGAATATGTATTACCAGAAAATGGTCTCATAAAATAACTCACCCCGCGCACAAAAGGGCAAAATAGATAGCAACAAGGAGTTATGAAGACGCAAGGTCTCAAAGCAGCTACTATACAAAAAGAAATATTAACGCAGGTGTTGTAGAGTATTTGGTCAAATAAAATAAACTATAACACTAGCAGCGCTAAACAAAGGTCCATTGACTAAACCAGTGTCCTTAATGACTCATAGAATATATATGTGCAGTCCATACAGTGATACATCAGGCACAATCCATCCACCAGGGTAGGGGAGTGAAGCCAAAGCTAATAAGGATTTCATTTACATTTCAGCAACTTTCCTGTTGCTCTTTTTTTACCCGAATATTTATGTACCGTATTTTCTGGCGTATAAGACGACCCTCCTAATTTTCAAGTTAAAACATAGGTTTTGGGCTATACTCGCCGTATAAGACTACCCCCTTCTGAAGCAAGTCAACACCATTGAAAAACATCAGATTTCTCATAGATCTCCAAGGTACCCCAAGTACTGTAATACATGTAATCTCTCATAATATCTCCAAGGTAACCTAAGTATAAGTATTACCAATAGATGTAATCTCAAGGCGCTGGCTGTGCGGGAATCCTGTACCGGAATACCGTATGTACCGTAGCTTCGGCTACATACAGTATACCGCGCTGAGCCAATGACAGTGAGCAATGTATTCTATTATTGAATGCAAAGCCTGCTCGGATTGGCAGAGTCAGAGAGGCGGGCTGATGTTACTCTGCCAATCAGAGCAGGCTTTGCATTCAATAATAGAATACATCCCTCTCCCTGATTGGCTCAGCGCGGTACACTGTATGTAGCCGAAGCTACGGTACATATGGTATACCGGTACAGAATTCCCACACAGCCAGCGTCTTGAGAGATTACATCTACCGGTAATACTTATACTTAAGTTACCTTGGAGATATTATACTCGGCGTATAAGATGACCCCCCATTTTTGGGGGATTTTTTTTTGATGTTCAAAAGTAGTCTTATACGCCAGAAAATACAGTATTTATTTATTTTGTATTTGGCAGCCCGATTAGCTAAATCACTGCAGCTGCAATTATGATTCTTTTGATTTAACTAATTCTAAGTATGTGAAAATGCAAGCCACTATGTTCACTGGTTTAAGTACCACTTTCTCTGTGTACACTGTAGGCAGATCCACACATATGGATTTATGAGATGGAGTGAGACCAGCACATGACTAAGTAACAAGAAACTGATGTCCCACCTAAAAAACTTTAAAAAGTCCAGATTCCTTTGCCTGAAATTGCTCTTTAAAAAGATTCACTGGAAAAAATAAATAGCAGTTAAAACTGCAGTTCAAATATACAACCTTATTCTACAGTGCATTGCAAAACCTAAAAAAATGTCAGCTTTATGTAATGCAATTCTGCAACCCAATAATAAAAAAATAATAGCTGTATGCCTCATTCATTGATGTGCTCATAAAAGAATTAACACATTTCAGTTGCTATAGAGGGAACCACAAATCTTTGATAGCCAGGCTATCTATCAAGTTTAGAGAGATGACCGATCCCACGGAGTGCTTTGTGTTCAATATTTCCTCTCTGCACACTCGTTATGTGTTTATGATGCCTGCAGTTTACATTTTGAACTTTAGTGCCATAGCCTGAATAATAATATTTGTTTGTGGCATGACTATATGTCCTCCTGCAAAATATACATCAAATTAAATTGCCCTTTAATTAAATAATATGATGTTATTTTTATTACTGACCCTAAAAAGTTATAGGAAATCTACATAGCAGGTCAATGTAGGTAAAGTTATTGTTAAGATGTTGTTTTGTAGTGCAAGAAATACAATTATTATTATGTAAATTTAATAAGCCTCAGAATTATCAACATAAACTGCAAAACCACATAAAAACAATTCCTATTCCTTTGCATCAACCCCTATTTCATCATTCTTATGGTAAGGTTTCTGTAAGACAGTCCAAACAAGTTCCAAAAGCAGGTACTATGTGATGCAGAAGCATCTACCTTCCCTGACTGAGCCAAACCCTTCTTTTTTTTTGTGTCTCATCTGCTCCCCTCACAGACACTGCAGCTCCCAGAAGAGAGGTTTCAGCAATATAATCACTGCTGTCAATCCAGAAAGTAGTGGGCAGCACTGAGTAGGACCAGGTGCTAGTTGAAAAACTTCAGACTTGTGAATTAGCAGTGACACTGCTGGGATCCCCCCTGTAACATCTTCTCGTCCCACTGTAGTGCAATCAGGCACAGCCTACATGAGAGTGGTAACTCTGCTCTGAATGTATGAGCACCTCATCACAGGAAGTGGCATTCAATGTCTTCCCTGGCAGGTTCAGCAGATATCTGTGAGACTATTCAGGGGGACTAAAAGAAAACTGTGAATGTGTCTGTTTACCTGTCATAGCTACATAGTTTGTAAGGTTGAATAAACACCAACCCATCCCGTTAAGCATAAGTGTGTGAGTTTATGTCATTAACATGTTCCATATCCCTGTATATTGCATTTGCTAAGAAACACAGCTATTTTATTTTATTTTAAATGTATCTACAATCCCTGCTGACACCACCAATTGCAGAAGGAAATTCCACATTTTTACTGCTCTAACAGTAAAGAACCCCTTATGCTGTTTAAGACTGAACCACTTCACATCCAACTTCATTTTGTGGCCACGTGTCATCTTTAGAGGCCTTGGGTTAACTTATTGCTGTCTTGCTCACAGAAAATGTACTGCGAATGAGCAGCACAGCCAAGCACCACAACGTACCCTCACATAGCAGCGTACTTCCTAGTTGGGGGGGGGGGGGGCGAATGAGTGCGCCCCCTGGTGACCTGTGCTGTGACTGGACAAAATACAAATTTGTCAGCAGGGTACAGCCAATGGGAATGGCTGTACACCTGCTGAACTCTGTGCACAGACAGCAATGTGTCTGTTTCTTCTCCCTGAAATCATTTCTGAGTTCAGGGAGAAAAAGAAGAGAGATCTGTTAGTAAAAGCAGCACACTTTATACTTGTTAGGCACTCAGTTACCCCTTGATTGCCCTTTGATGTCAACCCCTTCCCAGCCAGTGCCCTTAGTACAGTGTCAGTGTACAGTATTATCACTAATAAGATTTAAAGTGACGCCATATGATGGTACTATGAACACTGGGGTACAACCGTGCCTTGTCCTAATTATATAGGGGAAGACAAAGTAGAGTAATGTACTCATTATGGACTTTACTGGCACAACCACATAACGCAATGTCATAAAAAATGATGAATTTTTATTTCAAAATATGTTAAGAAATTATTTTGACAATTTAAAGACACGTATACAAAAGAGCATTGTTATATACAAAATTGTTATGCAACAAAAAAGACTCAAACAGATGTATGTGACCTCCACCATACCACACCATACACGGTACTACATGAAACCAGGAACCATATGTTCCATGATCAGAACCACATGGTAACAAAAGTTTGTGATGGTATAATTCCAACGGTGGCGGTGGATTCACTTGATACAATAGCGTTCTCTACATGTTTCACGCTACCGAGCTTTTTCTGGAGAATAACGCAAACGTAACACTCTATAGGTCAATGATCAATCACATGCTACAAAACACATTAGATCATCCAAGAATAAGAACAAGTAGAAAGCTACAGCAGCAGATTACTGCACATCAGAGCCCAAACCAGATGGAGGTGGGGGGATATTTAAGGTGAAATGGGTCTTCACACCAGGATCCAGTATGGGGACTGGGATGTTATAAAAGTTGTATGGAGGTAGCACAGGAGGGTTTCAGGCAGGGCGAGGCTGAGCAAATCTCTGTCTCTCTAAATATCAAATGGTATATTTTCCTCTTCAAGCAATGGCCTGTTTCATAGCATATCCACTCTGGTGGTGCATAGGGTAAAACCCCCTTTCCTTGTGATGGTAAAATATCCGGTCCCCACACTGGGGCAAAGTAGTCTCCTCTCCTGGTAGCCAGAGGGTCTGGAGGGCATATGAAGTTAAAGGAAATCTTCCCAAAAAGTATGTGGGCAGCGAAAAAATCTAAAGGAAGCCCTAACCTCTTTAAAAAGTTATTTTGGCTGATGTTGGGTTCCAGACCGTTATGATAACTGGCTTTAGAAATCACAGAAAATGGGTAACTGAGAAGTCATTGGGTTACTCAACCCTCCAACATTGGGTTACTCAACCCACCAACATTCACTAAAAACTGAAATACCTGTTTCATGTGAACTGGAATGGCAGCCTATAAAATTTGTATGTTTCTCCAAGGAAATGGTACTGAAAAGTATAGAGGCTCCCAACTGCTGAACTCTCCTGAAAATATTATTTTCATTGCAGTCATGTTGATCCAATGGCTTCAGTACTTTCTAGGTCACTGATTTTGAACACATAATCAAGTTAGAAGTTCTTACTTCACTCTGACTCTCCTGATCTGCATGTTTGTTTCGGAATAGTGTTAGAATATATGGAAGCCAAAGGCAATTAACACCTTAAGGCTTCATGCACGCTGGGGCTTTTGAAAACGCATTCTCTTGGAGAAAAGCAGCTTCAAAAATATGCCTAAGCTGTGTTTTTGCAAGAGCGTTTAGGTGCCCCAAGCTCTTAGGTGTTTATTTATTTTGTTGGCCAGAATATTAATTTATTCTGGCTATTGAAATGAAAAAACGCTCAAGTGCTAAGAGTGCATAGCGCTCAGCTAGACCTGCTCCCATGTGTTTACAAGCGCTTTGGTGTTTTTGTCTGCCAAAACACTCCGCTCTTGACTGCACAGGTAATGTTTTTATTTCTTTTGCCTCTAAACTCCTGTAAATGTCTATGAGTGCATGGACACATAAGCTAACACACAGGGGCATTTTAAGGCAGATAAAAAAAAAACTTAAAATGCCTGTAAAACTGGTGTTTTTGAGCTCAAGTGTGCATGAGGAATAGTTCCGATGTTTTTTTTTTTGTTTTTGTTCTCAGTACAGTTTTCTTTTAAAGTGTATCTAAGCACAATTTTGGAATATGTACTGTATGTAATGCAGAGGTGGAAACCCCTGTTGGGATTTTATTGCTGTCTGTGTGCTGCTGGGGAATGTCACTCTCTGCATATGTCCTGTTAGCCATTGTCCCCAGGACTTACAGTGGGAGAGATTTTAAGACCTTGAGTCTTGACTGAAACAGAATAGAAGGTAAGGGGATACTTGTTCCAGAGACAATGGTCTATCTCAGGCAGGGGTGTCCAAACTATGGCCCTCCAGCTGTTCAGGAACTACAATTCCCATGAGGCATTGTAAATCTCTGACATTCACAGACATAACTAGGCATGATGGGAATTGTAGTTCCTGAACAGCTGGAGGCCATAGTTTGGACATAGCTACTCTGCCTCTTACCAGGAGTTGATCGACTGGCAAAGCTCTTCCTTGAGTGTTCTGACAGGGCCAACATTTATTTATTTATTTATTGATTGAGTCACTTATTTCGCATTGGGTCGGGTTCCCTCACTTCCTGGAGCACCCCGCAGTCCTGTTCTTTTTGTGTTGAATCGCCTTGACTAATTTATAACCTGTCTGAATGGTTAGAGATTCGGCTCTCAACAGGCAGCCTAAGAGGGCTTATACTCTGGGCTACAGTGACCTCTGTCATGCAGTTTGAGTAGTTCTCATAAGACCCTTGTCATAATGCTACCTCTACAGGGCCTTTTGAACATTATAAGAGTTACTGTGTTGTCACATCTACTGTACCTCCTCAGCTGTGTCCGAACTGCCTCACCATTGCTATGGTGTCAGTGTTCGTTGTTTGTAAAGCCCTGACCTTTTGCTAAATAAAAAATATAAAAAAAAAAAAAATCTTTCTTTGGCAAAGTCTCCTCTCACCTCCTCTTGCATCTTTTGACAGAAAGCTGAGAAAAAAATCTCCCAAAAATACACAGAGAGCAAAACAATCAGGGACTGAACACATTTATACAGTAGAAAACCCCCTTAAAATTAGCATCATTGTATAAAATCAGTATGCTCTCTGAATGTAAAAGTAATACAAGCAACATACTTTAATAATACTTTTTCCACTTCTATAGAAACATTCACCTTTTTCCCAATAAATATTCAGATCAGAGATGATGGCATTAGACAGAAAGATATGAGAGCTGGATATCCATCCAAGGCAATTTACCTGTCAAAAAGACATTTTTCGTTGTTCTAAAATGAGCACCTGTGGAGCTCGACTTATTTCCATGATAACTAGCTCCATCTCTTCGCATTGGTTTCAATCTCATCAGAGCTTCACAGAAGCCACTAAAAAGGCAGTTTGCATTGTATTGCTCTTCCCATCAATTTATTTCCAGAATAAAATCACAGGTGGCATTGTGATTTCATACCTTCTTAGTAATTTTCATCACAGCCCTAGACCTGAACTGACTGATTACTTTATATAGGCAGGCATCAAAGAGTGCTTTGCTTTCCTGCTAGGTGGACAATGTGTGATTCTGCTCCCAGATCGAATAAAGGAAACTCATTCTCTTTTTCCAGTGTAACTTCCATTATGCTGAACATGCAGCCTTCGGGGCTTCTTTAACCAAGCTGTTACCTTAAGGTTCTCAAATCTTGCATTGATTGCTGCTAACATCAATACGCTATGCAAGTGGAAGTACAAGAAATGCTTTTATAGCTCTGCTGTCATGATTCACCATTTATCAGTAAATGTTACTGCTGGTTTCATGTTGCCTACATGGTACAATATAAAGTTTGTTAAGTAATCATCCTGGGGGTAGGAATAAGAATTTGCTAAAAAATAAACTCAGGTGTGAGTGCACGTTCACACTTCTTACCACCCATCCCCCTTCACTAAATTATTTTCTCATTTTTATCTTGAGTATAGGGGCATCAAATATGTATAGGTTTTGATACATTCAGTATGTGAACACTGTATGGTTAATGCTAAGGTTGGGGTGATAAAGCTGAAAGCTGAACTGTAGGCAGATACATAAAAATGTCCATATTAATGCAGTTCTGTATTTAATATGCGTCATTAAACTTTTTTTTTAACCACTTTACCACCGGATGATTTTGCTGTCTTACGTCTGGGCCACTTTTTGAGATTCGGCACTGTGCGAATTTAACTGACAATTGTGCGGTCATGCAACGCCGTACCCAAACGAAATTTACGTCCTTTTTTCCCCACAAACAGAGCTTTCTTTTGGTGGTATTTTATCGCTTGTGCGACTTTTACTTTTTGCGCTATAAACAAAAAAAGAGCGATGATTTTGAAAAAATAACAATATTTTTCACATTTTTTATATGAAATCCCCCCCCCCCCCCCAAAATGTAAAAATCTAAATTTTTTATCATTTTAGGCCAATTTGTTTTCTGCTACATATTTTTGGTAAAAAAAAAATCACAATAAGCATATTTTTATTGGTTTGCGCAAAAGTTATTGCGTTTACTAACTAAGGGAAAGATTTCGTTTTTGGTGTTTTTTTTTTTAACGAGTAATGGCGACGATCTGCGATTTTTTTGCGGGACTGCAACATTGCGGCGGACAGATCGGACCCTTGACTGACATTTTTGACACTTTTGGGGTTACCATAGTGCATATGTATATGCTATACATATGCACTGTTACTGTAAAAATGACACTGGCAGGGAAGGGGTTAATTTTATTGGAGAGGGAGGGGTTAATGTATGCTTGGTGCTTACTGACATGTGTGGGGGGAGGTGACTATGTGACACAAGGACAGATCGCAGGTTCAGCTATGCTGAACCCTGCAATCTGACCCTGCCTGTCACTTAGGGGATCCGCCCGCTTTGTTTACACAGGCGGGCGGATCTCCAGACTCGATTCCCCGATGATCGGGGAAGAGCAGCGGCGATCGCCGCTGCTCCTCCCCTGGCCCGACTCCCGCTGTGACTGAATACAGTGGGAGCGAGGCTCCGGCTCCGCGCGCGGCCGAGAAGGGGGAGTGTCTGGCGACGTAGGTCTACATCGCCAGACGATAACTAACCACTTTGCCGCAGTAGAGCTCTAGTGAGCAGTGGCAAAGTGGTTAAGGACCGCCCGCCGCAGATTTACTGCAGCAGGCTGGCCCTCCTGCGTGAACAGACGTAGCTCTACGTCATGAGCCTGCAGCTAGGGAGCGAGCCACTCGGCAGCGGGCACTCTAATGCATGGGGCCAGCAGCTCGGGCACCTGTGATCGATCCCCCACTGAGAGAGAAGGGCGATCAGCTGTTGTAAACACAGCAGACCTTTCTTCTCTCTGGAAAGATCACAGAGTGCCTGTGATCCTGCTATATAGGATCACAGTTCTCTGTGATAATTTCAAAAGCCCAACCCCCATAGAGTTAGAAACACTCCCCTAGGCTTACAATTAACCCCTTGATCACCCACTGTGTTAACCCCTTCCCTGCCAGTGTCATTATTACAGTAACAGTGCATATTTTTAGCACTGATAACTGTAGTAATGTCACTGGTCCCCCCAAAAGTGTCAAAAATGTCAGTTAGGGGCCCGATCTGTCTGCCGCAATGTCACAGTTCTGCTAAAAATTGCAGATCGCTGCCATTACTAGAAAAAAAAAAAACAATGAAAATGACATAAATCTTTCCCGTAGTTAGTAGACGCGATAACTATTGTGCAAACCAATCAAAATACGCTTATTGCGATTTTTTTTTTTTTTTACCAAAAATATGTAGCAGAAAGAAAATTGCCCTAAAATGTTAAAAAAATTTAGATTTTTTTTTTTGGGGAATGCTATATAGCAGAATGTAAAAAAATATTGTTTTTTCAGAATTGGCACTCTTTTTTTGTTTATAGCGCAAAAAATAAAAATCACACAGGTGATCAAATACCACCAAAAGAAAGCTCTATTTGTGGGAAAAAAGGACATTCATTTTATTTAGGTACAGCATAGCATGACCGCGCAATTGTCCATTAAAGTAACGCAGTGCCGATTTGCAAAAAATGGCCTGGTCATTAAGGGGGCAAATCCTTTCTGTCCAGAAGTGGTTAAGGAAAGAAATGTAAGTACCTGAATTTGACCTGTACAGCAGGGTTGATTGGGAAAGGAAGAGGCAGTACAAGAAACCAGTCAGTTCATGTACTGACAATTAGCATGCTAATAGTAGGAAAAAGCAGAGTGTCAGACTAATAACTTCACCGCTGTGCTTCTTCTCCTTTACTATCCAATCCCAGTCTGGAGGAAGGTAAATGACCCATTATTCACCCTGGAAGATTGAAGGTGAGCATTGTAGCAAAAGCTGCTGTTTTCTTTTAATGGGCTTATGGGCTTATGGGCAGGGCCAAACCAATGTGCCTGAGAATTGGGAACAGTCACCACACATGGACACTCATACTTTGTTTATATTGGAGAAATTGAATGACTACAGAAATAAGGCAGTTTACAGAAATGACACCACATATGTTGCAGGTCATACACTTCTTCAAGCAGATGAAGGCAATGTTTGTCCATGAGGCTTTTCCAATAGTAATATAACATGCATTTACAGACAACAGAATGTCTACAGGGAATATCCCTTGGAGAAGGTATAAGATCACTGGGTTACCTTGTGATCCTCAATAATGGATCCCCTGCACGGGAAAACGTACTCTTTACCTCCTAAACAGGTAACTCTCCCTAATGCTACACCTACTCTCTCCCTAACCAGAGAGGGCTCTGTCCCTATTTTACTCCAATACTGTGGGCACATTGAATGATAAAGAATGTCCTATTTAAGGACTTCTATGTCAAGATGACCATCTAAATCTCTCAAGATTTTGGTAGTCATAAGATAGACCAACCTCCCCAAAATGGCCATCTGAAGCCTTTAGCAATGGTCTCCTGCCAGCTGGAACTTCAGGTCAGAGTATATACTGTGGCCCAACACCTGTCTACAGGCTATTCATGTTTTTGGTTTTGACTGGGGAGACCTAGTACACTTAGACAAAATTACTAGAAGAGTGAGGAAAGCTACTGATAGCTGATACCAGTTTTATTCTAGATTAATGGGACCTAAGTGCACAATACAATATTGCAAATAAAGAGAATAATAATTATACAAATACAACTGTGCTGGGACAGCAGTAACATTGACCCACACTGATTGCTTTGGCAGACAGGCAGCAGTCTTTAATTACACCTGAGAATGTATAAATAACAGTCAGCAACATGTGTGGGTAGCTATATGCCACCCTCATCAGGCCTGCTGCCCTAGGGCATGTCCTATGTTGGCCAGAATAAATCCAGCCCAGATCTTGTATTATTCATGACAGATTTGCATCAAGCCCTTGCAATAAAGACACTGGAGAATACACATATTCAGTCTAAATGTATATGAGATTTCTTGCTGTAAATTGTGTTACCCACCTTGTTCGGAGTGAGCCCACATGGACAATAAGTCTTGGAAGTAATTGGATGTTCTTTTGGATCATAGAATTGTGTTGTTACTCTTCGTTGAACAATTATTGTAAATCTTGAAACTATATTGGCTTTTACACTGCTCTGCCTAGAGATTGTGATTGAGGCTGATAGAACAAGCACAAGTATTTTAATTTCAATAATGCAAAATTTTAAAATGAGATCCCTTAAATCACATACATACAACTAATCTAGTATAATGAATCTAATATAAAATGTGTGATAGCTGCATAAAAAGCAATAAAAGGGTAATCAAAGTAGAATGTTGAGTAAAATGTATTTTATTTTTATGTGTAAGTTTCACAGGGAATGTATAAACTGAGAATCACCAAACAGTTTTCTGTAATCAAGCGATTTTGATGGACATAACAATTGACAGCTTTAATAAATGTTAGTTTTTCTTTATCAAATACATTCCCTTTTCAGAGTGTGGTGGATGTGACTTGCAGTGCCAGCTTATCTTTGCACCATCAGCAGCTGAACATTTTTCCTTGCGTAGAATATTTTTACTGTGTAATGCCAGGCTCCTGTATTCTTGTGCATGGTATTTAGTACTTAACATGTTACCCAGGCTATTAATAATTATCTTTTAAAAGAAGGATCATATGATTATTGGCAAAATGCCATCCTTAAAGAGACAATGGGGATGATTTACTAACAGAAAATAGACTGTGCACTTTGCAAGTGCAGTTGCATTCATTTTCCCGGAGCTTAGTGAATGGGGTAAAGCTCTGCTGATTTCCATCATTCAATCATGTGCAAGCAAAAATTCTGTTTTTTTTAAATTTCCTTTGCACCTGATATGGTATTCTGCCGCCGTCGCCGTGTGCTGCTGCTGCCTGCCCTCCCACCACATATCCAGGCAGGGTGAGTGAGCCGGGGGGGGTATGGTGTGAGGCCTGGTGTGGTCCGGGGAGGGGGTAGCATGGCACGGTCCATCTTATGCCCCCCCCCCCCTGGTCCATGGAGCACCAGCTGCCACTGCTCCCTCCCATCCACTACTGCTGCTCCGCCACCTGCAATGAGCCCTGTGTCACTGGTGTTTGCTTACAGCTGCAGGCAGCAGTCTGTACAAATACCCTCTCAGGGGAATCTAAGATGATGATGTACATGGCTTTGTTACAGCACAGCACAGTGGCCATGTAGGAAAATACTTTGAGCAGTACAACACTATTGTTAGGGTGCTTATATCCAACAATTACTATTGGGGCCACAAATCGGTGTTTTCATGTTCTGGGCACAGATGTGCTTTAAGCTAGCAGTACCCCCAAAATGATAAACTAAAAGTTAACATAACCCCTGAACCAAAACATCAACCTATCCCCTACCCTCTTCCTAGCCCTTTAACTTATCTTTAATCTTTATACCTGAGCTTAACCTAAAGAAAGCCCCTTACCTTATTACCACAAAAAAGAAATTGTAGTCATGCCAACAATCATGTAAAAAATGTTAGTATTACACTGATATAAATGCCAAAGTTATGTCGAAAAATATCAGCTCTGAATTTCAAATGACCTAAACTTGGAAAGTCTCCAATGACAATTAAAATCAATGTCTGATGCTATGCACAACATGCATGGGTCATTCACAATCTAGAATATTTAAAGGACACAGCACACTGGCATTCTTTATGTAATAAGAATGCTTTATTACTTACAGCACTCGCATTTTAAAGATCATAGAGGGCAGAGCTGCAATCTTTTTAAACACTATCAAACAAATGTACTTATCAATGATGTAATATAAACACACACACATCGGTTCACATGAAAGTTCAGTGAGTGCAGTCATGTGATCTAAACTATGCAAGTTCATTCATTGTCTGTTACCTAAAGTATTATTAATATGTACATAATGCTGGTAAAGTTTACATTTCTAGGTGGTGACATATGTCAAGGGAAGGAAGCATAGGTGTCATTAACATGTGGGTGGAGCTGACTCGCCTGGTACACACGGGGCCATTTTGCTCCCTCTCACTCTTCTCCTTCCTCCAGACTGTTTAGTGTATGTGCTCACTAATGCCGGGACAAGGCAGGGCCACATTCATGTGGCAGCACCCCGACTTAGTAGCAAGTCGTACACCCTGGCGTCTTTGTATCATAACCTGATGCTGTCATACAGGTGCCTTCCGGTGCCATCAGATGTAAGTGCAACTCCATTTACCACAACTCCTTAGCTTCCCAGATACACATAGGAGTATAAATTCCTTAGCTTCCCCTTCTTAGCAGCTCAGAAAAGCTACATCTAGGCAATCATGGTGGTATTGTGTTCACCTCATTGGCGTCAACACTTCCTCAAAAGTCCCTTGTTCTTTGGAGATATATCCTATATATACTCAATATGTTCTTTGGATTGTATTATTTATTGGGATGTGGAAGTGTTGACCATCTCTAGAACTGATATTGTTTACTAAATACTACATCTAGGCAAAGGTAAATTTGCAAGTGATGGGGACAGAATTGCTGAAAACATAACTCACAAAGCTTCTCCAGAAGACCCAGCTATTGTGGGGAAGTTCTCCTACTTGTTACTCCGGTTTCAGTGGGGTGGCCCTTTGCCCTTGGCTCATTGATATAACTGGAAACTTGCTGGCATTGATATAACAATATCATCATTTCAATCTAGTTGCCAGGACTTTTCTGAAATAAATTAAATATCCAGGATAGTCTGTAAACAATGTGTGCATGATGTCATTCTTGTGAGTCACGTATAGGATGGTAGGAAAGGATGATGATATTTAGTGAGTGAATTACTTGCAGAGAGAGCAGCTTCTGCTTCCAGAATGACCTCTGATTCTCCTACCTCTGGTGGGGGGGGGGGGCAGCCAACCAGCAACAGGTGCTAGTGAAGAAGATCTTCTATGAGGTGGATCAGACCTAACAGGTAAGAGTGCTGTGCTCAAGTCACTGGTGGAAAAAAAAATACTAGGCGAAGGAAGGTCATTAAAAGGCACGCGTTAGAGAAAAGTCCATTTGCTTGAATTTCATAGCTTCCCCTTCCCAGGCTTCTCATTCTGCACTTTTTTAAATGATCCTTTCACACTCCTCTACAGAATTACATGTGTATGAGGCTTTTTGTATTTTTTTGTATTGTTTATTTTGGGCTCACATATACTTATTTTTTTTTTTTGAAAGGACTGTTGTAGCCTATAAAAAGGCTGCACTTTTTTTTATTTTTAATTTTGCTGTAGACAGCAGATTTATTTTGTTTACATCTATCATTTGGTGCAGCATGATATTAACCCTGCCCCTACTCTGTCTCTACTCTGCCCCAGTATCAAGAATACCGATTCTCAACTTTTCCCAATTATGACAATGGATCCCTTCAGCTGTTCACCTGTGTTACTCTGGCCTTTACTGTGAGGGATGCGTTTATAAGGATAATCAAACGTAGCTGTGTTCTGAACTGCTTTACTGAAGTAGTGATTCAGTGATTAGGCTCTCAGCAACCAGTCCTTAAATGTAGAGACTGCATTTGTTTTCATTTCTAAGGCTTTTTTTAATATTATTTTCATATAGTTGTCACTACTGCTTGTGGTGAAAAAAAGTGATGTTTTAGTAGTGGAAACATGATGAAGACAGCGAATATAAACTGATTTTTACTTAAACCATGTCTTCTTCTCACTTGCCTGCCCAGTAAAGACGTGACTTGCTGTGGAAGAGCAGTATTCATAAAGGTGGGGGCTTCTTCTCTGGAAGGATTGTCCACTAACTGCAACACAAGAGGGAATAGCCCAAGCTTTACTTTCTGTCTAGAAAAGGTGAACAATTGGCACAAATGTAGGCACTAGGCCTGGGTCCAGAGCTCTGGATGGAAAAATTCAATAAGGTAAAAAAATTAAATCTGATATAGTCCATAGAAGGTGAATGAGTCCATAGAAAACCCACTGGAGTGGGAGTTTGATGGCCTGAAAAAGGAGCACATGATCTGCAAACGCGTCTCCGACATACTCACACAACATCCGGAAAGTGATGTCACACGAGCCTCACAGTGCGTTCTACGGAAACAGGAAGCGCCAGTATCCATCGGTGCACCCAAAAGTGGATTTTCAGCCTGTCTCTCCATCTTGGCTTACCCAGATGTGCGTTCCCCAACCATGATGATGCAGATGGCTGTATGCGCAGTGTCATTTATTATGTGACCGTGAATCTAGTATATTATGTGAGTAACACTCTATTTTAACTTCATTAATGTCTACAAAGCTACACTTAGTTGTCGTTTGTGTTCTTTCCTAGTGTTTTACTTTCTGTCTAATCATCTGGCCAATTACCTATTCTGTTAAATTTCTACCTTTTATAGAGCCCCATTCTCCGTCTTAATCAGTCCATAGTCACCAGTTTGAAAGGCAAATAACCTTACTACACAGGGAGACAGAGAGCAGGGAAGGAGAGGGCAGGCAGGACTTTTTGAGATGATTTCCTGACTTGGTTGGAGTTAGTAAACTAAAGACTCTGAAAAATATCTTTAATGGGAAATCGTTTTTGCATTTAGATAATAATGTCACATACTACATATTAGTGATCGACTGACATCATTTTTTTATTGCCGATGCCGATACCAATATTTTGGTCATCGCATATCGGTATCGGCCGACATTGGGCGATATTGTCGTACTTTAAAAAACATTAAAGACCCCAAACCCCTTATCTGCACTTAAAAGCATTCAAAACGCCAAGTTTGGCTGTTTTGAATGCTGTAATTATTTTGAATTTGGCACCGAGTACCCGGAAGTGATGTCATGACATCACTTCCGGGTTCTTACATGGAGACCCAATCAGAGCTGAATGTGGTTTAACCACTTGCCGACCGCCGCACGACTATCTACGGCGGCGGTCAGCCCCTCACAGGCAAAGTGACGTAGGTCTACGTCGCTCGCCTGTGAGGGTTTAGGGAGCGAGCGCGCGCCGCCGGAGGCGCGCTCCCACTCCCGCGTGGTCACGGACCCCCCCGCGCGTGTGACCGGCGGACCCGATCGCCGCCGGCCACTCTGCGATCGGCGGGGGAGAGGGAGAAAGTCAGGCAGCTTGTGTAAACAAGCTGCCTGTCATTCTCCTCTCTGTATGAGAGATGATCACATGGATCTACTATGTAGATCCATTGATCACTCTGCATACAGTTGAAGCCACAGCCAATCACAGTTATAATCACGCCCCTAGGGACACACACAGCCCCTCCCTCTCAAATAAAGTTAACCCCTTCACTACCAGTGTATTTTTACAGTAACAGTGCATATATATAGCACTGATTACTGTAGAAATGTCACTGGTAACCCCAAAAGTGTCAAAAATGTCAGTCAAGGGTCCGATCTGTCCGCCGCAATGTCGCAGTACCGCAAAAAAAATCGCAGATCGCCGCCATTACGCGTTAAAAAAAAAAACAACAAAAATGACAAAAATCTTTCCCTTTGTTAGTAAACGCAATAACTTTTGCGCAAACCAATCAAAATACGCTTTTTGCGATTTTTTTTACCAAACATAGGTAGCATAAAACAAATTGGCCGAAAATATTAAAAAATTTAGATTTTTACATTTTTTTTTGGGGGAATTTCATATAAAAAAAAGGGAAAAATATTGCTATTTTTGCAAAATTTACGCTCTTTTTTTGTTTATAGCGCGTGATCAAAAAATCGCACAGGTGATCAAATACCGCCAAAAGAAAGCTCTGTTTGTGGGAAAAAAAGGACGCCAAATTCGTTTAGGTACAGCGTCGCACGACCGCGCAATTGTCCGTTAAAGTCACGCAGTGCCGAATTGCAAAATACCCTCTGGTCATTTAGCAGCCAAATCCTCCGGGGCTTAAGTGGTTAATTGGGTCTTCTCTTCGGTGGCCATGCAGGCTGGTTGCTGGTTGATGGGACGGGAGACCCGGGCGAGCCGCAGAAGGTGGCGGGAGGGGGGGGACGTCCTCTCCCGCTCCTTGTAATGACAGCCGAGCAGCTTCTCAGCCGTATTGGTTGTCATTACAAGAAAGTCGACCGTCGGCTATGGACGCCGGTACCGGGGTGATGCCTCTAGCTGCAGGCATCACTCCTGTACAGGCACTTTCCCAAAATATCGGCAATACCAGTAATCTCAGGGGCCCATTCCGATATATTGGGGAAAGGGCATATCGACCCCCGATATATCTGCTTTGCCGATAATCAGTCGATCCCTACTACATATTACCACTAAGGTTGGCCTAATGTCTATGGCCAGCCTAATGGACATTTTTCAGGACATGGAAAACCCCAGAAAACACTTTATTCCAACATTTACATCAGCAGAAGGAGCACATTAACTGAGTGTATTGATGGAGGGAGGGAGACGTGGTCACTGCATACAGACTTAATAAAGAAATGCAGATTTTAATCTATTGGTGAAGAATTCTCTCTTGATAATGACATGGCCTTTGTGCTGAATCTAGCTCGGTAATACAGGGGCTTCTCTATTTACCTAGCAAAGTCATCAGAATGCAGAGCAGCACACGCTGTGACTCATGTGGACATTTACAAGTAATTTTGTTCCTATTGCCTGGTTAATAGGAAGTGACAATGTTCTAGATTATGACTGATAGAGGTTATAGAGTGCATGGGCTATTCCAGTTCCTGCAGGTATTACTCTAAGCACATGGAAAGCCATGAAATATCAACAATCTTTATGGCTAGAATATTTCAAGTGTGAGTGAATAAAGTCACTGATAATAGAGCTTAGAATTTCCTTTCTTCTATCCAAATAACTGGTCTCTAAAATTTTAGCATTATGTGGATAATGCTACCAGTAAATGCAGCTCTAAACCTCATTAACTGTTAAAGGATGTAATAATAGAGAATGCAGAAAGAGAATTAAATTCTTTTCTCTGAAGAAGTGTAGGAGTAAAACAGTGTCACTAACGGGGACCCAAGTGTCTGCTGAATTCCCTAGAGTCTTATGCATATGCATAGTACACATGGGGGGCTCCTGGTCCCATTTCTATTGTAATCAACCGAATCCTCAACAGGGATACAACTCAATTCACGCGGAGGCTTTGCACATGTATACACTGTACAAAACAGAAAACAGGCAACTATTACTTGTTGTTTATTTGTGAATAGCTGACATTTTTGTTAGGTAGAATGATCTTTTACTTTTTCTTCTAATGTAGCCACATTTTTCGCAAAATATGTTGGGATTAGGTCAAGATAATTGTTTTGATTGAAGTAATGTTTGCCTTATTCATGTAGATTAATTAGTTAAGTGTGACCACAGAGTGGCACTGTAATAAACCGTGCCTCACCCTGAACTATGGATTTAACACAATTGCAAAGAGAAAATGGACTTTGGTGGCACAACACAAGCTCATAGGAGGCTACATTTAGCTAAAAAATGTACTTTATTACAATTCCATTAAAATATCAAAATTTTTCATAAAAACAATATCAATCTCAAAGAAAGGTATTCCTCTATTGTAATCCAACCCTTTTGTGGACCATCAACCCCCATCTTGGATAAAACACCCATAAGACACAACAATACTACAACCAAACCACTAAGGCTTCCTGTATATGGGTACAGGTAGGCGACCAACAATAGGGTAACAGGTCCGATGGTTGGCGTAAAACTCAGCTCGAAATGTTTTGTGCCGACCGCGCTTCTTCAGGAGCTTGTTAACGTAGAGAAAAAATGAATTCTTTATGAGGAAAGAGGGGGTACTGTGTATATATTATAATCAATACATGTATATAAATTCACATATTTAAATGTAAATTTACATATTTAACCATGAAACATATATCTACTTACAAAAACATTTTTCTATGATCAACAACATGCCTGGAGGGAGTATCATGCAATAAGGGAGGCGCCAAACATTCCACCCATGATTTGTGGGGATTGGGGCACACCTACAAGCAATGGTGATGGTATATGTATAATATTGATATGTATAACTAGCCTTCATAGACAATGTCACTGAGGCTGCAACAAGAGTATTGTTCTAGATTTATATGTATGTTTTTTTAACAACGAACCAATATGTATTCATTATATACATTATAGAAACTATAGGTATTATCAGATTTTTAACTTCATTATTTTTATTTTAATCAAAATTGTATTATTTCTTAATTATTCTTATATTGATAAAATGTTAAGAATATCAAAAGGGCTCTGTTATAAACCACACTCTAATTATTTAATGGGTATCTCTTACCTTTAGTAATGTTGGACATATCATAGTCCTAAATTGTGGTTGGTTAACACTAACTATTAACTCGTGGTTAATAGCACTATCCTTGCAAGAGGTAATAGAGCGTTCCACTCCAAGAGTATTATAGCTGATAATTGGTCTTTAAGCTAGAACAATCCTTGATGGTAAGATAACCTGAGATAGATATATATTAGTGCATCCATTAGTATATACAGTATACCCTATCACAATGTTATTGAATCTAGCTCTCTTTCTTAGCTATATTCTCTTACCTTAAGTAAGCTAGTGGAGGTGCTCTGGGTACAAGTTCTCCTGAGGGATTAACATGATTATAACTCTAAAGATAGAATCTCCAACGCTTTCCCACATATTCATCTGCACCATCCCATAGACGCCACTGCTGCAGCTCTCCTAGTTGGCTTATCGCTAGCTTTCCTTAAATGTGCCCCAACTGAGGCATTCTTGTCTGAATGGCGGGAGTGTGTGATGTCACTTAGCCTGGCTAAGTATATGTCTGCTCCACATCGCCCACGGCGCCTGTGCAGAATGCGGGATAATGGTGCTTTCAATTTTTTTTTATGTTTTTCATTTTTTTTTACACTGTCCCTTTATTTTTATTTTTTTTATTATTACTTTTATTTCTATTACAAGGAATGTAAACATCCCTTCTCTCCTTTGACTTTAATGGCAAAAGAAAAAAAAAATGTTTTGATCTTTTGCTTTAAAAAAAAAAGTTTTAACTTCCGCTCTAGATCGGAACGGGTGATAAAAAAAATACCAGAGTTATGGCTGATAGCTTCATCCATAGCCCGGGTAAACCACTTGCAAACCAAAATGTATAAACAAGCATTGGCAAGGTAATGTATGCAGTATTCCAATCCTAATAGAGAAAGAAGGGGGAAGCCTCTCACTGTTAAAAACAATGTTCATATTTATTAAAGTATCTGGTGCACAGACTGCACCACCTAGCACTTGCAACCCTAATGTATTTTACTCCTACATTTGTCCTACAAATAAGCTCTATATAATAATGAAATGCTTTAGAGTTGCAAGCACCTACTGGGACATTCTGTGCACTAGATACTTCAACCACTTCAGCTCCAAAAGGTTTACCCCCCTTCATGACCAGGCCATTTTTTGTAACACGGCACTGCAATAATTTAACTGACAATTGCGAGCTTGTGTGACGCTGTACACAAATACAATTTTTGTCCTTTTTTCCACACAAATAGAACTTTCTTTTGGTGGTATTATATCACCTCTGCAGGAGTTTTTTTTTTTTTCCACTATAAACAACATTTTGAAGAAAAAAAAAACAATATTTTTAACATTCTGCAATATAACACATCCAATAAAAAAAATTTAAAAAAATCAAAATTCTTCATAAATTTAGGCCAATATGTATTCTGCTACATGTTTTTGGTAAAAAAAAGAATCCCAATAAGCATATATTGTTTGGTTTGCACAAAAGTTGTACCGTCTACAAACAATGGGATATTTTTATGGATTTTTTTTTATTTATTTTTACTAGTAATGGCGGTAATCAGTGACTTCTAGCGGGACTGCGATATTAGGGTGAAAAAATCAGACACTACGTAACACTTTTGATACTTTTTTGGGGGACCAGTGACACCTATAACATATGCACTATTATTGTACTAATGACACTGGCAGGGAAGGGGTTAACATTAGGGGCGAAAAAAAAGGTTAAATGTGTCCCTAGGGAGTGCTTTCTAACTGTTGGGGAGGTGCTTTAACCACTTGCCGTCTGAGTACCGTAGCACTACTGCGGCAAAGTGGCTCGTTATCGTTTGACGACGTAGTACTACGTCGTCAGACACTCCCCCTTCTCGGCAGCGCGCGCGCGCGCCGCCGGAGACTCGCTCCCACTGTATTCAGTCACAGCGGGAGTCAGGCCAGGGGAGGAGCAGTGGCGATCGCCGCTGCTCTTCCCCGATCGTCGGGGATCTAGTGTGGAGATTCGTCTGCTTGTGTAAACACAAACGGGCTGATCTCCCAAGTGACAGGCAGGGTCAGATTGCAGGGTTCAGCATAGCTGAACCCTGGATCTGTCCTTGTGTCACACAGTCACCTCCCCCCACACACGTCAGTAAGCTCCAGGCATACATTAACCCCTCCCTCTCCAATAAAATTAACCCCTTCCCTGCCAGTGTCATTTTTACAGTAACAGTGCATATACAGTGGGTACGGAAAGTATTCAGACCCCCTTAAATTTTTCACTCTTTGTTATATTGCAGCCATTTGCTAAAATCATTTAGGTTCATTCTTCTTCCTCATGAATTTACACATAGCACCCCATACTGACAGAAAAACACAGAATTGTTGAAATTGTTGCAGATTTATTAAAAAAGAAAAACTGAAATATCACATGGTCCTAAGTATTCAGACCCTTTGCTCAGTATTTAGTAGAAGCCCCCTTCTGATCTAATACAGCCTGGAGTATTTTTGGGAAAGATGCAACAAGTCTTTCACACCTGGATTTGGGGATCCTCTGCCATTCCTCCTTGCAGATCCTCTCCAGCTCTGTTGGATGGTAAACGTTGGTGGACAGCCATTTTTAGGTCTCTCCAGAGATGCTCAATTGGGTTTAAGTCAGGGCTCTGGCTGGGCCATTCAAGAACAGTCACGGAGTTGTTGTGAAGCCACTCCTTCGTTATTTTAGCTGTGTGCTTAGGGTCATTGTCTTGTTGGAAGGTAAACCTTCGGCCCAGTCTGAGGTCCAGAGCACTCTGGAGAAGGTTTTTGTCCAAGATATCCCTGTACTTGGCCGCATTCATCTTTCCCTCGATTGCAACCAGTCGTCCTGTCCCTGCAGCTGAAAAACACCCCCACAGCATGATGCTGCCACCACCATGCTTCACTGTTGGGACTGTATTGGACAGGTGATGAGCAGTGCCTGGTTTTCTCCACACATACCACTTAGAATTAAGGCCAAAAAGTTCTATTTTGGTCTCATCAGACCAGAGAATCTTATTTCTCACCATCTTGGAGTCCTTCAGGTGTTTTTTAGCAAACTCCATGCGGGCTTTCATGTGTCTTACACTGAGGAGAGGCTTCCGTCGGGTCACTCTGCCATAAAGCCCCGACTGGTGGAGGGCTGCAGTGATGGTTGACTTTCTACAACTTTTTCCCATCTCCTGACTGCATCTCTGGAGCTCAGCCACAGTGATCTTTGGGTTCTTCTTTACCTCTCTCACCAAGGCTCTTCTCCCCCGATAGCTCAGTTTGGCCAGACGGCCAGCTCTAGGAAGGGTTCTGGTCGTCCCAAACGTCTTCCATTTGAGGATTATGGAGGCCACTGTGCTCTTAGGAACCTTAAGTGCAGCAGAAATCTTTTTGTAACCTTGGCCAGATCTGTGCCTTGCCACAATTCTGTCTCTGAGCTCTTCAGGCAGTTCCTTTGACCTCATGATTCTCATTTGCATTGACATGCATTGTGATCTGGAAGGTCTTATATAGACAGGTGTGTGGCTTTCCTAATCAAGTCCAATCAGTATAATCAAACACAGCTGGACTCAAATGAAGGTGTAGAACCATCTCAAGGATGATCAGAAGAAATGGAAAGCACCTGAGTTAAATATATGAGTGTCACAGCAAAGGGTCTGAATACTTAGGACCATGTGATATTTCAGTTTTTCTTTTTTAATAAATCTGCAACAATGTCAACAATTCTGTGTTTTTCTGTCAGTATGGGGTGCTATGTGTACATTCATGAGGAAGAAGAATGAACCTAAATGATTTTAGCAAATGGCTGCAATATAACAAAGAGTGAAAAATTTAAGGGGGTCTGAATACTTTCCGTACCCACTGTATATAGCACTGATTATTGCAGTAATGTCACTGGTACCCCCAAAAGTGTCAAAAATGTCAGTCAAGGGTCCGATCTGTCCGCCGCAATGTCGCAGTCTCGCAAAAAAACGCAGATCGCCGCCATTACACGTTAAAAAAAAACCCACCAAAAATGACAGAAATCTTTCCCTTTGTTAGTAAACGCAATAACTTTTGCTCAAACCGATCAAAATACGCTTATTGTGAATTTTTTTTACCAAACATAGGTAGCAGAAAACAAATTGGCCAAATTTAAAAAAAATTAGATTTTTACATTTTTTGGGGGGGAATTTCATATAAAAAAAATGTGAAAAATATTGTTGTTTTTTTTAAATTTACGCTCTTTTTTTGTTTATAGCGCAAAAAGTAAAAATCGCACAGGTGATCAAATACCACCAAAAGAAAGCTCTGTTTGTGGGAAAAAAAGGATGTAAATTTTGTTTGGGTATGGTGTTGCACGACTGCGCAATTGTCAGTTAAAGTGGCACAGCGCAGAATCGCAAAAAGTTGCCCAGACGTAAGACAGCAAAATCCTCTAGTGGTAAAGTGGTTAACTGTGTGATAAGACCCATGTTCCTGCTTAGCTGAAACACAAGGCCTCTGTCTTCACTTGTCAGAGAATGGCGATCTGCCTTGTTTACATAGGTAGACTGCCGTTCTGCCTTTCCTGAGAATGATTGGTGGGTCCTGGTGGGCATTAGATTTGCCAGACCCGCTGATTGGCTCCCTCTGTTTCCAATCACAGCAGGAGCAGGTCGCCAGCGTTATTTTGCGCAGAAGAGCCACCGCCCCGCAGTATATGTACGCGGGGTGTTCACAAGTGGTTAATAAATATGAACATTGGATTTTAATGGTGAGTATCCTTCTTCTTCATTTTCTGTAAGTAATGGATTATTGCATACATTTGTAAATTTATGTAGCTGTTAATTTATTATTTCACCATTAAAAGGTTACGTTTTATTGTTAGGGTTTGATACGTGGGCTTCACATCCTCAGTTATCAGTAAATAATGGTATCATTTCTCAATGACCTTTAGCATATACAAATTACAATTTTCCATAGAAACAGGCATGATTTTAAAGTACTTTCTCTTAAAACATTTGTAAAATTCTGCATTTCCTTCCTTTTTTCTTCATTTCTTCCTCTGGTTTGATGTCTGCAATATTTTATATTTTAGAAAAAAGGATGCAGTATGCCTGTAACATGTATGCATGCTTGTCCTCTACACCTATATAACTGAATCTCCCCTGCTTATAACCATGCATAGATATACATCCCCCTGCCGTGCATGATTGCAAGTCTACAATATGTAATTTCACATAATGAAGACATTTCATGAAGACAAATAGTAGAGATATATTCAAACAACCATGAACTGCTCTATCACTGCAGTCACAGTTTTTCATGTTCATTGATGGTCTAGTGACTTAATCATTAAGCAGGAGATCAATGTATGGACTTCTAACTAATATGTTTCAGTAATTCATCTAAGAAGTGCTTAGTGTTGGCTCAAAGCACACAAATTGTCATGCTGCCCTCTTCAGTATAACTGTTTATTTTACAGGTAAGCTCCATGTCATGGTAGGTAATTTAAGCAGGGTTAGACAAATAACCAATTTTACAAAACATAAATGCAGTTATTAATTTAAATATATAATTTACATTGGACCTTCAGTAACATTACAACTCTGTATGAATACATCCCTGACATATCACAATATAAAGAATTTGCATTGATTTTCAAAAATTTACAACCCTTTTGCCAATAAAAAACAGTCCTTGAGTGCCAGATTTTATAAGCAAGAAACAAGGTAAGAGGCTGCAGCAAGGGGCTGATTTGTGTCAAACATTGGGGAACTCAGCCAAAAACTACATATATACGCTAGGATTTACATAATTGTGTCATCTCTGAGCCAACATGTCATTCCCATGAGTAGATACTCACCCTGGAATGTGCCTGAACAAAAAAGGCTTCAACTCTCTATGGAGAGAAATAAAAATTAGAACATTGTTAGGGAAGGCATTGTGAGCTCTTAGAGGTAATACATAGTTTGTTACACATTAATAATCAAGCATGCTGCACTTAAAGCCTAACTCCACTTTTTTTGAGAAAAAAAACATTCCCCTCTGGGTGATCTATGTACATTACAAGGATTTTTACAAACATTGTTACAGATTCCTACTTTTTGTTATTCTGAAGAAATCATTGTTTGTGCCTCTGTGGCCTCTGTGCAGAGTGGGTCTAATGGGAGGGGTTTCATAATTATCTATCAGCTGTGGCAGCTGCAGAGCTCTAATGGGGAAAGCTGTTGGGCCTGCATCCCTTTAGACATGTTTCTATTGGGAGTATCTCACCAAAAATGAAATTTTTGTTGCAGGGGATGCCAGAAATGTGACTTGTATCTTAGGAAGACTTCTGGGAAAATTGGTCAGCCAATCACACATGCAGAAAATGATGTTTCTGGGGCGTGGTCAGTACACATTCTGTGTACAGAACACCTTCAGGTAGCCATATTGCATTCCATTTTCAGAAAATTACAACTGCAGATTGAAAAGGAAAGGTCATTTTTTTAACCACTTTACGTCCAGCTGCCACAGACGTAAGTCTCTGACGTACCGCGTACGGGGGAGGAGCCTACTCGTAGTACGTCGGTCCTTGGAGGTACACAGAAAGCTATCTGACTGTTTGACGCTGTAAGCCCGCACTGCTTAAGTGCATTAGCATATAAGTGGATCTCTATTTATTGAATGTAATAAAGCATTTAAAAGCAGAGAGCACTAGATCCCTTCTTCACTTTTTTTCACATCGGGTTCTTGGCCCACGTGGAGTGTTAACTGGAGCAGAGAAAGAGGGGAGACCAGGCTGTTATCCATATACATCCCAAAGCGTGTATGACTCTTATGAGTCTATTCCTAAGGTGAGCTGCTAATCTTGCACTAATCACCGGGAGCACTGGAGTGAAGCATGTAGCACTTTACACTGTTTTTGATCACAGATGAAGATTGATTTCTTTATTTGATTTAATTGTTCACTTATAGCTCTTCACCATTGGAACTTTATTTATCACTGATTTTTCAAACATTTTGATTGATATATGATTTATGTATATAAGCATTAGGTTGCCTTCTGATTATAAATTATTTATGCATATTTATTATTATTTTCATTGATTAACTTGGCACAGCAATATTTATTATATATTCCTATTGATTAGCAGGTGATAGTTTTTAGATTTTTGTCCTCTAGAAAATTGGCCTAAATATGGAAATTATACTGATTTTAGAGAGACTCCTGATGGAGGAATTTCTGGCTAACAAAGATGATTAATATTCTCTTGTGGTATCTGTCTTTACACAGAACATTTCATTTTAAACTTTGAAAGTGACTTATAATTAACTGTTTAAGTTAATTATATAATGTCTTTTAAACATTTTATTAATTTTCAATAAAAAAAAAAAGTATACAGATCTTTTACAATAAAAAGGAATATATAGAAAGTGAATAGAGAGTGTATGCATCACTTGTGCACCAGGTGCAGGTAGACATTTGTATAGGATATACAGTATCTAAATATAAAAAGTAGATGTACAAAAAAAAACAAAATTTCCCACAAGTGACATGGTGTACATTTTCTGCATATACATAATCTAAATAGGCAAAGCAAAATTTTGCCAAACACATTATAAACCTTTAACCACTTCTGGACCGGAAGGTTTTACCCCCTTAATGACCAGGCCATTTTTTGCAATTTGGCACTGCGTTACTTTAACGGACAATTGCACAGTTGTGCGAGGCTGTACCCAAATAAAATGAATGTCCTTTTTTCCCCACAAATAGAGCTTTCTTTTGGTGATATTTGATCACCTCTGGGATTCTTATTTTTTGGGCCATAAACAAAAAAAGAGCGACAATTCTGGAAAAAAAAATATATATATATATATTTTTTTTTTTCTGCTATAAAACATTCTCAACAACATTTTTTTTTTCATCATTTTAGGCCAATATGTATTCTGCTACATATTTTTGGTAAAAAAAAAAAAAAAAAAACAATAAGGGTTTATTGATTGGTTTAAGCAAAAGTTATCGCGTCTACGAACTAGGGGAAAGATTTATGTCATTTTTATTTATTTATTTATTTATTCTTTCTAGTAATGGTGGTGATGAGCAATTTTTAGTGGGACTGCAACATTGCGGCGGACAGATCGGACACCTAACTGACATTTTTTACACTTTTGGGGTTCACCAGTGACATTACTACAGTAATCTGTGCTAAAAGTATGCACTGTTACTGTACTAATGACACTGGCAGGGAAGGAGTTAACACCAGGGGCAAATAAAGGGTTAAATGTGTCCCTAGAGGTTGCTTTCTAACTGTGTGGGGGGTGGGCTTGCTGTATGAACACAGAGACCTCTGTTCCTAAATGAGAGGAACACAGGATCCTAGTGTTTATACAGTGGGTACGGAAAGTATTCAGACCCCCTTAAATTTTTCACTCTTTGTTATATTGCAGCCATTTGCTAAAATCATTTAAGTTCATTCTTCTTCCTCATGAATGTACACATAGCACCCCATACTGACAGAAAAACACAGAATTGTTGACATTGTTGCAGATTTATTAAAAAAGAAAAACTGAAATATCACATGGTCCTAAGTATTCAGACCCTTTGCTGTGACACTCATATATTTAACTCAGGTGCTTTCCATTTCTTCTGATCATCCTTGAGATGGTTCTACACCTTCATTTGAGTCCAGCTGTGTTTGATTATACTGATTGGACTTGATTAGGAAAGCCACACACCTGTCTATATAAGACCTTCCAGATCACAATGCGTGTCAGAGCAAATGAGAATCATGAGGCCAAAGGAACTGCCTAAAGAGAGCACAGAGACAGAATTGTGGCAAGGCACAGATCTGGCCAAGGTTACGAAAAGATTTCTGCTGCACTTAAGGTTCCTAAGAGCACAGTGGCCTCCATAATCCTCAAATGGAAGACGTTTGGGACGACCAGAACCCTTCCTAGAGCTGGCCGTCCGGCCAAACTGAGCTATCGGGGGAGAAGAGCCTTGATGAGAGAGGTAAAGAAGAACCCAAAGATCACTGTGGCTGAGCTCCAGAGATGCAGTCAGGAGATGGGAGAAAGTTGTAGAAAGTCAACCATCACTGCAGCCCTCCACCAGTCGGGGCTTTATGGCAGAGTGGCCCGACGGAAGCCTCTCCTCAGTGTAAGACACATGAAAGCCCGCATGGAGTTTGCTAAAAAAACACCTGAAGGACTCCAAGATGGTGAGAAATAAGATTCTCTGGTCTGATGAGACCAAAATAGAACTTTTTGGCCTTAATTCTAAGCGGTATGTGTGGAGAAAACCAGGCACTGCTCATCACCTGTCCAATACAGTCCCAACAGTGAAGCACGGTGGTGGCAGCATCATGCTGTGGGGGTGTTTTTCAGCTGCAGGGACAGGACGACTGGTTGCAATCGAGGGAAAGATAAATGCGGCCAAGTACAGGGATATCCTGGACAAAAACCTTCTCCAGAGTGCTCTGGACCTCAGACTGGGCCAAAGGTTTACCTTCCAACAAGACAATGACCCTAAGCACACAGCTAAAATAACAAAGGAGTGGCTTCACAACAACTCTGTGACTGTTCTTGAATGGCCCAGCCAGAGCCCTGACTTAAACCCAATTGAGCATCTCTCGAGAGACCTAAAAATGGCTGTCCACCAACGTTTACCATCCAACCTGACAGAACTGGAGAGGATCTGCAAGGAGGAATGGCAGAGGATCCCCAAATCCAGGTGTGAAAGACTTGTTGCATCTTTCCCAAAAAGACTCCTGGCTGTATTAGATCAGAAGGGGGCTTCTACTAAATACTGAGCAAAGGGTCTGAATACTTAGGACCATGTGATATTTCAGTTTTTCTTTTTTAATAAATCTGCAACACTGTCAACAATTCTGTGTTTTTCTGTCAGTATGGGGTGCTATGTGTACATTCATGAGGAAGAAGAATGAACCTAAATGATTTTAGCAAATGGCTGCAATATAACAAAGAGTGAAAAATTTAAGGGGGTCTGAATACTTTCCGTACCCACTGTAACTGACAGAGCGGCAATCTGCCATGTTTACATTGGCAGACCGCCATTCTGTCTCCATGGGGAGCAATTGTGGGTGCCCTGTGGACATTGCGACCGCGGGACCCGCTGATTGTCTCCCCCTGTGGATAATTGGCGTGTGCGTGTGCCTCTGCGCGCCCCCACTACCTGTCCTGCGTTGCTACATACAGGTAGCATTGTTCTTCATATTAGTTTATACAGGGAAAATACATTGGATCATATCCAGCACTGTGAATGTGATTACTATCTCACCAACCATCCTGCCTTGAAAACTTTAGCTATTGATAGAGAGGAAGTAAAACAGCATGAAGACCTCTATTTTGCTGTGTGTCCTGTTTCTGCATCGTCCATTGGGGTTTTTGGTTGCCAGTATCATTTAGTTGTGATAAATATCTCCCATATGTAATTAATAATCCTGTGCAGTCTCACAGTTAACTATGTTCTTATGGAATCTTCTTGGGACATGATCCTAGTTATCATACCAGGTATGGTTCCAAACATTTTTTTTTTTAGTTGAAGACTGGTAGCTTGGAAGAGCGGGACTTGTTTTGACAGTTTTTTCAGTCACTTGATATAATTTACTTTTTCACTATTCTCATACAAAAGTAGACTTATTGGCATAGAAAGATAGTTATAGACCTTCCCTTGTGACTATTTGCCCTCTTATAGGCTGTCTGGCTTTTGAATGGCTGGGAAAAGTTGTATGATAGCCACAAGAATTACTGCTTTATTTGTCCCTTACATGAAATCGCATCTATGCTGAAAAGTCCATGGAAGTAAACTTCCAACTTTGTGCATGAGGGAGGGTCGGGTTTACTTGTGCATATGCAGCTTTAAAATAGGCATACTTTCTTTATTTTCTAATAATTTTTAGTAATCTATGGAATGCTACTATTTAATGTGTACCTGTCATCTAAGACAGATTAGTAACAGAAGATTAAAGCAAGAATTTGGAAGTATCTGCAACTACCTTAGTTTCCTTGTATAGAACCCCAAGAGACTAAAACTACTGCCGTTCTCGTAGAATGTTGATTAAAGCCTAATACACACGCAACGAATTTCCGCCGACCGGTCGTCCATCTTTTGTCCAGAGTTGTGTTTTGTTGGTTGGAATGTGCCTAGACTGCACACAAATTTTCCATGACAAAATTCTACTTCAGAAGTGATGTCATGTGTTGGTTTGCTTTCTTTGTGTTCTTTGTTCTCTGAGAATGCCCAGTCTTGCTCATAAGATTTTTCCCTGTCGAAATCCGTACTGACTGCATGAAAATCGGATGTGTTTTGACGGTGGACAAAAATTATATAGCCTGCACACCAGGATTTTTTCGGCCGAAAAGTCGGAGTCGGTTGTCGGAAGCACCATACTAACAAGCCGAAAATCAGCAGATCGGTCGTCGGAAGAAAATTCCCGACCAAATTTCGACGCGTGTGTACGAGGCTTTACTCGAAAAGTCTGTACATGTTTACTCACAGGTCCTCTACAGCTACCCAAAAATTACCCTCGGAATCTGAACAGTCTCTAGTAATATTTATATTACTTATTAAATAAAGTTGAATGAATTACAATTATAAAGTAAATTAAAACGATAAAATCACATTGTGTATAAAGTCTATGCTTGAAAGAGTCTTGTTAGATTTTGTAGTTTGAATACATTTCCCGTGTGAAGTGTAACGCTAATTTGTACAGTTAAGTAACTAATTATCCGTAGGCATTGGTATAGGTCAGTGTAAATACAAGATAACCCTGAAGGGATATTTTTTATGTACCACCAGTAATATATTTAGCAACAACATTCATGTTCAGACATGAATTTAATTACAACAAAGGCTGGATAGAGTTGGATCTCATTTAAACAGCCATAGGCTAAGTTTAATGATGCTATATTTTACTGGTAGGCAGAGAAAAGGTTACCTTGTTGATGTATTGTGGAGGTAACAACATAGTTCTTTAAGAGGAAAAACATGCTCAATAAAGTAAGCAGTGACACTTTTGGAGCAGAAAGTATTTTACCAATATGTCAACAAAATCTTGTAATCAAACTGTAGTTTTTTTCTATGTTATTATGGTTAACATTTCAATATATACTAGAAACTTTGAAAAAGGGATATTTAGAATTTGTGTTGATATTGGTTGTTGGAATTTTTTATTGGGTACATACAGATAACTGGTGAGAAATCATCTATTATCAGGGGGTCTCTAACTTTAATTAAGCACAATAAATGAGTAGAGTGAATAACAGATTCACAGGCACACAATGTCACTTTTGTTTTCCAAGTACATAAACTGTAATGGATCTCTTAGGACACATGGCATTGATCCACCAAGGTAGAAACATAGGAGAATGACAGCAGAAAAAGACCAAGTAGTCCATTAAAGTGATTCTAAAGGCTCAAGGTTTTTTGCCCTCATGCATTCTATGCAGGGATGTAAAAAAAAAAAACCTTCTCTGTGCAGCAGCCCTCCTAATACTTACCTGAGCCTGATCTTCCTCCGGCACTGTACATGGGAGCCCCAGCACTGCTGAGCCTCCCCCTCCTCATTGGCTGAGACAGCAGCAGGCGCGGTAAATGTGTGTGGGGCGGTCACTAGGTGGTTAAAAAGAACAGAACCTTCCTGATGGATACAGTCGAGAAGTATGATAGAATCTCGCAAACTTGGGTTGACAATTTTCTTCCCCCCAATTTTGATAGCTCCCAATTGCTGCCCTGAACCATACCGGGGGACCCAATACCTCCACTCCTTATGTACTGCCCCCCCCGGCAATTCTTCCTCTTCCCCCTCTATCTACCACTCCCCCGTTTTATCCTTGTCCCCTCTTGTTACCCCCTTCCCCCTGTACCCCCCCCCCGCCCTGCTTCCTTCCTTCTGCATACATATGTTGTAGCACCTACAACGTCTGAGTTTGTTCTACCTTGTCATTTTAACTATAGTTTACAGGTTACCTGTTCGACTTGTTCCCTCATTCTGGCTGACTGTAGCCCATGTTTTTCCTGTTTGGTAGATACCCGTGAGGTTCCTCTCATCCCCCTGCCTCTTCCCACACGGTACGGTAGACTTGGGTACTGTTCCCTCTTAGTTTAACAATTGGTTGGTTTTGCCTCCCCACCTAGGCACAGTGTGCTCCCTATATGGGGTGCCAATCACTACTCTCTCGTGACCACCCATTTTACCACCCCTTGTCTACTAACCCTCACGATTTGCTGTAGTTAGAGTTATTGGTCATGCTCTGTTACCAGGCTTTGTTTACATTACCTTGCATTATTCTGTATGTCAAACATGTTACTTACTTGCACTATTCAATAAAATACTTGAAACAGAAAAAGAACAGAACCTAGCATAGATCATTGAGGTACACTACTATTGACTAGTCTCTTTTTGGAATGAACCCCATTTACAACCACACATTGGTGATTACTAGAACCAAAATTCTCTCCCACCCCATCAGACAATCTATCCTCATTTTCCAGTAACAGGTTTAGAATATGATCTCCTCTGGTTGGACTTTCTAATACCTGTTTTAGAGAAAGCCCCTTTAATACAAAACTTTGCTCCTGCTTGCAAGCGCAGATTGAAAATTCCAGTCAGTTATGTTGATGTCACTAATAATTAAAGCTTCTCCCTTCGTTGTCATTTGCGTTATCTCATCAATCAACAGGTTATCATAATCCTCAGATTGTCCTGCGGGTCTATTAAATGACATCATTTCTAAAGGAAGGATCCGTCTCTGGTTTGTAGACACACCCAGGGGGTTTCAAATAGTTCATTCCTTTTTTAATTATTATTAGTTTTATGTTATTTTTTTACATAAATGGCAACTCCATATCTCCTATTTCTTACTTTGCCATTCCTTTATATTGTACTGTGTACTCTGGTAAAATTATTTCTCAGTCATTTGAAATCCTGAACTATGTCTTTGTAATCACAGCAAAGTTGAAGCATATCCATGTTATACTAGGCTTGTTCCTCGTACATTGCTCAATGCATTGGAGGCAAAGGCAGCTAGGCAACTAACTTCAAAAGGAGTACAGGCTTTTTAAATGTAGTTTTTTTTAATTTATTTTATCTTATTTTTGATACAATATGATATATTCAGGGGAAAGAGGTGGAGGAAGAACTCAACCGCTATGCCTGCATAATACTGTGGTATACACCAGTGGTCTGGTAGGGGGTCCAACATGCCTACAGTTTCACGTATGTATCCAACTGGTCCAAAGAAGTAGCAATCAGCTCCTCCATCTCCACCACCTTATTGAGCCTGGAAAACCAGTCCCTTGGAGAAGGGGTTTGAGTCAGTTTCTATAGTACAGGAGTACACATATGGGCAGCATTAATCATGTGCATAAGAAGAGATCTATGGTAAGAGGTCCACCTGAGTAGAGTAGAATAGTCCTTAGAGTAGAATAGTGGACTAAATATAAGGGAAAATTCTACTGAGTAAAAATGTGCGCTAGTTACGATTTTATGTACCTTATCTCAAAATGTTTGAATCCAAGGATCTGAGTGCTACCAGATGTGAAGCATAGTACCGACATCTATGCCACAACGCCAACATGTTTCAGCCATAGGCTCCACCCCCTATATCTCCTCATCGACTCACTGGCTGTGATTTACAGTGATTGATGGATCCCATTGCTGTCTCAGCAAATGAGGAGGGAGAGTCAGAGAGAGATGATGCTCTAGTGCACATCACTGGATCGAGAGGGAGCTCAGGTAAGTATTAGGGGGGCTGGGGGGGGACTGCTGCACACAGTATGTTATTTACCTTCATACATAGAATACATGAACATAAAAAAAACCTTCAGCCTTTAGAACCACTTTAATAAACCACTAATGCTTTGGTAGTGGCCCATTCTGTTGTAATTTTTCTGTGGCTGTTAGTGTCTGTTGCAGACTTTGACAATAATGATCTTTTCAGCTGTCTGTAAGGGACTATTTTTTTCACTAACCACAAATGTAAGGCGAATTATGGAATTATTCCCTTTGAACTCCAGGTCATTCTTCTGGGGGGCACTGCACTAACCACTAATGCAAGGGGATCCATCTTCCACTAAATTCAAATCTAAGTTGGCCCTTCCCCAATGACCACCAATGTTAGAGGGCAGCAAACTAACAATAAGTGTAAGGAGGCATGTCTCCACTGACCAAAATTTTAAGGGGGCACTACACTTATGATGTAGTGATCAAGCAAGTGGATAGAAAATCAGCATTTTTGTCAAATATACTGGGTTTTCAATGTTCTTTAATCTTTTATTTATGATTTTATGTACAACTTACTGATTACACTAAGCACCACGAAGGGTTCTCTAAGACCTGCAATGTATTTCATCGGTCCCTCTGTGGTGAAAAGGATAAGTAAGACAGATCTATTAAGTAGCATATCCTGCCACTTAATCTGAGCGATCAACCTAATGTTAAGCGATTAACCTGTCAGCTTTTACTAATTGCTGTCCCTAAAACAAGAGACATTCATGTCGAAAAAAGTCTGGGATATGAGAATATTCACAAATTTTGTCTAGCTTACCCTATGCTAGGTGAACCATTTTACATTCCTATCCCTGTAAAATTACCAGGTAGATAGATAGATATCTCTGATACTTTACCAGTTCTCTCTTAGTGCCTGCACTCCCATATCTGGTCACAGACTGAGGAAATAAAATAGGCATTCCTATTTTTTTAAGAGGAACCTCACTTGGAGTATTGTGCGCAGTACTGGAGGCCATATCTCCAGAAGGATATAAATACTCTAGAGAGAGTTCAGAGAAGAGCTACTAAACTAGTACATGGATTGCAGGAAAAAACTTACCAGGAAAGGTTAAAGGACCTTAACATGTATAGCATGGAAGAAAGAAGAGACAGAGGGGATATGATAGAAACTTTTAAATACATAAAGGGAATCAACTCGGTAAAGGAGGAGAGCATATTTAAAAGAAGAAAAACTACCACAAGAGGACACAGTTTTAAATTAGAGGGGCAAAGGTTTAAAAGTAATATGAAGAAGTATTACTTTACTGAGAGAGTAGTGGATGCATGGAATAACCTTCCTGCAGAAGTGGTAGCTGCAAATACAGTGAAGGAGTTTAAGCATGCATGGGATAGGCATAAGGCTATCCTTCATATAAGATAGGGCCAGGGACTATTCATAGGATTCAGATATATTGGGCAGACTAGATGGGCCAAATGGTTCTTATCTGCCGACACATTCTATGTTTCTATGTTTCTAACTTCAGTCAAACGTTAAAAATAATTGAAACAATACATGTGGCATATACAAAGTTTTATTATGTGATTAATCCAATTTATTTTTCAAAGTCTGCCATTTTTAAAAAAAGTGGGCTGTAACTGCATTCACTCTATATCGTACTACAGCCATTTTAATTGAGGGCAGCTGAAGCTGAGGCCTTTTCTTTCTCATGGGAATGCAGCCGGTTCTCCGCCCTATCGAGCATGCACTATACACACACAGCATGCTGCTCAAGCGCCAATAGAACACAGCTCACCTCCACCCCCTCCCCTTGTAAATCTCACAATTAAATAAAAAGAAAAAGCTCAAAGACTCCTGGGATCTGTGATGACAATGTTCCAAGAGCCAATGAGAAAAGAGCTTCCTATGTCGTTTGCCAAGGAAAATCACGTAGGTAGAAAACCAGGCCTACTAAAACAAAAAAAAAAGGTTTAAGAGATAGAAAAATGTAACTTTTTATTCCATTTTCTTAAAGGAAGAAGAGAGAAGTACAATAGAAGCAACTTACCAAAGTGATTAAAGGTCCACTTCATTTGCCAGGAAATGATGTGAAAACATTGCATGATGTAATTCATAATTACATCATTCCCCATTTATATTGGAAAGTTCAAAATAGACATACAAATATAGAAAGAAAGTTGGCAGATCTATTAATATCGCAGCCCATAAATTGAATAGCACAAGGAGATAGAGCTGATTACCAGGGGAGAGCGTTTTCCAATGTGTCCTCATTTCACTTGGCAAATAAGACTGCTCATACTTGGTGTATTTGCTAAGTGACTTTCGGATTCAGAAATGGCATGCATGGTGAGAATTGAATTCTGAAGCTGCCAAAGCTAAGTGTGCTGACAGGGGCATTTTTTTTTTTTTTTTTATGTGTGTGTGTGTTAAATCCCTAGCAGCATGTTTTCTACAACACAGCATTATGTTAAAAAAAATAAAAAAAATAATAATGCGATATAATAAAATGAATCCTTTATTCCCTTTTATTAAATGGCAAACAGAATGTAAAGCGTAGCTGGGAAAATCATTGTTATGTATTTGGTGTCAAAGCTTACAGTCAGTTCCTATTGAAAATTTGAACCTTTGTGTTCCTGCGGAATCTCCAATCAATGTAACTAACAGTCACCTTGCTGAATAGAAGTGAAATCTCTCCGTCAGCACTAACACCACAGCTTTTTTTTTTCTGTTAATTCAACATAGACTGACAGGATCTTGGCTCATCTTTACAGCCTGCAGTGCAGAGGCAGTATATACAAAGCTGAAGCACATATTCTGCACACATCACAGTGCCCTTGAATTGTTTTAAAGGGAAGTTTAAACAATAAACCAATAGCAACGTTTTAATTAAACAGGTAATCGTGCACCAATGGCTCACCATTGTTATTGCTTTTTCTGCCTGGATGTCTATGACTGCTAGTGTTCTCAAGTAGCAGTGTGTGCTGCAGTCTATTGTGTGAAATAATGATCGATCTGTACAAGAACCACTTAATTATAGTGTTAACAAAGACTTCTTCCACTGGAAATCCATTACAGGTAACAAAGTATTTCAGTCTGGAAACAGAGAGACACAGTAATGCTTTAGGAGGTGGAAACTGAAGGGAGATAAAATATTGGTTTAATTGATGTTAGTATCAAATCAAACATTACAAATTTTAACAGAGAAAGATATTAAAAATAACAGTAAAAAGCAGTTGTGTACAATGTAAGAGCCAAAATATAATCTGATAATTCTTTTGTCAGATCTAGTAGCCAAGTTTTATAAATTGTTGCAGAGACGTGTCTGATAAGACCTTTATGGGCTGACGGTTAGAAAGGGCAGAACACATAGGGGTCAATTTACAAAAGGCAAATAGGCTTTTAACTCTGCAAGGGAAATTGCTCCAGAGCAAAAAATACTCAATCATGTGCAAGGAAAACAAAAACAGCATTTTTGCTTGCACATGACTAGATGATGGAAGTCAGCAAAGCTTTACCTCATTCACTAAGCTCTAGGGGAAATCACCCTGCAAAGTAAACAAGTCTGTTTGCCTTTAGTAAATCAACCCCATAGCCCAATATTTATTAGTGAGCTTTTTTATTTTAACTTTATAATTGCCTGTCCAACCAGTAAACACTTGTGTAGTAATACGTACTGTATCTGTGTAGCTTTGGAAATATATAGCCATCTCCTCTTCAAATTCTTCCTGGAGTTTTTCTGCAGAATGTTTTTTTTCTCATCACCATGTACATTCTCATAACTGTGATTTTTTTATGGTCAATCACTAATTTTCAAACTGATTGAGTATAATTATTATAAAATTGTTTTCATTGTTAAAGAAAGCAGATTTCACACTCTCCAGTTTTAGTAAGTCAACCCCATAGTGATGACATGATCCAACCTAAACAATATGCTTAAATGAAATCCATCAAGATCACCTTCACATTAAGTTTTAAAGGATTTTAATGAACTGTCAAATGAGATCCTACTTTGTGCAGCTAGAATCAATAGATCTGGAAACAAGTATTTCCAAATAACTTCTCTAAATCTTTTTCCTGTTTCCCCATGGAAACTTTTTCAGTGTCACACAGAGCTCCATGATGGATGTATGCGGTCTTGAAAATACAGGACAAAGGCTTCAAAGGTGAAATGGCACATCCAATAAATCTATTACCCGCTTCACACCAGAGGCATTAAATGATATGGTGTGGGGATTCTTACTTTTCCTACCTTGTAATACTTTCTAAATCTGCCAGATACACTTACTTATTTCTTACGTTACTCCTCCACAGATCATTAGTCCAAGATAGACAATGACCTCTGCCTTTGCTTCTGTTTAGCTGACTTAACAAATCCCAGTATTCATGTTATGCATCTCTAAGAAGCTTCTTCTCACTCCTCGCTGCAAAAGTACAAAATGCATAAAGCAACCTGTCTAGCTAGAAGAAAATTGGAAATTTCATAAATGCCAAAAGAGTCATCAGTTATATTAAAAAACACATCAGATCTCAACAGGGAAAAATATCATGTTGGATATCTATACTGATGGACTGGGTAATGTGTTAGGAATAAAAGGATGCCTCATTAAATAGAAATTAAAATTATAGAGGGCTGAATTCAAAGACACCCGAAAAATCAAAGTGGAAAAAATGATGCAGCAGGCTAATCCATTTTGCTAAAATTTCATTGCAGCAACTCAAATTGGTACTTTTTGCATGGCTCCCATGTGCTTGTATGCATGCCTGACAATGTCGGGGCATGCTTCTATTGAGACGATGGATGGTGTCCTGGGGTATTTCCTCCCAGATCTGGATCATCTGGATCACTGAGCTCCTGAACTTTAGGTCAGGCGAGCGTGCAGGATTTTCAGTGGTATAAATTACTTCATCCTCCAGGAACTGGCTGCATACTCTCGCCACACAAGGCTGGGAACTGTTGTGCACCAGGAGGAACCCAGGGTCTGACAATGGGTCCAAGGATTTCATCCCGATACCTTATGGCAGTTAGGATGCCATTGTCTAGCCTGTAGAGGTCTGTGCGTCCCTCCATGGCTTTGCCTACCATCACTGACCCACCACCAAACCGGTCATGCTGATCGATGTTACAGGCAGCATAATGTTCTCCACAGTTTCTCCAGACCTTTCCATTTCTGTCACATGTGCTTAGGGTAAACCTGCTCTCATCTTTGAAAAGCCAATCCTGGTGTTCAATGGAAAATGCTAATCGAGCTCCATGGTGCCAGGCAGTGAGTACATAGCCCACTAGAGGGCGTTAGGACCTCAGGCCACCCTCATGCAGTATGTTTCTGATTGTTTACCCAGAGAAATTCACACTAGTGGCCTGCTAGAGATAATTTTGTAGAGCTCTGGCAGTGCTCATCGTGTTACTCCTTGCACAAAGGAGCTGATACCGGTTCTGCTGATGGGTTAGGGACCTTCTATGGCCCTGTTCAGCTCTCCTAGAGTAACTGCATGTCTCATGGAATCTCCTCCATGCTCTTGAGACTGTGCTGGGAGACACAGAGACCCTTCTGGAATGGGCATGTATTGATGTGCCATCCTGGAGGCATTGGGACTGCCTGTGCCACCTCTATATGGTCCAGGTATAGCCTCATACTACCAGTAGTGACAATGACCCTAGCCAAATGAAAAACCAGTGAAAAACAGTCAGAAAAGATGAGTAGGGAAAATAAATGTCAGTGGTCTCGACCTGTAAAACCATTCCTGTGCTGCCACGCAGCTTTAACTGTCTAGCAGTTGTTATTACTAGTGTTGAGCGAACACGGACTGTATTATTCGTGTTCGTACCGAATAATTGGATTTTTTTTACCACGGACACGGACACTTTACTGTATGTTCGGGTAAAAATCCGTGTTCGGTCGTTTTATTTCCGGGTTTTGCATGCTTTGGCGCTCTTTTCATGGCGGGCTTTCAACAGCCAATCAACAATCGTTTAACTGGTGTGCCTTAAGCCATCCCAGCCATGCCTGCAAATGTCTTAGTAGCTGTGATTGGCCGTCTGAAGCATGTGACCAAGTCTTTATAAGTTCGAGGCAGCCGCCGCAGCAGCGTCATTCTGCTGCTTAGCTAAGGGACAGAGCACACATCAATGTGCTGGCTGCTGATTAGGGAAAGATAGGCAGGAAAAAACCATTTGTGTCCGGATAGAATTGAGGGACAGGTCGGAGTGTTTAGGCAGGGCGAGTTGTAGGCATTTTAGGGATAGAGTCTGCTGAATTATAGGGTCAGTGTCTTCTACAAACTACAATCGATATTGCTGTGTGGGGGGTGGGGTGAATCTGCACTCAATCCTGATCTACGATCTCTTCTCAATCCTGTTAGGGACAGAGTCTGCTGAATTTTAGGGAAACTGTGTTCTACAAACTACAATCGATATTGCTGTGTGGTGTGGGATTGGAGATAGGCAGGTGTCAGTGATCCACATCCATTTTTCTGTGTGTGAGCTGCAGTGAACACAATCTTTTTGGGCTGCAGTGAACACAATCTTTTTGGGCTGCAGTGAACACAATCTTTTTGGGCTGCAGTGAACACAATCTTTTTGGGCTGCAGTGAACACAATCTTTTTGGGGTGCAGTGAACAAAATCTTTTTGGGGTGCAGTGAACACAATCCTTTTTGGTGTGCAGTGAACACAATCTTTGTGGGGTGCAGTGAACAAAATCCTTTGTGGGGTGCAGTGAACACAATCTTTTTGGGGTGCAGTGAACAAAATCCTTTTTGGGGTGCAGTGAACAACATCCTTTTTGGGGTGCAGTGAACACAATCTTTTTGGGGTGCAGTGAACAAAATCCTTTGTGGGGTGCAGTGAACACAATCTTTTTGGGGTGCAGTGAACACAATCTTTTTGGGGTGGAGTGAACAACATCCTTTTTGGGGTGCAGTGAACAAAATCCTTTTTGGGGTGCAGTGAACAAAATCATTTTTGGGGTGCAGTGAACACAATCTTTTTGGGGTGCAGTGAACACAATCTTTGTGGGGTGCAGTGAACACAATCTTTTTGGGGTGGAGTGAACAACATCCTTTTTGGGGTGCAGTGAACAACATCCTTTTTGGGGTGCAGTGAACACAATCTTTTTGGGGTGCAGTGAACACAATCTTTGTGGGGTACAGTGAACAGAATCTTTGTGGGGTGCAGTGAACACAATCTTTGGGGGGTACAGTGAACACAATCTTTTTGGGGTGCAGTGAACACAATCTTTGTGGGGTGCAGTGAACACAATCTTTTTGGGGTGGAGTGAACAAAATCATTTTTGGGGTGCAGTGAACAACATCCTTTTTGGGGTGCAGTGATCAAAATCCTTTTTGGGGTGCAGTGAACACAATCTTTTTGGGGTGCAGTGAACAAAATCCTTTGTGGGGTGCAGTGAACAGAATCTTTGTGGGGTGCAGTGAACACAATCTTTGGGGGGGTACAGTGAACACAATCTTTTTGGGGTGCAGTGAACACAATCTTTGTGGGGTACAGTGAACAGAATCTTTGTGGGGTGCAGTGAACACAATCTTTGGGGGGTACAGTGAACACAATCTTTTTGGGGTGCAGTGAACACAATCTTTGGGGGGTACAGTGAACACAATCTTTTTGGGGTGCAGTGAACACAATCTTTGTGGGGTGCAGTGAACACAATCTTTGGGGGGGTACAGTGAACACAATCTTTTTGGGGTGCAGTGAACAACATCCTTTTAGGGTGCAGTGAACACAATCTTTGTGGGGTGCAGTGAACAACATCCTTTTAGGGTGCAGTGAACACAATCTTTGTGGGGTACAGTGAACAGAATCTTTGTGGGGTGCAGTGAACACAATCTTTGGGGGGTACAGTGAACACAATCTTTGTGAGGTGCAGTGAACACAATCTTTGTGGGGTGCAGTGAACACAATCATTGTGGGGTGCAGTGAACTCAATCTTTGTGGGGTACAGTGAACACAATCTCATACTTCTGAAGATTTGAGGGTGCTGCCTGTTCCATACTCCCCCTACTCCTCATCTAGCCTTTTAGGGGTACAAACAATAGTAATTGGGGCCTAGTGTGGTTGTGTACGTGTGATATACATACACTTTTTTTGGATCATATTTTCTATTCCGCTATTTAATCAAAAACCTTTGGGGATCAGTTAAATTGGGGGATAGTCTGTGTTGGTACGTGTGAGAGAGATCCACCTTTCCAAGTTGTTGGGGTTCATCTCATACTTCTGAAGGTTTGAGGGTGCTGCCTGTTCCATACTCCCCCTACTCCTAGCCTTTTAGGGGTACAAACAATAGTAATTGGGGCCTAGTGTGGTTGTGTACGTGTGATATACATACACTTTTTTTGGATCATATTTTCTATTCCGCTATTTAATCAAAAACCTTTGGGGATCAGTTAAATTGGGGGATAGTCTGTGTTGGTACGTGTGAGAGAGATCCACCTTTCCAAGTTGTTGGGGTTCATCTCATACTTCTGAAGGTTTGAGGGTGCTGCCTGTTCCATACCCCCCCTACTCCTCATCTAGCCTTTTAGGGGTACAAACAATAGTAATTGGGGCCTAGTGTGGTTGTGTACGTGTGATATACATACACTTTTTTTGGATCATATTTTCTATTCCGCTATTTAATCAAAAACCTTTGGGGATCAGTTAAATTGGGGGATAGTCTGTGTTGGTACGTGTGAGAGAGATCCACCTTTCCAAGTTGTTGGGGTTCATCTCATACTTCTGAAGGTTTGAGGGTGCTGCCTGTTCCATACTCCCCCTACTCCTCATCTAGCCTTTTAGGGGTACAAACAATAGTAATTGGGGCCCAGTGTGGTTGTGTACGTGTGATATACATACACTTTTTTTGGATCATATTTTCTATTCCGCTATTTAATCAAAAACCTTTGGGGATCAGTTAAATTGGGGGATAGTCTGTGTTGGTACGTGTGAGAGAGATCCACCTTTCCAAGTTGTTGGGGTTCATCTCATACTTCTGAAGGTTTGAGGGTGCTGCCTGTTCCATACCCCCCCTACTCCTCATCTAGCCTTTTAGGGGTACAAACAATAGTAATTGGGGCCTAGTGTGGTTGTGTACGTGTGATATACATACACTTTTTTTGGATCATATTTTCTATTCCGCTATTTAATCAAAAACCTTTGGGGATCAGTTAAATTGGGGGATAGTCTGTGTTGGTACGTGTGAGAGAGATCCACCTTTCCAAGTTGTTGGGGTTCATCTCATACTTCTGAAGGTTTGAGGGTGCTGCCTGTTCCATACCCCCCCTACTCCTCATCTAGCCTTTTAGGGGTACAAACAATAGTAATTGGGGCCTAGTGTGGTTGTGTACGTGTGATATACATACACTTTTTTTGGATCATATTTTCTATTCCGCTATTTAATCAAAAACCTTTGGGGATCAGTTAAATTGGGGGATAGTCTGTGTTGGTACGTGTGAGAGAGATCCACCTTTCCAAGTTTTTGGGGTTCATCTCATACTTCTGAAGATTTGAGGGTGCTGCATGTTCCATACTCCTCTTCCTCATCCTCCCTTTAGGGTAGGAAAAAATTTAATCGGGCCTAGTCTGTGTTTGTACGTGTGAGATACACAGTTTTTTATCCTATTCCGCTATTCAATACACACCCTTTTGGTGTAAAAAACATTAAATTGCGGCATAGTTTGCATATTTGACATTTGCATATATTGTGCCTTGTTGCGCTGTTTTGGGTACTCCACCAACATGGCCAGTGGCAATGACGCCATTCTCAGCTTAACTATCCCACTTCTATGCCTCCTTGAAAAAACAATTTGGGCGATGATGGAAGAGGATGTGGCACAGGATGAGGAGGAGGAGGAGGAGGATGAAGAGGTAACATTTCAAAGGCTTTCAGGGCAGTCATTCGCAAGGGGCTCCGAGGGTGGGTTCCTGCACACACAAACGCCAGGGACACAATTGTCCAGCAGGGGCACAGTTCTGGAGGATGAGGAGGATGAGGAGGAGGAGGAGCTGGAGGAGGAGATGGAACCATGTTCACAGCAGGGTGGCACCCAGGCCAGCTCATGGCCATCACTGGTGCGTGGCTGGGGGGATACAGAGGACACGGACGATACACCTCCCACAGAGGACAGCCTTTCGTCGCCTCTGGGCAGCCTGGCACACATGAGCGATTACATGCTGCAGTGTCTCCACAACGACCGCCGAGTTGCCCACATTCTAACTTGTGCTGATTACTGGGTGGCCACGCTGCTGGATCCCCGTTACAAGGACAACGTACCGTCCTTAATTCACTCACTGGAGCGCGATCGCAAGATGCGCGAGTACAAGCGCACGCTGGTAGACGCCATGCTGCTGGCATTCCCATCTGACAGCGGGGCCACAGTGGAAGCACAAGGCAGAGGAGGAGGAGGAGGAGGTCGCCAACGCAACCAGGGCACCGCCAGCACCTCAGAAGGCAGGGTTAGCATGGCCGAAATGTGGAAAAGCTTTGTCAGCACGCCACAACAAACAGCAGCACCAGCAGCTCAGATGGAACGTCTTAGCAGGAGGCAGCATTTTACCAACATGGTGGAGCAGTATGTGTGCACACGCCTACATGTAGTGAATGACGGGTCTGCCCCCTTCAACTTCTGGGTCTCCAAATTGGGCACATGGCCTGAGCTTGCCCTTTACGCCTTGGAGGTGCTGGCGTGCCCTGCAGCCAGTGTATTATCTGAACGGGTATTTAGCACGGCTGGGGGCGTTATAACAGACAAGCGCAGCCGCCTGTCCAGAGACAATGTGGACAAGCTCACGTTCATTAAAATGAACCAGGCATGGATCCCACGGGACTTTTCCGTACCTTATGCAGAATAGCAATGGATACCGACCTTACCCACCCATTGTTCCATTTTTGCTCTTTCTCACTCTTTTGGGGTGTACCCTCATTTAAAATTTTTGAAAAGAAGCAGTGTTGGCTACCTCGTCCTCCTCCTCAGGGCCAGATTAATGTAGGGGCTATTGGAGCTGCAGCTCCAGGCCCCTACCTTTTATATAGGCCCCGGGTTGGCCATATTCACTGTTACCGCTCTTCTGTCACTTGTAAACACAGAAGTCTGGCTTCTATGCTCGCTTCCCCAGGCAGCACCCTCAGAACCTCCCCACACAGCGTGAAGGCCGGACAAGGAGGGACAGTTGGCGATGCATGGATGTGTTTATGGGCTTCAGAGACAGCATCTCATGTTGAATTAGGCATGCATGGCTGCACCCTTCCTCCTCTGGGTGCATGGCAAGGCACGGCCCTTAAGGCCCTTCAAAATCCTCAGCACCAAGCCCATGATGCTGTTAATCCGGCCCTGGTCCTCCTCCACCGCCGCTTCCACCTACACCGCCCATAGGTGTGCGCAGCCTATTGCATTAAGGTGTGCACCCCAAAGTTGAAATACACATGCATGTGTTTGCCAGCAGGGAGAGTAATGTATCGGGGCCATGTACCTGTAGGCAAGGAGAAATAGAGCAGAGCAGGTCCCAGGGAGATCTTTCCCATCTCCTCACTGGCAATGCTATGTGCCCTAGGTGATTAGGGTGTGCCCAGGCACACCCAGCACACCCTGTGCGCACGCCTATGTCACCGCCACATCCACCACCACCTCAACCTCCCTCCTACTCCATATGGGCCTCGTCCTTCAGAGATGAAGAAGAACATTGTTTTATTTTTCTGTTTTTTTTTGTTGTTTTAAGTTATTTCCCTATCCACATTTGTTTGCAGAGCACTTGCCATGCTCTTAATTACGTTTTGCTGCCATTTGCAGCACTCTAGCCCTTTCCTTTGGTGTTTTAGAGCCATTTTAGTGCCTTAAAGTTCGGGTCCCCATTGACTTCAATGGGGTTCGGTGTCCGGGAAAAGTTCGGTAAAAGTCCGGGACACGGACCTGGACTTTTTTTTAAAGTTCGGCCGAACCCGTCGAACACGGACATCTAGGTGTCCGCTCAACCCTAGTTATTACATGTTATGTTATGCTATGTTATTGGTATCTTCCTTGCACCCCTGCTGTTTCTGGCTAGATGGTTTCTCCCATCCTCCATTTTCCTGCTGTAACTCCCATTTTGTTTAGTTGTTATGAGGAGACTGCAGAGTGTGGAAGCTGTGTAACTTCATTGGAAATTTACCTATGGAAAAGTCTCTATGTTTATGCCTTTGCTAACTTGAAGCATAAAGAAGCATTGGAGAACACCTCTGGAGTCTTTATTCATTGAGTAAACTATCTGTTAAAGCCATCATTCAACCTGCTGCACACACTTTCAGACTGGGTCTACAAGGAGGTCACAGGTACAATCGATGCTGAGACAGAACAGTAAATTTCCAATGGTTTCATCACACAGGTATCTCTGCAGCTTCAGAAAGTAAATTTCCAAGAAGTACTTGAAGTAAATTTCCAATAATCCATCACACAGGTATCTCTGCAGCTTCAGAAAGTAAATTTCCAAGACTCTGCAGCTTCAGAACAGTGAGTACCACACTTGTCTGTGTGTCACGAGAAGCATTACTCTGCATATGAAACCAGCCACCTACTGAATGCTTCATTACTGTTACAGCCTTCTGAGGTGATCCAGTTTGAACTAGTTCCAGCAATAGCTAGCTATTGTATCAAATACCCAGCACCTCAGCCTGCCTGCTACTAACAGAAGTCACTACTTACATAGCTGAGCTCTGGCAGATTTCTAACAAGACACCAGAAATACAGTACTTATTATGTCTGACAGAGATCTCACAGAGTTACCTGCATTTAGTCAAGATAAAGCAGACTCCTTACTTCATTCTGCTCGTCCTGTCAGAGCCCCTCATCCATCCTTGAAGGCAAGGGAGGTTTATGAAGCAAGTAAGGAAGAAACATCTAGTAACCTGACTGCATTATGGGAAAAGACTTTAAGTTGTATAACAGCCACTAATGAAACTAGCAACAATTCTGAGCAATTGAACACTGCTCTCTCAAGGGTTAAGAAGGCATTTGAGAATTATAAAAGACTTTCTGAGAAGTACTATTCCCTATTGTCACATTCCAACATAGAGGATGCTGCATTGGAATTAAAGGACTTTACTTCTAATGACCAGCAGAGGCATAGCACATATCTTGAAGCAAAGGCACAGATAGAAGGGAGATTGGCACAGCTACACGAAACTACATCCTGTAACTCTGCTTCTTCCAGACACTCAGGAAAATCTTCTAGGTCTGCCCGCTCATATCATAAATCTTCTTCTAAGTCATTGCGGTCCTGCTCTATAAGGTCAATACTGAGCGACCAAATACTCAAAGCTCGCCAAAAGGTTGCAGTAGCCCAGGTTCAAGCCGCCTGCTCTGAAAAAGAAGCAGCCATCAAGGCAGAAGCTAAATGCAAGGAAGAAGAAGCTAAATGCAAGGAAGCAGAAGCTAAACGCATTCAGGCAAGAATACAAGCAGAAACAGAGGCTCAGCTAGAAATTCTTCAGAAGATTAGAGAAAAGGAAGTAGCTTTAGCAGAGTTATCTGTCTTGGAACAAGCCCTATTGGAAGAAGAAGGAGCAGCTTGTACCAGCTTGGCTGCTTTTCAAGACCCTGTTGAAAGGACCCTACAGTTTGTCTTAACTCAGAACCACGACAATACAGTCCCACCTACAGTTGGAGATTCTTCTCATAATCATCCAGCAAGTGGATCAAAAGGCAATGTGTCGCCAAAGCAAGCTGGTCAACTAGACACACCTACTAACAGAGACCCTCCACAACTACCGCACGTCACAAAATCAAGTGAATCAACCTACGCAGCTCATGTGCCACCACAACCCTATGTGCATAGAGATTACAAGGGCACAGCAGAAGACTACAGAATGAACTCTATACCCCCTTTGATACAGCTCTATTTAACTTCAAATGCTCAGAGACCTTCAGACGACAGATCCTTACCTAGATTAAACCCGTCTGCAACACCTTTCTCTCTACCTACCAGCCAACATCATATACCAACCATGGTCCAAGACGGCGCACCATCAGTACCCCCTGTGGCTATTAAAACTGAAAGCACTGACATTGCAGAGTTCAGCAAGTATATGATTCGACGAGAGTTGATTACAACTGGACTGTCTAGATTTGAGGACCACCCAGAGAACTACAGGAGTTGGAGATCTACATTTAAGGCGGTAACCAAGAACTTGGACATTGAACCTCAAGCAGAACTTGACTTACTAATAAAGTGGTTGGGGCGTCAATCTTCAGAACAAGTAAAGAGACTTAAATCTGTCTACATTTATAACTTTAAAGCAGGCCTTGATGCTGCCTGGGAACGTCTAGAACAAGACTATGGGAGCCCCGAAGTCATTGAATCTGCCTTATTCCAGAGATTAAACGACTTTCCTAAAATCTCTGTTAAGGACAATCATAAGCTTAGAGAGTTAGGTGACCTCCTTCAAGAACTTGAAATTGTTAAGTTAGATCCTAGTTTACCAGGTCTTAGCTATTTAGACACTGCTCAGGGCGTAAATCCTATTGTAGCAAAGTTGCCTAGTTATCTTCAGGGAAAGTGGACTAGTGTAGGATCAAAGTATAAGTATGAGCATCGTGTTTCCTTCCCTCCCTTTTCTTATTTTTCAGAGTTCGTGCGGAAGGTTGCAAGATCCAAGAATGACCCAAGCTTCTTCTATCCAGATACAACCACCATTCCTTTAAGTACTTCAAGGGGTATTGCCACCAACAGTAAATCCAAGGATTTAAGGCATCCTATTGCCGTGAGGAAGACCGCGATAGCATCCAACGTCTTAGCTACAGACATCAAAGCAAGTAATCTTAATCAACAGTGTCCTATTCATAATGCGCCACACTCTCTCTCCAAATGTTGTGCATTTAAGGACAAGCCTATTGAAGAACGCAAGTCATTTCTCAAAGAGCATAATATCTGTTTTAAGTGTTGTGCATCCTCCGATCATTTAGCTAGAGACTGTAAGATCGCCATCAGATGTTCTCTCTGCAACAGTGACAAACATGTGGACGCTCTTCATTCAGACCTGTTCAAAAGTAAACCTTCACCCGGCAGCAACCCCAAGACTACATCAGATGATGGCAGGGAGAGAACTGAGCAGTATGCCGACCCCGTAACCACAAGGTGTACAGAGGTATGTGGAGAAGTGCTTCATAGCAAGTCTTGTAGCAAGATATGTCTTGTAAGAGTTTTTCCTGAAGGATGTCCACAAAAATCCATAAAAATGTATGCCATACTCGATGATCAGAGCAATCGCTCATTGGCCAGTACAGAATTCTTTGACCTATTCAACATTCAAGGAGAGACCTGGTCCTATACCTTGCAGACATGTGCAGGAAAGGTCAATACTTCTGGAAGAAGAGCCCATGGCTTCATAGTTGCATCAGAATATGAGGACACAGAGTTTCCTCTTCCAACTCTAATCGAATGTGATCAGCTACCGAACAACAGAGAAGAAATCCCCACACCAGAGGTTGCACGTCATCACCCTCATTTGAGTCACATTGCTAACTACATTCCACCACTTAACAAGGATGTTAAGATTTTGATTCTACTAGGGAGAGACATTCCTAGAGTTCATAAAATAAGAGAGTTATGTAACGGTCCAGATGATGCTCCTCAGGCCCAGAAACTCGATCTTGGATGGGTGATAATAGGAGAAGTCTGTTTAGACCAATCTCACAAGCTCTTGGATGTAGCTTCCTACAAAACTAATTTTACCTGTCAATTGATGAAATGTCCATCGCACTATTATGTGAAGGAAAGACTTGATTTCAAAAACGAAGTTCCATATCAAGCACTTCAAAGTATTAACTGTAAGCTCACTTCTCAAAAGGACTTTGGTGATTCAGCGTACCAGACTACGTGTGATGACAACAAGATTGCTCCTTCAGTCGAAGACAAGGAGTTCATCAAGATTTTGGATGAAGAGTTCTTTAAGGACAATTCCAACAGACCCAAGTTTTTAATGGACCAGTCTTCTACAAACTCAGAAGAATATATCGATTTCCACCTGGAGGATCCAGATACTGATCCGGAAACCTGGCCTGAAGTTGTAGCATTGAGTTCCAACATCTGCTCAAGAAGAAATTTGGAGGATGAAGATGACTCCACAGATATGGGGGATGGAGCTGATGAATGGATGCAGGCCAAGACTCTGGTTAAGCCTCCGGACCAGTTGGAACACAGCGACGCTGAACTTGAGAAATTCATTCGTATCCTGACTACAAACAACCCTCATGCCCCCCAGAACATTGTGAGGTACAGTTTTAAGGAACGGGCCTACAAACCCATTAGCATCGTGGACCAGCTGGCCATACACTTCTCCCTGGATGGAAACATGTCACACAAAGACTCTGATGAAGCGCGGCGACAGGGGACAAAGTTGGGAGTCATTGAAGAGACTCAGACCAACGACTCCACAGAGCCGGGAGACAAAGATACAGATGGGAAGTCTGATGCTCAGGCTAGTGAAGAATGGACAGAAGGTGAGGAAATACCATCCAGGAACAAGAAGGAGAGAAAACTGACCAACCAGTTCAATTATAGCGAGAGAGCGTCCCAGAGCATTAACAAACCCCTGCGGGAGCGAACTTCTCAGACGGAGCCACCTCCAAGGGCCACCTTCTCCGCCACTGCAGACCAGTGGAGATTCAGCCCACCACACGCTTCACACATGGGCGGAGCATGGGAACGTATGATTGGGATAGCAAGGCGCATACTGGATTAAATGTTGCTTGATGTGAGTTCTTCACGTCCTACCCATGAAGTACTTACTACATTCCTTGCTGAGGTCGCAGCAATAATCAACTCAAGACCGTTGACCGCTGTATCTACAGACCCAGAATGTCCGACTGTTTTAACTCCAGCTGCATTATTGAGCCGGAAAATTAGACAGACCCCAGTGCCAAAGAGCATCTTTGATGAAAAGGACATATATAAACGTCAATGGAGATACGCTCAATACCTTGCAGATTGTTTCTGGGACAGATGGAGGAGGGAATACCTCACACTTCTTCAAGGATGTAGAAAGTGGCATACCCAGAAGCCTAACTTAAAGGAAGGAGACCTGGTTCTTCTAAAAGAAAAGCAAACCAATCGGATCCAGTGGCCAGTTGGAGTTATTTCAAAGGCCATTGCTAGTGATGATGGAAAGGTCCGAAGTGTGGAAGTCAGGATTGTAAAGGACGGGAGCCCAAAAACCTTCCTGAGACCAGTCACTGAGACAGTCCTAATTATGCCTGCTTCCACAAATTCTGATTCAGTGTTATGTGAAGGAGTCACTTAGACCTCTAGCATAGTTAGCTTATAGGAGAGGGCTACATAGCATTCTACTGTATGCAATGTAAATTGTATGTTTATGGAAAATAATTGTGTAGTGGTATCTCACGATACCAGGCGGGGAGTGTGCTGCCACGCAGCTTTAACTGTCTAGCAGTTGTTATTACATGTTATGTTATGCTATGTTATTGGTATCTTCCTTGCACCCCTGCTGTTTCTGGCTAGATGGTTTCTCCCATCCTCCATTTTCCTGCTGTAACTCCCATTTTGTTTAGTTGTTATGAGGAGACTGCAGAGTGTGGAAGCTGTGTAACTTCATTGGAAATTTACCTATGGAAAAGTCTCTATGTTTATGCCTTTGCTAACTTGAAGCATAAAGAAGCATTGGAGAACACCTCTGGAGTCTTTATTCATTGAGTAAACTATCTGTTAAAGCCATCATTCAACCTGCTGCACACACTTTCAGACTGGGTCTACAAGGAGGTCACAGGTACAATCGATGCTGAGACAGAACAATTCCTGTTCTGGAGGTTGTCTCATTGTTGCCCGTCTAGTGCACCTGTTGTTAATTTTATTAACACCAAAGCAGCTGAAATTGTTTACCAACCCCCTCTGCTACTTAACTGACCAGAATAATATCCAAGAAGTTTAATTGACTTCATGCTATACTCTGATTAAAAAGTCTATATTTCATATATATATATATATATATATATATATATATATATATATATATATATATATATATATACGTATATATAGGCATGCCTATTTATAAAATATTTTTTTTTTTATATATATATAACCAGTTTGTATTTCCACTGGTGTCTAAACTGCTCTATAACTGCCATATCCTGTATACATGAGACTTTAAAAAAAAACTTGAAATAAAATATCTGCAGACTTCTGATCTGCTCAGTCAGTTTAAAACTAACATGGGTGATTGCTTGGATACCAAATTCACCAAGTGCACTCAGGCCTGCTGGCCAGAAAATATAAAACATTTATTTAATTTGTTTCTAATTTGGGAGTTTATTAAAAATTGAAATTTCTTTAACAAAATGTGTTTGTAACATACAGTATTTTCTGTTATTGTAACTTAGTATTACAATTTTTACAAAATACAGACATGATAAATGCACACTCTGCTTTTAAACTCTAGTTTGAAAGTTTAAACATTTTAAAAATAAAATTGCTTATTAATTTTAAAAAATGCAGCTTTCTTTGCAGTTCCTCATTCTGTCTCTAGTGTTCCCTGCCAAAGCTCTGATTCGATGATAGCCACTTCTGGGTTGAATAACACTTCTTGTGAGCCAAGAATGTCTTGAACGAATCACAAAGTCTATACTGCATCATCACCAAGGGCTATACTGCACAGGGCTGCCCTGATGTGATCACTTCAGTGCAGTTTTCTGAAGTATTGAAGACCATCCACTGCCACACCAGTAAGAAGAAGGAGATGTCACTTAGCGTGAAGACCCCTGGAAAAGAGGAATGTATGAAGGGTATTAAAAGAAAAACAAGTGCAGGAATACAGAATGGGTCATAATTCATTTTGTTTTCTACATTTTATGAAGGTGAAAAACTGACTACACATGAAAAGATCTGTTCTATTTGAAAACACATGATCGTGCCCTAAGGCAATACTCGCTTCTCCTTATATACAAATCTATACTTAGTGAATGATAGGCGTTTTCAACTTGTGTAGTACAGAGTAATGTCTGAATTGAGTAAAAAGTGAATGGAAGAATTGTACCTGCTGGCTCCCACAGCTGTCAGAAAACCCAAAGTTTGACTGCATCTAATAGGCTACAGCCACTGTTCATCTGAGAATTTTTCATCTGGCTCTTTTGATTTATGGATCGAAGTTTGACCAGCCAGGTGGTGCTGATAGGACCACCTATGACTCAAATATCAGCTAGTTCAGCATAAATCTGGCAAAATTTGAGCCATGTATAGCCAGCATAACTTCAAAGTTGTTTGGCTTCTCGCAGTTCCAAAATTGGAATACATTATGGCAGAAATATTTGTGTAATTTGACAGTGTCATGACTGGCACAGCCATCCTTACTGAGCTCCATTTTAAGGGGCACATTTATAAGTCTGTGTTAAATGTACTGTATGCTTGTCCATGGTGATTTTTTTTTTCCTTCAGATTTATGAGCACAATCAATAATCGGAGTCGTAAACTTACATGTCCATGGTCAGCTTATTCTAGATTTGTTTTAGCTTTTACATCAATGAAATTGATATTTCTTATATGTCATCTGTATTTCCTAAACTTCAAGAAGAAAACACAATGAGAGCTTTAAACTTTAAACCTGAATAGGATGAAGCTAAATTTGAATATTCCACCGTGTGCAAGGGGAAATTAAAAAACAACATTTATGCTTCCACATGATTGGAGGACTGAAGTGAACATATCATCTTCTTACTTCAATTGGTTTTTATTTGAATTTTCACAAAAGAGAAACAAACGTATGAAAAACATAATAAGTTAACATAAAATAACAAAAGAAAAAAAGGAAAAAAGAGAATATTCAAATAATATGTTGATTACAATACCTTGTGACATTATATGTAGCAAGAACAGGAGACAAAGAAGTCCAATGCTATATACATTCAAGACCTAGGAGACTACTTAGGAAGTATATAAAAGATACATAGGAGGTACTTAAAAAAGCACCAAAAAAAAAAACATATCATCTTCTTATTTACTAAGTTGAACATTCACTTTTTTTTTTAAATCAATAATCTTTTATACATAAGTAAATCAACCTCCAAATGTTTTTCACATTCAGTCACAGTGGCAAAGATAAATAAAGTATTAGTAAGTAAAACAGAAAAGACCTAATCCTGGTATTCACAAAATGGATCTGATTTAATTGGGAGTAGAGGTTGTTCTCTTAGGAAAGTTGATGGTCACCTTTTCTTCCCCCATGAATATGATTCAATATTTAAAGACAGCATAAGTTCACCTTTTAACCAACATTCACAAAATGAACTGCCTTTGCTCCTTTAGTAAGTTAAACCAGCATGATTACAATAGTAATATTAAAATCAACGTTTTTTTAATTAAAAAAATAAAAAAACATGATATAACATGTATATACTTTCCTGCTCTGTGCAACAATATTGCACAAAGTGGTCCCTTACCTATACTTTGGTGGTTCCCTGCTTGCACTCTCTGCTTTTCCTTTCTTCCAAGTGCCCCTATAGCAAGCCTGTGCTATGGCAGTACCTCTGCTGGTGTGCTCCCAAACCAGGCTCTGTGCATCCATTGACACACACAGTGTAACTCAGCCACATCCCCAGCTCCCTCCTCGCAGGATTTGTCTGACAGCAGCAGAAGCTGGTGGCTCCTGCTGCTCTCAGTGAATCCAGGAAGAGAGGCAAGCAGGGCTGCCAACAGGGACATGCTGGATTGTAAAAGGTGTAAAGGTAAATGTTTGGGGGGGCAAGCAGTGTTTGTTTTTTACCTTAATGCAGGGAATGCACTAGGGTAAAAAAAACACCTTGAATTTAAAACAACTTTACATCATTATAGATGCCTCTATGTCCTTCCTAACACATATGCCTGGAAACAGTGCTTTTAATCCATCATAAAGAAAGACTACAAAAATGTTGAGAATATTGTAATTTACAGAACACAGAAGTTTGTGTCTGTTATCTTCTGTTACACAGAACTATGGAGACTGTTCCGGGGAACAAAATAATTTACCCTTTATAATGTGCTTCTGACTGTTATAGGTACCCTACACCACATTTATTTTTATTTTTTTTTGTGTTATGCTTCCATTTTAGATAACAATGGAGTTGTATAAAAAAAAATCTTCAAGAACCATGCATGCTTTAAACAAATCTTATAGTATAAATTTAATGTAGATAATAAAAAAAGGGTCCTCGCCAACAAAAAAATGGATAACAAGTTTTAAGGACGCAAGATGCAATCTTAAGTTAATATTGCAGAAAAATGTCTATGCAATTCTTAAGCATGTTGTTGACATTTTATCTCAGCAATTTACTTTTTTATGATTCTCTCCCATTATATTTTCCTTTGATACATCGCTGCAAATATAGTAAACATCGTAAACCAATGCTGCACCTCTCATTTATCTTAATGACTTGCTTAAGCTACTGTAACATGTATGGCCTTTATTTAGACTTGTCACATTCCTAAACAATTCAGACACATTGGTCTTCAAAAAAAAAAAAAGTTCTCATTACTCTAGAGCGACTATCAAGCACAATCATATTTTTATCTTGCTCTATGGCAGATCATTGCTTTTTCAACAACTTGTTTGAATTACAACCTTGGCTGTGAGATGATAAGGCCTGAACAATTTCAGGTTAATGATTCCTCTACCTATAAATTGAATGTCTCTCTAGAAATCAAATCATTCACAAATGACATTCTATCATAAAGAACAAATTGTGAATTGAGCCATAACGTTCTATGTATATTATTGTTATGTCTATCTTGCTAAAAACAAATAAAGTAATAACTCACAGAGTGTCAGATCTATAAAATGATAGAGTACTGATTAACAGCAATATGGCAAATAAGAAAAAAAATCTATAACTTCAAATGGTACCGCAGGGTCACCTTCAGTTCTATAATCTAGCAAAGCCATATATGAAATCATGAGGAACCATGCATTGTTATGAGTAAGCAAGGTGGTTCTTAAAGCGGAAATAAACCCATCCATTTAACAGTTTTAAAAAAGTTACATTTCCGGCACGTGCTAGAAATTTTACACTTCCATTGGTTGTGCTCTGAACCAAACTGTCAACCCAACCAAAGACTGGTGTCATAACTGATCACATGTGCAGCATCATGGCAGTTGTAGATTGAACAGAGGCCAAGATGGCAGCTTCCTTGGCTGAAAACAATATGAGGGTTTAGTTCCACTTTAAATATCTGGTTCTCCCAGTTCTACCAGTTAGTGGCTGAAGATGAATGACAGGCAAACAGTTAAATACATAAACTTAAGCACAAACAATACATACATAGAATTGTTTTACCTGCCAAAAGAGTTTAAGTTTTATCCATATAGTGCTGAGGGCCTTAGGCTACCTTGTCAGATAGCAGAGCCAGGTTAGAGACCCGACTATCCCCTTCTACAGTTTAAAAATAGGGATAATTCACCTCCTCTGCCCTCTGTGATTGCACAGTGAAGGAACGTCATCCCTCTGATGAGTTGATTTCTTTCCCCTTTTCTTATTTTAGTATGTTCTTTTTCCCACATTTATATATATATATATATATATATATATGCAACACACCTGATTGGTTCCTGGAGCTGACCCTCCCTCTCCTAGTTTGAGTTTTGCTGTATGGGGAAGGTTGATATCAAATTAAATGCAGGTAATTACACCAGCTATAATTAAACTTGCTATTTTTCATAAAATAAATAGCTGCAAAAAGACATAACGTACAGGCACAAAATGAACCCTAGAAACTAAATAAAGGACTTTCTGGGTACAACTACAGTAGAACATCAATAAATTTTATTATACAAAGGATTAAAATCATGTCTATAACATGAAAATATAAAAGTATTTAACACACATTGACATATATATTGAAGAGATTTTGTTATACTCTTATAAATGTATCATCCACCCTGTTGCAGGCGCGTTTCCCAGGTCAAAAGTCCACTTCTTCAGGAATGAAAATACACCGAAAACTCTAAAAATGGAAAATATATGCATATCATCATCAATCTTATATTCCTAGTAATTGGTATGAATCACCTCAGTTAGGTGAAAGCACATACCCAAAATAATAAAACAGTGATAGTCATCCTACAAGCAGCTGTGTATGGGATAGTCCAGATGAGCTTTTCCATTGATCATCAAAAAGCAGGTATTCTCATTGTCAATATCCAGATAAGCGAATATCTACAAGGGAATATTTGTGTAATAGTAATACTGAATAATACTAAAGGCAGGACTGTGATGTATTAACCTAAGTGCAAATATGCACCATATAGGTAGCCGGTATAAGGGACAAGTATATGTCCATGTATTGGTTAGGGGCCCTAAGTTTCCCAACTACACCCCTACTCCCCAAACTGATATATATTGGGCCTCATAACCCTCCACAAGTTAACCAAAAATGGTGCCCAAAAGAGCCTAAGCAGTATTGTCAATCCCATATGTTTAACCACTATACACAAAGTCCTCCCCACATATAAGAATGCATCAACAAAAAATTGGTAATTATTGAAGTAAAGTACCTGGTTTCATGTGTTTGCAGCTAGCCTAAACACTGTGGTGTAATTGGAAGGGTAGTAAGCCAGTCGGAGGTAGTAGGATAAAGGGAGCCTAGTATTACCGCCTTCTTTCCGGTAGAGGTGGCTCCTGTTTTGTGGATATAGCAAGGCCATATAAATAGAGCTGTGGGCGGCGCCCAATGTATCCAAGCGCTGTCACACCCGCATACGGATCGACCTCCATGCATTGTGTCCGGCGCCAATGTTTGATCACACGATCCACCGCGCATGCGCAGCCATGATGTAATCAGAGTGCACCCGCGTCCCGGCTCACCAGATCTTCATATCTGGACACATTCTATTCATTACCTAAGGTCCATAAAAACTTAACTAAACCACTGGGCAGACGCATTATCTCTGGACAAGAATGTTTAACTGAAAATGCCAAGATCTTTTGGTCAACACATATCTAAGACCTCACATACTATCTCTACCCTCTTACATCAAAGATACTATACATCTCCTTAAGATGATTGAAAATATTCATGTTCCCCCTGGGGTGTGGTTGGTGGCTGTGGACGTGGAGGTGTTGTACAGCAGTATACCACACAGCAGAGGGATCTCCATTGTTAACATGTTTCTACAGGAAAGGAGTACTAATCAAAAACCATATAGTGAATCTGTCTTATCTTCTAGTAGTAGTAAAATTTTGCCTGAAAAATGTTTCCTATTTGACTGTTCCCACTACCTCCTGGTGCAGGGAGTGGCGGTGGGAACTTTGTGTACCCCCTCGTATGCTAACCTGTACCTGAGGGATGGGAACATCAAATCATGAGTGATGAGGCTCTCTCAATATACCTGTGCCATGTTTTAGCGTGGCACAGGTACATTGATGACATCCTCATACTCTGGGATGGACCTAGGGATTTACTTAATGCCTTCACTCAAACACCCAACAAGAACAATTTCAACTTGTCATTCGCAATGACATGAAACCAACAAATTATCTCTTGCTTGGATATTGAGATCTTTGTAAAGACAGATATGACTCTAGGGAATACTTTGTTCCGTAAATCCACAGCAGGGAACACAATTTTGAGGGCAAACAGTAGACATCCCACCAGTTTGGCTAGGTCCATCCCATGTGGGCGATACTTGCACATCAAACAATTGTTTATCACAGGAGGATTTCTGCAAACAAGCAAACTAATTAAAAAATAGACTATTAGCCTAAGGTTACTCCAAAAAAAATCCTTAAAAAAGCATACCAAAGAGCTAACAACAACAGCAGGGAAGACTTAATTTTTTAGAAAACCAATCATAGCAAAGATGATACCAACAACACGACCAAATTAATATTACGATATTCCAGAAAACAAGATCAGATTAGACACATCATAAACAAGTACTGGTACTTATTGAAGGCTGACCCACAGGTAGCAGGTTGTATTAAGGACAAAATTGAAATTGTTTATCATAGGAACAACTCTATACCAGATCATTTACTACATTCAACAAGAGTCATTACAACAAAGATGGTGGACACTACAAATGCAAATATCCAGGTACTCATAAATGCGGCGGGTGTTCATACTGTCAATTAATTTGGCCTAGACAGACACATACATTATCAAACAGTGAAATACATCAGGCTAAACACTTTGCAAACTGTCAAACAATGGGAATTGTTTATTTTAAGACATGTGTATGCGGTAGCTACTGTGTTGATAAGACCAAGCGCTACTTTTGGCAACGAATATATGATCATGTGTCAGCAATCAAGGGAGGGAACATTATGTCCCCAACTGGGAGACACAGGACATGGAAACACAATAAGAACCCACATTGTGTAAGAGTCTTCGCCCTTTAACGCGTACATACAGATGGGCGAACTATAATTACGTCCCGGCCATGCATGTGCGGTGGACTGTGTGATGGTGCAATGGCGCCGGACACAATGCACGGAGGATGATCTGAAATACGAGCGTGATGTCACTTGGATACATTGGGTGCTGCCCACAGCCCTATTTATATGGCCTTGCTATATTCACAAAACAGGAGCCATCTCTCCCAGAAGGAGGCAGTAATACTAGGCTCCCTTTATCCTACTACCTCCGACTGGCTTACCACCCTTCCAATTACACCACATTGTTTAGGCTAGTTGCAAAGATGTGAAACCGGTACTTTACTTCAATACTTACCAATTTTTTGTGGATGCATTCTTATATGGTCGGAGAGCTTTGTGAATAGTGGTTTAACAAATGGGCTTGGAAATACTGCTTAGGCTCTTTTGAGCACCATTTTAGTTAACATGTGGAGGGAGTTTAGGGAGTAGTATTGTAGTTGGGATAAATAGGGCCTCTGACCAATACATGGACATATACTTGTCCCTTATACCTACCTATATGATGCATATTTGCACTTAGGTTAATACATTACAGTCCTGCCTTTAGTATTATTCAGTATTACTATTATACAAATACTTCCTTGTAGATATTTGCTTATCTGAATATTGACAATGAGTATACCTGCTTTTTGATGATTAATGGAACTGGAGTCGGCAACAGTTACTTGTAGAATGACCATGACTGTCAATGTTTTCTTTTTTGAGTATGTACCTACACCTACTGTACTTGAGGTTATTCATACCGATTACTATGAATTTAAGATTGATGTCGATATGTATATATTTTCCATTTTTAGAGTTTTCTGTGTATTTTCATTCCTGAAGAAGCGGGTTTTTGACACGTGAAACGCACCTGCGTTGAGAAACCTACAGCAAGCTATTTATCACCTGGCTGCAGGAAGGGGATGATACATTTATAAGAGTATTACAAAATCTCTTCAATATATATGTCAATGTGTGTTGAATACTAATACTAAAATTTTCATGTTATAGACATGATTTTAACACTGCTCAAAAAAATTAAAGGAACACTTTTTAATCAGAGTATAGCAGCAAGTCAAATAAACTTCTGGCATATTGATCTGGTCAGTTAAGTAGCAGAGGGGTTTGTTAATCAGTTTCAGCTGCTTTGGTGTTAACGGAATTACCAACAGGTGCACTAGATGGGAAACAATGAGACCACCTCCAAACCAGGAATAGTTTTACAGGTGGAGGCCACTGGCATTTTTTCCCTACTCATCTTTGCTGACAGTTTTTCACTAGTTTTGCATTTGGCTATGGTCATTGTCACTACTGGTAGCATGAGGCGATACCTGGACCATATAGAGGCTTCACAGGTAGTCCAACTCCTCCAGTGTGGCACATCAATACGTGCCATTGCCAGAAGGCTTGCTGTGTCACCGAGCAGAGTCCCAAGAGCATGGAGGAGATTCCAGGAGACAGGTAGTTACTCTAGGAGAGAGCTGGACAGGGTTGTAGAAGGTCCTTAACCCATCAGCAAGAACGGTATTTGCTACTTTGTGCAAAGAAAAACAGGATGAGCACTAACAGAGCCCTACAAAATGACCTCCAGCAGGCCACTGGAGTGAAAGTCTCTGACCAAACAATCAGAAACAGACTTCATGAGGGTGGCTCGAGGGCTTGATGTCCTCTATTGGACCCTGTGCTCACTGCCCAGCACCATGGAGCTTGATTGACATTTGCCAATTTGAAGAATTGGCAGGTCCGCTACTGGCACCCTGTGCTTTTCACAGATGAGAGCAGGTTCAACCTGAGCACATGTGATGGCTCTGAAAGGGTCTGGAGAAGTGGTGAACATTATGCTGCCTGTAACATTATTCAGCATGACCCGTTTGGTGGTGGGTCAGTGATGGTCTGGGGGGCATATGATATGTAATAGCTTTGGGGAGGATTCCCAGTGTGTTAGGCATTTGGAGTTTTGAGGGGAAGCCATGTAGCCGCACACCATTGTTGAGGGATAGTTGAGAAGTGTAGGGCATGCTCCCAGTAGAGCATAGAATAGGTTTTTTGTGGGTGTTTCTTGATTATGAGTAGGGTAAAAAAGGACGAGACTCCTACTCGAAAGGTTGGTGAAGAGTCCATAATGGAGAGAAATTGATCAGATAAGTCTGATTTTTGAAGGAGAGAATGCCTTGTAATGCATGGTGAATTTGCAGAAATTTGTAGAAGGTTGAGTGTTTTAACGAGAATTTGGAGAAAAAGCTTTACTCTCACCTATTCCACCATCCATTCATTTAGTCTTTGCTCTGTTCAAGAGCTACAACCTTCTAAAGAATCATCACATCAGACACTTCTGAGGATATTGGATGCCTGTGTTCCTTATAAGATACTATGGTTGCTTCTGCTGATCCTTAGATCACTACTGTGTCCTGTATTGATGTAGGGGTCCTTGAAAAGGAACTGCATCATGCAACAAGGCACCATCAAAAAGCAAAGATCACAGCAACTAGTGAGGGGACAAGTGAGTATAAGGCCCCTTTCACACTATCCGTCCATCGGACGGACTCCGTTTATCTCAGCGGGGGATCGATCCGCCGATCCCCCGCTGAGCAGGAGGATGACAGCTGTTCTCCGCAGGAGACACAGCTGTCAGTTCCCCATACATCTCTATGGGGGAATTGGATGGGAACGGACCGTCGGTCCCTTCTCATCCGATCCCATCCGATCCGCTGGATGGATGGAAAATAGGGTTTCCATCTGTTCAGATTTGACGGATCGGATGTCAGCGGACATGTCTCCGCTGACATCCGATGCCCCATAGGGATGCATGGGGGGACCGTTCAGATCTGGCGAAAAAACTGACAGGCGGATCTGAACGGTCCGCCTGTGTGAAAGAGCCCTTAAGCCTCTAATGTATGTATGCAGTTCCTGATATGTGAAATGTTTTTAACCTAGTGGTAAAGTCACTCCAATTTAAAAATTGTAATATGTGACTACAGTGTACTTGTTTACTTGTTTTTATAAGTATTTTGTTTTTCTCATAAAATGTAACATTTTGAAGAGGAAAATTTAAAGCAGTTGTAAAGTCACTGAATTTTTCCCCGCCCCTCTGTAATAATAAGGTATACTTCACTGTGTTTTTTTTATTTTAATTTGGCAGCTACTTACCTTTTTCACATTGCCGATCTGAGGTCACGTGACTGACCTCCATTCTCCTCCCCTGGTCTAAGGACTACAGTGGGAGAGGCTGAGTTTTCCCTCTGACAGTAGCCGGGCGTCCTTGTAACCGCACATCGGCAACGTGAAAAAGGTATGTAGCTGCCAAATTTTCAAAACACACACACACACTGTGAAGTATACCTTAATATTACAGATGGGACGGCAGGAATTCTGATCAGTAACTTTTTGGGGAATTTTTTTCTTTATTGAATCATTAAAACAATACAAAGAACACATACATAACATTTAAAGACAACCTGTCAACCAGACAACTCATAACTCATTAAACCAATAAGATCTCAGCACTAGGCCATTAGCATAGCTCTAACACTAAAACATAGTCGTAACCGCTGTAATCTGGGCAGGGTTTTTTTTTCAGTTCGTACACAGGAGCTGACAGGCAGGAGGTAGGGGGGGGAGGGGGAGAGGAGGGGAGGAGGAGAGGGAATCAAAGGGAATAGGCAGGATAAATCAAATTTTCTATAGCATACATAGGGACAAATGACACTGCACAAGCACTATATGGTTCAACATGCTTTAAAGGAACAGGATGCTTTTTTTTTTTTTCCTTTAAGGTTGCAACCTCTTTAAATGTTTCAAATATGAAAACACTTTTTCCCCTTCTAAAAGTATGTCTGTTAACAAAATAAAATAAAGCTCTAAGTGAGAAGCTCTCAAATTAAATAATATATATTTGTAGAGAGCAAAATTAATTAGTTGTATAATCCTTCTTAATTGAGCATTTTATCTTCATTATATAGTATTAATATTTATAATAGTTGTAGAAAATTTATTCAGCTGAGAGTGATCAAAAAAGCTAAATCTAGACATTTTTAATATATTCTTAGATCAGTATTCTTGGTTTGTTTGAAAGAATGGATTAATAAAATTATATAACGCTCATTTGAATGATTTGTGTGAGCCTATTAAATTATACAGTACCTCATTTATTTCTACTTGATAAATGATTTTTATTTAGCCTTCTATATATTTAAAAAAATTGCCCACTCCTGTAATTTCTTAATAACATTAGGATATCCCAGCAGATTTAGTTAACAGATGAAGGCTGAATGCAGCCATGTAGTAAAGGACTAGTTTCATGGCTGTGATTTGTGACTGGTATATTTGTTGTGAAAAGGTTCCCATATGTGGACACAAATGCAATGACAGCAATAAGGGATGAAGTTTTGACTTGAGTATTTTGCAGATCTCACTTTTTGTCACAAAGAAAAAAAAATACATTTTTCTTTTCTTTCTTCATTTTCCAAAACAAATGAGAGCTTCAAAATACTCACCATGCCTCTTAGAAAATACCTTGGGGTGTCTACTTTCCGAAAATGGATCATTTGGGGGGGTTTCTGCTATCTTGGCATTTCATGGCCTCTGAATCTGTGATAGGTAGTGAGGAGGGAAATCAACAATTTACGCCCTTAAGCTGGATACACACTATACAACTTTTGTTGGTAGATTTCCTTTAGATTTACCTGCAACTATGTAGTGCAAGGGCCTGCCTGATTGCATACAAATTGAAAGTGTTTAGGTTGGATCTCATATTATATGGTTTTGGTAAGTCTAAAGGAAAAAATCTAAAGAAAATTGTATAGTGTGTATCCAGCTTTAGAAAGCCTGAAGGCAGTGATTGATTTTGGGGGTCCTGTACACGGCTAGACTGCCAAAAAGACTCACGCATGTGGTATTCCAGTACTCAGGAGAAGCAATAGAATGTATTTTTGGGTGTCATTTCACATATAGCCATGGCATGTTTGAGCAATATATCATTTAGGTAACAACTTTGTGTAGAAAAAAAAAAAAAATAATTTTCCTGAAACTTGTGGCAAAATATAAAATATCCCATTAACTCAACATGCCTCTCAGAAAATAGCTTGAAGTGTCTACTTTCTAAGATGGGGTTATTTGGGGGGGGGGTGGGGGTGATTTGTGCTATCTTGACATTTCAGGGCCTCCGGAATTGTGATAGGTAGTGCGGAAGTAAATAAGTAATTTACACCCTTAGAAAACCTGATGGGGTGATTGGTTTTCGGGGGCCCATACAAGGCTAGGCTCCCAGAAAGTCCCACACATGTGGTATCCATGTTCTCAGGAGAAGCAGCAGAATGTATTTTGGGGTTTCATTCCGCACGTGTGAGCAATATATCATTTATTGACAACTTTGTGTAAAAAAAAAAAAAAAAATGTATTTTCCCCAAACTTGTGGCAAAATATAAAATATCCCATTAACTCAACATGCCTCTCAGAAAATAGCTTGAAGTGTCTACTTTCTAAGATGGGGTTATTTGGGGGGGGGGTGGGGGTGGGGGTGGTTTGTGCTATCTTGACATTTCAGGGCCTCCGGAATTGTGATAGGTAGTGCGGAAGTAAATAAGTAATTTACACCCTTAGAAAACCTGATGGGGTGATTGGTTTTCGGGGGCCCATACAAGGCTAGGCTCCCAGAAAGTCCCACACATGTGGTATCCATGTTCTCAGGAGAAGCAGCAGAATGTATTTTGGGGTTTCATTCCGCACGTGTGAGCAATATATCATTTATTGACAACTTTGTGTAAAAAAAAAAAAAAAAAATTTATTTTCCCCAAACTTGTGGCAAAATATAAAATATTTCATGAACTCAACATGCCTCTCAGCAAATTGCTGATTGGGGGATGTTTGAACTGTCCTGGCATTTTATGCCCAATAAGGTTATGCCACACATCACCCACTCTTCTAACCACTTGAAGACCAAGCCTTTTCTGACACTTTTTGTTTACATGATAAAATATTTTTTTTTTAGAAGATTACTTTGAATCCCCAAAATGATCTAAACAAAATGGTAGGTGTTGAAATGTTTTTGTCACACGGTATTTGCGCAGAGATTTTCCAAATGCAAGTTTTTGGAAAAGAAAAATAGAAAATAATGCACAAATACACTATATATTGCCCAACTGTTTGGTAAAATATAAAAGATGATCTTTTGGCGAGTACATAGATACCAAACATGACATGCTTTAAAATTGCGCATGCCCCTGCTGCGGCAACAAACTACATACATTTTTAAAAGCATTTAAAAACCTTTACAGGTTACTACTTTAGATTTACAGAGAAGGTCTACTGCAAGAATTACTGCCCTCAATCTGATGTTTGTGGCAATACCTCACATGCATGCTGCAAGTTCTGTTTACATATGACATCAGACCGATGCTTGCGTTAGTCTTTGCACGCAAACACGGGGGGACAGGGGTGCTTGAATTTTCTTTTTTAGTTTATTTTGACACCTTCCCTTTAATTTTTTTTTCTTTATTTATTTTTTTTATAATTTTTATTGTTATCACAGGGAATTTAAATATCCCCTATGATAGCAATAAGTAGTGACAGGTACTCTTTTTTAAAACTAATTGGGGTCTTTCAGACTCTAGATCGCTCCTCTGCCCTTAAAGCATCTGACAACACCAAGATTGGTGTGATAAGATGCTTTCCCAATTTCCCATTGGCAGTATTTACAGTATATCTGGCAAAACCAAAGTCATGAAATGGTTGTAACTTCTGGTTTCTTAGACCATAGAGATGATTGGAGCCATTCTGGTCTCCAATTAGCTCTATGGTCAGGTGATGAAACCACCGGCTGCAGTCTCAGGTAGGGTTGCCACCTCATCCCTTTAAAACAGAACACATATTAATTACACAGGTTCTGTGCCTGATTAAGGTGGTAATTAAACTTACTTGGAGCCTTCTCTGCATTAAATTAGCCTCAGAACCTGTGTAATTAATTTGTGTTCTGTTTTAAAGGGATGAGGTGGCAACTCTAGTCTCAGGTTACCCGGCGGGACAGGAGAGCCCGAGAAAAATGTGGAAGGCAGCGGGGGGGGGGGGGGAGTTTTGCCTGTTGTGTTGAGTAAATAAGTACAAAATATGTGAACCCTCAATATATGTCAACACTTAAAAGTGTACTTTATGTGCATGCAAAGCATACACGCCTTTACAACACATCAATTTAAAGTTAACCTATGAATGACGGCCATAGAATTATTGCTTTCATCCTAGCATGTGTAGCAATACTGATCAGCTTCTTTCCCGGACAGATTAGCTGGGGTTTGAAAGCTCTGAGGGTTCATATTTCCCTGGGAAGGTCAACAAACAGATGCTGACTGATCTCCCACTGATTTTCTTTCTGACACCCAACTTGATGGTTCCTTGCACCAAGCAGGGACAATTAAGCAAAGACACCTGGTGGGGGGAGGAGGTCAGCACGTGTCTAACCACATAAAAGTAATTGGGTGCCGCCTGAATCACTTTAACCACATAGCTAGAAGCTGGGAGAAAATAAATGTTAACTAACTTGGCTGTTATAGAAGGTAGGGGTTTGTTAACATGCCAGCCCTTCCTTCACAGCATGAAATGGTAAAAAAACATCACCTGACCAACTTGAACTCATCTTGTCCATGCTACCACAAATATTTCCTCCACTGTCCTAATTCTTTGTGGATTCCAAGTCATATAACATCAGAGCTTACACATAAGTTATGGCATCAAGGGAGGAACATGCTTCTGCATTCCCAGAAGGATTGCATATTTTGCCAGAGTTGTATAAAGTACTTGAAACCCATACTTGAGTAAAAGTACAAGTGCTCGATCAAAAAGTGACTTGAGTAGAAGTACTAAAGTATTCAACATTTTTTGCACTTAAGTATCGCAAGTAGTTTTTTTTTTTTAATTTTGCTACTCAAGTACTGAAAGTAAAAGTACCAGTAGTTTTGTAAAAAAAAATTGCTACTCAAGTACTGAAAGTAAAAGTACAAGTACTGTGTTATGTAGTTATTAAAGAAAGAAGTCAAAAGTTTGAACATCATATTGTTTTTTATTATTTCAAATGCAGCTTTTATTTATACATACAGTAGCATTTATTTTTGTATGCGCTGATAATACACGTTTTGAGCTTCATGAAACCTGCCATCTACTGTTCTGGCAGTGGTAATTTTTAAAATAGTAACGAGTAACTATGCAGCACAAAAAAAAAAATATCGGAGTAGAAGTATTGAAATCATTGAAAAAATGTAGTGAAGTAAAAGTGGAAGTAGGAGAAAAAAATTCTACTCTAGGAAAGTACAGATACCGCCTTTCGGTACTTAAGTACAGTAGTGAAGTAGTTCTACTTAGTTACTATACATCTCTGTATTTTGCGTAGGCTCACTGGATCACTGGAGCCCAGTCGGAGCCTAGGCATTGATCCGAATGAGCTAACCACCTCGGGGAACCCCAGGAGAACTGTCAGTGGAGCTGTTGATGGAGACAGGCTGATGAAGGAGGCATGGTGTCCTTGGAAATGCATTTTGATTGGCTCCCCTCTCTCAAGCTTTTGATGGCTTCACCGACAGCTCTCCTGGGGTTCCCTGCGATGGCTTCCTGTCAGCTCATCCGGATCCATGCCTAGGCTCTGACTGCGCTCTATTGGTCCCCAGGCCGCTTGGAAAGGCAAACTTACCACCCAGTCTGTTCAGTTTTTGACTAATTAGTTGTAGACTCACACCTCCGGGATCATCATTTCAGGATTTTATGTTTTATGTTTGATGGTTTATTGATACATCCATACATTGTTTTTCCAACATGTTGTCCTTCACAGGAATCCACAACAGACTTTGGTAACTATGCATAGGTGTATCCTGCCGGATTCCTCAAGTTAATATACAGCCCCACAAACAGAATTCTACCTGATTGTATCAATCATTTTCTCACCTTTGCAACCAGTGTAGCGCTGAGAGTCAGTGTTCTGTCTTTTATTGCTTAGCATGTAATCATGTCACAAGAGACTGCAGACTGCCACCACATCTAACTAGAGGATGTGGTTGTTCAGCAGAGAACAATCTCAGAAGAGACTGCAAACTTCTTACTTAGTGCCAATGGATTTGACTTAAAGGCATTGCACATTAAAAACAAGATATTTTAGCATAATTTAAAGCTTTATCATAGATGCAATGTTTGCTGTATAGCTACTAATTGATTTTGGTTTTGTGTAAAGTTTATTTTTTAAAGCATCACCTGTTGTTCCCAACTCTCTTTGCAAATCAAACTTTGTTGAGAGTCTGGGCAAAGGCATCTGTAAAGAAATTCCAAATCCTTCGCTGATTTAGCATAAAAAAAACATAAACTAGTGTCATTTGTTTTTGTGTAATGATCTGTGGTACATTAGAACTGGTGTCGTTTTCACTCCTGAGCAACAACGTTCTCCAGGACAACACTGTATTGTGCCAAGGTATGCAGAGAGCTGTGAGTGGCAATTATTTGAAGTGAACCTTTCCAAAGATTAAAAAAAAAGCGAAATGGCAATGATAACAAATAGCAGGCACCCCCAGTTGCTCAAATGTATATGTCAATAACCTCCTAAGCCCCCTATAACCATCAAAACCCAAGATTCTCAGATAAGCAAATACCACATTTTCTTCCTAATGATGATGTCTTGTCCGCCCTTTCCTGTTCCCAGATCTTAGTTACTGAGTTTGCTCATTATACTCTAGGATAAATAGCTTACTGTAGGAAGAAGCTGTTTAACCAGACATTAACCATAGGCATTCATTTTGCACTCCCAAAGAAACTCAGTGTGGCATTGTCTGGTACATGCAGGCACCACCCAGTTTCTCGTTGCTTTTCCTGATTTAAAAAAGTGAAACATAATCTTTATTTTTTTTTGTTTTTTGTTTTTTGCATCCAAGTATTGCTTCAGTTTAGGAGTTTGCAGGTCACTCTAGTAGTGCTTGCATGAGATGTAAGTTTAAGAATGCTGGGTTTGTTTCTGGAATTTTGTGTTTTCTTAAAAGACTGGATACTCCTCTGACAGCTCACTGCTACTTCAGGTCTTCCTATGTTCTGCAGCTGAGCATTTTGCAAGGGCATTGGTTGCAACATGGATGTGACAGTTCCCTGTGCTGTCTGATTCTCCCTGATGTTCTAATAAAGGTAACTTACACTGTAATCATTTTTTTAATTCTTCAATCTAAACCAGGTAAATGCAAGCTACCCATCATTTAACAGCAAGAAATGGTCCAGATGACCGGACATATACAACCTGCAGCCTCTTCTAGGTTGTTTTGTGTTTTTTACTGAATATCATTCAGTTGATATTGAGGCCCCTGGGCATTGCCCATACTCCTATTTCTAAAAGAAGATGGTAATGTATTCCTTTTTTGAAATAATAAACCAACTAGATGAAAAATATAACGATCTGAATTCCGGTTGGGTGGTTTTGCCCATCTTCATTCATAGACTATGATGGGGAGCAGATGTCATTAAAATTGCCTGGATTTCACAGTGTGCACGTTTTTAAATAGTTCTCATCACTAATGATTATTCCTAATTGGATGAATAATAAAATGAGCTATTGAATTATTATCTGTGCAAAATTAACAGAAACAGAAAGGCATGCCTAGTTTTTTAGTTCAGAATAGTTCAGGACAAATTATTCTTTTTTTAAAAATCTAATTTTCGAGATAGATAAGTGTGAAATATTGCAAATGAATACTCAGTAACAACATTTAAAGTCAGCAGGTAAAGTCTTGTGACATTTGAATGACTAAAAGCAGTAACTCATTCTGCTTCCCCACCATCCTTTCTTGCTCTGTTCAAACAGTACATATGAGTTTCAATCAGAGAGAAAGTATCAGAAGGCAAACAGCTTCTGCTGTGTTCTCTCTTTAGATGACCCACAGTGCTCTGCGGCTCCAGTGTCATTGGAACACACTGTATGAAATATTTTTATCCTAACAATTGTATTCTTGTAATTTAGTAAAACATGTAGCAAGGATATGAAACATTAATTTGAAAACTTTTAAAATTTACAAACTACATTACAATTGACCTAACACCATTGAATGTTTGCTATGAAAAGGAATACCTATGTTATTACTATATCTAAGGCTCATTAATGTTGATACTCTGGTACGAAAATAATAAAAAATCTTCACAGAACAACAATTTTCACCTGAAGTATCTGAAGTAAGTGCTTAGCTTAATGACACAATTATTTACACATCCCCCAACACTGGTCTGAGGTCCCACCCCACACTCTGGACAGTTGACATTTCAGGCTCTGTCACTTTCCCTTTGCAATAGGAACAGTGTAAAATTGCACATTGCTTATTTCTCTTCTTCCAAAGCTGTATTTTACAAACCACAAAGACACATTCTGCCTATTGCTTCCTTTGACATTTTAAGCCCCTGTACATTGTCTTAAAGTGGAACTAAACTCTCTCATTTAGCAATAACTATTTTTAATCCTCATGCTGCTGGCAATAGTAAATAAATATTAGGGTTATCATATTTACTTCTTTTAAATCTTTTTTTTATATTTCTTCAGTTGCTTCCTGGTTTCAGGCATAGGCCAAAATTATGTCACACATACTAGGAGACTTCATGGGCAGGATGAGGATGGGCTTTCTCAGCTAAGCATGCCCCCTGTCTGCATGCTGCATGTCTGAGCTAAGGGTAGATGGATTTCAGGAAGCAAATGCTGTAAGTAAATCATATGCCCTTACTCAAGATGGCCATGGCTAGAAGTGCTAGGGGGCGGGGCCTTCCCTGCTGCTCGGTGTATCCTTTCAGCTGTGCGAACTCATTGTTACAAGCATGACTCCAAGTGGCTGTTTGTGAGTATATTGATTTCTAATAAACGGCTGTTACCAGCTTATCCGCATGGAGAGCATTGGATTTCTTTTTGCTTCTTTGCTTATGTGGTGATCTCTCTGTGCCCTGTGTGAAAGCGGCACCATCGCTGTTACCTTGTCCCTGTGCATCTGTCTGAGACCTCCTTACCATTTGGTGACATCTGCGTCTGAGACCTCCTTACCATTTGGTGACATCTGTCTGTGACCCCAGAGGGGTAAAAAATCTGTGTTTGACTCAGTGTTCTGGGTCAAATCTTAAGGTGAGAGGCTTTGATCTCTGGTGGCGGTGGAGTGAAGCACAATATCATATATTAATCACTTCTGTGGTGGCCGTTACTTTGAGGATTGGAATGCACCTATTTCTGGACATTTAATTTCATGATTTTGAGTGTATGCACATATTGATTTATTGACACTTATTTATTTTTTGATTTTTTGTGTGATATTGGGAAGCACTTATGATTTAAGGTCATTGAGTTTGCTTATTATTTACACATATTGTCATTATACATATATTTTTTTTTACATATTCACTATTCATTTTTCTTTCGCAGCACCTGTGTTTTTTGAATTACTTATATTGTGGAAGTGGATAACACTATCTGGTGGTGGCTGCCGGATATTTTTTAAATTTTATTTTTTTTAATTTATTTCACATAACTGCGCTGATAGCTTTTTTGCACATTTAATCTTAGAATTGCTCTGTATGGAAGCCCTTGTAGGGGCAAATTATATCAAAGAAACTTGCCAGTGTAATGTCTCCATGTTTTTTGCACAATAAAGTTTTATTTGAGGAGGACGAGGCTTTGTGTGGCTGTAGACCTTTTTTAATAAGTTTTTATTATTGTTTTAGCATTTCCTTTAAAGATATAAAGATAGTAGCTTATGCTTTCACATCTGTGTAAAATGCACTGAAAAAAGTCTTGCAATTTGCCTCAACCATCATTTTAAATGGGAATTGGTCCCTTGGCATGGCACAAATTATGAGAAAACAGTTTCATCATGAACTATTTAACACATGGATAAAGATGTGTAAACATACAATTATTTAACCTTAATAAAATGTCTTTCTTTCTTTCTTTATTAACAGCTCAGTTCTTTTGAAATGTTATTGAAATATAATAATTTATACTAAAATTCACATAACCTTGGCCATAATGTAGTGTGAACCCTGAGATTTCCTCAGTGGAAAATCAAGTCTTACAGACTCCCAATTATTTAACCTCTGTGGGGTTCATTATTATTCCAGTTCTTGTTTACGGAAAGCAGTTACATGCTGGCTATTAACAATAATTGTGCTGAGATTTGTAGAATCCAAATTCTACTCCTACATTCAGCATGTCTCTTTCAAGGCTTCTTAGCAAGACTAGAACTTGTTGTCACATGGTTCTGTGCTGTGCAACCTTCCTCTCTGCAATGTGCATGGTCAGTGCACTCAGAGAGGGTGATGTCTGAACCACTGAACACACAAGTTTATATTTTTGGCTCAAATGCATAGTCATTCAGGAGATAAGCATACTAACATCTCTGTGGAATATGGTATCAGGGCAGCCATCTGCACAAGATGAATGGTGAGAAAAAATTAGACCTACCAGCAGGTGTGTTGTAGCTCCCCAAGTCAATTAAAATTCAAAATGTCCATGTTTGATTGGAATGCACCTTTTTACAACATGTCAACAGAGAAATATCAATAATGCCAGGGGGTTTGTGTAAAGTGTCATCTTACTGTTTATATACACATGAAAATGACTACATTTGTCACATCTATTATACATAGGCTGCACGTTTGTATGTGGAAAAAAAGCCCTCTGCTTAATTAGATGAAGAGATGTTTCATTTAATGTTTTTAGATGAACACGTTAAAATATCTATTTTGTGTTCTTTAAAAAAAAAAACTTTTTCTGTTTATAATTTGTAATGATATACAGTATCTCACAAAAGTGAGTATACCCCTCACATTTTTGTAAATATTTTATTATATCTTTTCATGTGACAACACTGAAGAAGCTTCACAGGTTGCCACTGGAGTCCTCTTCCACTCCTCCATGACAACATCACAGAGATTGTGGATGTTAGAGAACTTGCACTCCTCCACCTTCCGTTTGAGGATGCCCCACAGATGCTCAATAGGGTTTTGGTTTAGAGACATGGTTAACCAGTTCATCACCCTTACCCTCAGCTACTTTAGCTAGGCAGTGGTTGTCTTGGAGGTGTGCAAAGGGAGGGGATCATGCTCTACTTTAGTATGTCACAGTACATGTTGGCATTCATGGTTCCCTCAATGAACTGTAGTTCCCCAGGGATGGCAGCACTCATGCAGCCCAAGACCATGACACTCCCACCACCATGCTTGACTGTAGGCAAGACACACTTGTCTTTGTACTCCTCATCTGGTTGCCGCCACACACACTTGACACCATCTGAACCAAAAGTTTATCTTGGTCTCATCAGACCACAGGACATGGTTCCAGTAATCCATGTCCTTAGTCTACTTGTCTTCAGCAAACTGTTTGCAGGCTTTCTTGTGCATCATCTTTAGAAGAGGTTTCCTTCTGTAATGACAGCCATGCAGAGCAACTTGATGCAGTGTGTAGAGTATGGTCACTGACAGGCTGACCCCAAACCCCTTCAACCTCTGCAGCAATGCTGGCAGCACTCAAACGTCTTTTTCCCAAAGACAAACTCTGGATATGATGCTGAGCACATGCACTCAACTCCTTTGGTTGACCATAGTGAGGCCTGTTCTAAATGGAACCTGTCCTGCTAAACCGCTGTATGGTCTTGGCCACCGTGCTGCAGCTCAGTTTCAGGGTCTTGGACACCTTCTTATAGCCTTGGCCATCTTTATGTAGAGAATTTTTCTTTTCAGTTTCTCAGAGAGTTCTTTGCCATGAGGTCCCATGTTGAACTTCCAGTGACCAGTATGAGCGAGTGAGAACGGTAACACCAGATTTAACACACCTCCTCCCAATTCACACCTGAGACCTTGTAACACTAATGAGTCTCATGACACTGGGGAGGGAAAATGGCTAATTGGGCCCAATTTGGACATTTTGACTTAGGGGTGTACTCACTTTTGTTGCCAGCAGTTTAGACATTAATGGCTGTGTGTTGAGTTATTTGGAGTGGACAGCAAATTTACACTGTTATACAAGTTGTACACTCACTACTTTACATTGTAGCAAAGTGTAATTTCTTCAGTGTTGTCACATGAAAAGATATAATAAAATATTTACAAAAATGTGAGGCGGGTACCCACTTTTGTGAGATACTGTATGTACATAGAGACAACACGATTTGCTGATTATATTAAGTCTGCAGCTTCATACTTTGCAGAATTACACAAAAGTGCTTATCTGTTCCTTCTTACATTCTACCAAATGTGTTGCTAGAATACCTTAAAACAATGCACTCCCTGGGTGACTGATATCTTAACAGTCTTTAGGTTGGAACTGTGATGTGGTTAAGTGGTGCAGTTCTGCCACAATGTGCAAGTACGCATGGTGCACACATGCTTTCCTCCAATGCTGATAGCTCTGCAATCCTCATCAGTGCTCAATCAATATTGCTGATGTTTTCTCTACTGCATCTTCTGGCCTTGTGTCTTCTCCCTTCAGCCATTGGGAAGCCACTAATTTTGAAACTTATGGGCCTGCACCCTGAAGTTAGCTCATCCTAGAACATGTCTCTATTCTCAGAATCTTAGAAACACTGTAGACAATAAAGAAAACTAAATCTTCTGTGCTTGAGAGAGATATGCGGCCAAGAACAGTCTGAAATCTTCAACTGATCTGGATGTATTGGCTGTGCTGCCACTCAAGCAAGGCCAGGAAAACCCACAAAAAAAAAACTATAAAAGATAAGGAACAGAAATTGCACCAACCTAGTGCATTACCTTTGCAACCATTTATTGTAAAAAAGATAAAATGTATATACTCACAAACAATGACTTCAGTTGGACATAAAAAAGTCCAAAAAGTGCTCCGACCACCCTGGTCTGCTGAATAAGTCCCAAAATAGCTAATTTGTTTCAGGGGGGTGTTCCCTCTTCCTCAGTGCTGAATTTGGAACAGGCATGGCTGGTCTCTATATAGTGGTCTGGGAGAATTAAGTAAGGCCCCAGGAATGGGGCCCCTCCCATCTGTGCGTGGGTACATAACATGAAAGACATTTAACTATACCTGCCCATAGATGGGAGGAGCTCCATTCCTGGGGCCTCATTTGAATCTCACAGACTACTATATAAAGACCAGCCATGCCTGTTCCAAATTCAGCTCTGAGAAAGAGGGGACCACCCTCAAAACCCATAATCTATTTTGGAAATGTATGTCTCGTTATGGACTTACTGTATATAGCAGACCAGGGTGGTCAAAGCACTTGCTGGACTTTGCTATGCCCAATTGATGTCATTGTTTGTGAGTGTATACATTTTATCTTTTTTACAATAAATTGTTGCAAAGGTAATGCACTAGGTTGGTGCGACCTCTGTTCCCTATGTCTTAGAAAAGCTGACAATAGATTGGATGTGTACATTGCCATTGTGGCACATCAAGGCACAACTACAGTATAGGGCAATGCACCTACACACTTCAGTGCACATGCTTTTGCAAATGGGGGTCAGTGCAACAAAAAAGGGCCAGGTAAGTTTATATGTAGCCATTAAGGTATGTTGGTAGATCATTCTAAATTACTGGGCTTCCTTGATACAATGCCAACTAATGTATGAAATACTGGACAGCCAGCAAAGGACTGAAGAAGCTCTACAAGAAACCTATACTGAGAAATATATGTTGGCTCTCATTTCTGGCTAATTTCTTTATGAAAATGCTAGTTCCTTGGTAATCACTGGTTTCAAAGATACTAACCCAAATAAGCCTTCAGACGAAGAAAGCAGTAGTGAAGCCATCACTGCTGATCCATTTGCCTTTTTAAAGTCAGTGGCTTTAGATTTTCTTATATGGACAAACGTGACTGTGAATGTAATCCTAGGTAATGTCATACCATACTGTTCCCCCATTTTTTTCTGATTGGCTACCCTGGATTCCAGCAAACGAGTTCCATTAGCAAAATGAATTAAAGTCTTAATCAAATATACTTCTGAAAAAATAATTAATTTATATAAATACATATTGATTACATGGCACTTGGGAAAGCAGCAAGTATGTTGCCTAGCTAGACACAGACTGAAATTCAACAGGAACAAATTATATGCATCTTTTCTGTATTGGAAGAATACATAATTTGGGGTATGTTTTCAACAATTACCCAGCCTATACAACAACCATCATGAGATTTTGATTGATCTGTAATGCAATTTACTGCTTTACAATTCTTTAATAATCATCAACCATGGATTACAGTCTTATTTTTAATTGATTACCCATCTGACCTTTCACTGTGCTGCTTAATTCAGATGAATGACTACCTATTGAGTATACGCATGTCTACCAAACACACCCCATAAATGAATCATGCCTGTGCAAAACCAATGATAATATTAAAATAAACAGTGATAAATATGTTTGTGATAACAAACCAGTACAACAGACACATTTTTGTCATTTGTTTTTATTGTAAATCTGGTATGTAAATTAAGAAATAGCAAAAGAATGAAAAGAAAAGGGAACGAATGGCCCCCTTTTATTCATGGGGTAGTGGCAGGTGAGGATAGTTTAGGAAAAGAATAGGCAGAGTGTTAGTCGTTAGGCAGTTTAAAGCCTGTCAGTTTTAAGTTAAGCTGATTGGCCATAAGTTAGTTAGCTTACTCTAGTTTCTAGGTAGAATAAGCCCCTGACCTGTATGAGCCGGTTTCTCCCGCCTATGAAGAGTTCAATTTGATTGGCTGAAGGGGTTCAAGAGGACCCATTTAAGGATCCCCTCACAGAGGAGACGTCACTCCGTCGGTCAAGCAGCGAAGAAAGAAGACAGCCCAGCGGTTCCAGCGGTTCCAGAGTCCATCGTCGGCGGGAGCAGTGGTCCACTGTCGGTAGTCCAGCAGGCGGTCGGGGAGGAAGAATTCAGCGGCAGCTTTCCTGGAAGAGGAGAAGAGACGAAGAAGAGGAGTTAGGCGCCCCCGCTTACCTCAGCCGAAGATGAGCCTCCTCAGAAGATTGATCGAGCGGGCGGGAGAAGATGGCGGCGAAGACTGGCTCCGGCGGTGTTTCGAGTTGCCGCTCGTCGCGGCCTCCGAAGTGGCGGAAGTTGAAGATCGCGCAGGACCGGTGCAGACGGTGGCCGCCGGAAGAGACGTCGGAAGAGGATCCGGTGACGCGGCGGGCGCGGAAGGAAGAGCGTCATCGTCGGTGACGTCGGGCGTGGACGACATCACGGAGAGGGGTGTGCGCAGGCGCGCCACACCCGGAAGAACCGGCCAAGGAATCGGGCCGGCGAAGAGGCGGCGCACCCCGCGCCAACGGTTCTCCCCTCCGGCGGGCGTCCGGCGCGCCGGGAGGGGAGGTGAAGACTCGCTGCGGAGAAGACCAACGGGAAGACCTGCTCCAGGACCCGGAGCGAGGGCCCGGTCGGAGGCGGCGGGATCGTGCGGCGGGACCAGGAATCCGGAGGGGATCGCGCCGGCGAGATCAGGTGAGGGGATCTTCATAGTCACAATGCCTGCACCCACATTCCTCCCTAGGCCCCCAGGGATTTTGCCTACCACACAAGCCAGACGTTCAGAGTCTGGGCCATCTGGGATACAGCAGCCCGGGCCTCCAGCCCCTACTAGAGTCCCTAGGCCCCCCGGGACACAGCAGCAGGGGTCGCCAGCATCTGCCTCGAGCAGTGGCCCCCTGGGAACACAGCCCACACCGGATAGGAGCACTGGGGGTGCTGTCGCTCAGGACGGTACCCCCCTGCCAGCCTTTGCTGGCTTACTTCAAAATTTTTTAAATGATTTTAGGTCTATGATTGAGAACAGTACGGTTGCTGGGTCCTGCAGGACTGGTACACCGGCCACTGATACGGCAGTATCTGCCAACCCAGTTGGAGATTTGGGGTTATCACAGCATGCCCCTTCACCTAGGGATGTCTGGGTTCCTCATGTGGGCAATGTGGAGGTTGAACCTCATAGGCCCCAAAGCTTGCACTCTGAGATGTCTGCTTCCTATCTCCTGGCTCAATCCCAAAATTTACCTGAGACTTCCCTTAGGGAAACTCTCACCTGTGAAATGTCCCCGCTAGGTTTCCACCTATCCGAATCGGTTAAGGAGAGAATATGGCAGGGACATTTTATTGATATGTTGTCACTGTTGCCTTCGTCTAGGGATTTTGTTGCTAAAGGGGATAGGAAGGATGATGAGGAACGAAGGCGCCCTGTTTCCAAATCTTTCAATAACTGGTTGCAGGGTTTCTTTATTTTTTCATCAGTAATGTGTGAGAAATTCCCTACCAAAAGTGTGGGGCTTTTCCAGCACGCGGATATCATATTAGAAGCTTACAAGAATTTTGGTGGGACATCATGGTTCCAGTATGACGTGGCTTTTCGCCAAAAACTGGCGGTGCAGCCTGCCATGAAATGGGGGACTAAGGATGTCAGCCTTTGGCTGGACCTTTTTCTTCCCCAGAGGTCTATTTTTTCCAGGCAGCCCTTTCCGAGTCAACAGTCCCAAGCATCCTCCCCGGGTTTTCAATTTAGAAAAGGAGTGTGCTTCAACTTCAACGAATCCGTCTGTAAGTGGCCGGGTTCGTGCAAGTACCGGCACGAATGCGCCTTTTGCTCTGGGGCCCACCCCATTGCAAAATGCTTCAAGAAGCAAGGGGGTCAGGCACCGGGTTTTGGACACAAGGGCGGTAACCCCAGTGAACCTCACCGCCATGCTCCCGTGGCTCCAGCGCTACCCAGACAGGGTGAGAGCCACCCTACTAATTGAGGGCTTTCGGGATGGTTTCCCTCTTCCCAAGTTTTACGGTAAGGGTTGTAGGTTGGTAGATAATCTTAGATCCGTGGCGGGTTTGGAATCGGTTGTGGCCGAAAAGGTAAGTAAAGAAATAGATTTAGGTAGATTCGCGGGCCCTTTCTCTGTCCCACCCTTTGAGGATTTTAGGATCTCCCCTTTGGGCATTGTCCAAAAGAAGGAGCCTAATTCTTACAGGCTTATTCATCATTTGTCGTTTCCTTTCGGGGATTCCTTAAATGATGAAATAAGCGAGGATTTAGCTACGGTCCAATACTCTTCGTTTGACGATGCCTTGGTTAAATTAAGGGGTCTGGGCAAAGGGGTTTTGATGGCCAAGGCGGACATCAAATCGGCGTTTCGTCTGCTGCCGGTCCACCCGGACGCCTTTAATTCCCTGGGGTTTTTCTTTTCGGGTAATTTTTATTTCGACAGATGTCTCCCCATGGGATGTTCATTGTCATGTTTTTATTTTGAGTGTTTTGCCACCTTTTTGGAATGGGCAGTGTCGCTCCTTTGCGATTCGACTGACATCGTCCATTATTTAGACGATTTTTTGTTCTTGGGAAGGGCAGGGTCTACAGACTGCTCGCGCTTGCTGAATGGTTTTGTTCAGTTGTGCGAGCTGTTTGGGATCCCGTTGGCACATGAGAAGACGGCTTTTCCGTCTACTTGCATTCAATTTTAGGCATCACAATCGACTCCGAAGAAATGGAATTTAGGCTCCCGCTAGACAAAGTGTCTAAATTGAAGTTTTGCCTGCTAACTTTGATCCGGAGACGTAAGGTTCGCCTTAAGGAGATGCAGTCCTTGCTTGGTTTGCTGGCTTTTGCTTCCAGGGTTATTCCCCTGGGTAAGCTATTTTCCAGGAAGCTGTATGCAACGATTGCGGGTCTGAAGTCGCCAAATTCTCACGTGAGGTTAACTCAGGAGGTCAGGGAGGATATGCTGGTGTGGTACCAGTTTTTATCGGATTTCAATGGCAAAAGTCTTTGGCAGGAAGAATTTGTTCTTGACAAGGATTTTTGTCTCTTCACCGACTCAGCGGGTTCGGTAGGCTTTGCCGCCATCTGGCGCACACATTGGTGTGCTGATCGCTGGTGCCAGAAATGGGTTCAATTGGGTTATACACGCAACAGTGTTCTTCTCGAGCTCTTTCCCATCGTGGTGGCCCTGGAGATTTGGGGCCATCATTTTCGGAACAGAAGATTAATGGTTCGGACTGATAACAGGGGGGTGATGTTCGCTATCAATTGTTTGTCTTCAAAATCCCCTCCTGTTATAGCCTTATTGCGGTATTTAGTAGCTAAATGCTTATCGTTTAATATTTGGATTAAGGCGACTTTTGTCCCCGGCAAAGATAATGGTTTGGCGGATGCTTTGTCTCGCTTACAGATGGAGCGATTTTTTACGCTGTTTCCAGAAGCGGACGAACAGAGCTGTCATTACCCGAGCCTCCTATGGCACATAGTCTAGACTTGGTAGCAAAGAACGTTTTGCGTTCTTTGGCTCCGGCGACCATGGCGGGATACCAATCAGCATGGTCATTATGGCTGTCGCATCTTCAGTCATTGGGTGCATCCCCCGATAGTTTTTCGGAAAATTTGGTGTTATCTTTTTTAAATTCTTTATTCCATAGGGAATATGCTTGGTCTCACGTAACCAAAATTCTGGCAGGAGTGTCCTTTTTCGTTAAGCTAAAAAATTTCCCTTCATGCTCTTCCTTTTTTACAGTGCGGCAGGCACTGAAGGGTTACCGTAAAGCGAAATTCTTGCCCGATTATAGGAAGCCCATTACTGTCCCACTTTTAGAGAGATTGTGTGCGGTTACGTCAATCGTTTGTTTTTCCTATTACGAGTCGGTCCTTTTTCAGGCGGCTTTTTCGTTGATGTTTTTTGCAGCACTAAGGATATCGGAGCTCGTGCCGACGAGTAGGACGCTTAGCTCTGGTCTTTTTCTCTCGGATGCGGTTTTATCTGATGTGTCATGCTGCATTTTAATACGCTTCTCTAAGACGGATCAATTGGGTGTTGGGAAGCGCGTTATGTTGCACAGGTTTCTCAATTCTTCAATATGTCCGGTACGTCTATTGAAAAAATTTTTAACAATCAGATCGGCCGGTTCGGCTTTTTTGTTTAATCATCGGGATGGTAGGCCATTGACTGGCTATCAATTCAATGCTGTTTTTAAAAAATGTCTCGTTCAATTGGGTTTGGAAGAGGAAAGGTTAACTTCTCATTCATTTCGTATTGGTGCCGCTACAGAAGCGGCAAGATTGGGTCTCGGTGATCAAGTTGTTAAAAAGTTGGGCAGGTGGAAGTCGGATGTTTTTCAAACTTACATCCGCCCTGACACTGTTTGTTAAAAAATTTTTCAGGTCAATGTCTGGACGTGTGGATCATCGGACATTCTTTCGTGCACTGGGCTCGTGCACGAGCCAGAAGACGTCCTTATGGCGAAAACATCGGTCTGGATCCCAATTACTTTAGGGTTCAGTGGTTTAGCAAGCGAGGTATGCTGTGGTCGGAATTTCGTCCGGAAATTTTTAGACTACTGCAGTTTCTCCCCCCTCCGGATGTCTTGGTTGTACACCTTGGGGGGAATGACGTGGGCAGAGCAAGAACGTTAGACTTGATTTTTGCTATCCGGGATGACTTACAATTACTAAAGTCAACATTCCCTTTTTTGACCATTGTTTTTTCGGAGATTATACCTAGACTCGCTTGGTTCAAGCACTGTTATTTGAAACCGCTTGAAAAAATCCGTAAGCGCGTAAACAGGGCTTTGGAGAAGCTGCTGCGCGTCGTTGGTATTTTATCTTTTAGGCATATAGAGCTGGAGGGAGGTACTAGTGGATTGTATAGGTTTGATGACACCCATCTATCAGACATTGGCCTAGATACTTTTAATGCCAATCTGGGCACTTGCGTGGAAGAGGCCGCGTGGTGGGGGTGTGCCAGGCGGGTGTGAGCCGCCTGCCTTTTGGATGTGTCAATTTATTTAGTTGAGTTATGACAACCTGGGTCGTTGGGACCGGGTTTGTTCTATACTGCTGTTATTTAAAGTTTAAAAGATTTATCGATCTTTAATGTGTAAAATAATAAACGGCCGCGGCCTCTTTCATTCCAAATTTAAGTCTGAAGGTGTCTTTTTTAATAGTTATAAGTAAACTTAAGAAAATCCTGCCTACTACCCCATGAAAAGAAAAGGGAACGAATGGCCCCCTTTTATTCATGGGGTAGTGGCAGGTGAGGATAGTTTAGGAAAAGAATAGGCAGAGTGTTAGTCGTTAGGCAGTTTAAAGCCTGTCAGTTTTAAGTTAAGCTGATTGGCCATAAGTTAGTTAGCTTACTCTAGTTTCTAGGTAGAATAAGCCCCTGACCTGTATGAGCCGGTTTCTCCCGCCTATGAAGAGTTCAATTTGATTGGCTGAAGGGGTTCAAGAGGACCCATTTAAGGATCCCCTCACAGAGGAGACGTCACTCCGTCGGTCAAGCAGCGAAGAAAGAAGACAGCCCAGCGGTTCCCCTCCCACCCCCCCACTTTTTTGTTTGTCGCGGTCAGTTTGTTATTTTAGGGTCACCTTCGGTCACGTCGAAGGGGGACGTTTGTTGTATTTTAAGTTGGATGTGTCAATTTATTTAGTTGAGTTATGACAACCTGGGTCGTTGGGACCGGGTTTGTTCTATACTGCTGTTATTTAAAGTTTAAAAGATTTATCGATCTTTAATGTGTAAAATAATAAACGGCCGCGGCCTCTTTCATTCCAAATTTAAGTCTGAAGGTGTCTTTTTTAATAGTTATAAGTAAACTTAAGAAAATCCTGCCTACTACCCCATAGAATAAAAAGCTAAAACTGATATTTATTGAAATCCAGGCACATCTATAAAGTTTAGGCACTCCTTGAAAAGCTGTTTAATATTTTTTTTCTGTTAAGATGCCATGATAATCTGAAATCTGTTTTTATCAAAACAAAAACTAACATCAGTCTTGCAGTGGGAGTGTTAGCTTTTAATGGGAAATCTTTTAGGTCAGCTCACATAAAAAAAAGGGATATTAAAGACAAAAATTAAAAATAAAATAACAAACATGTAATGGTTACCTGCTCTGTGCAGCGGTTTTGCACAAAGTAGTTCCAAACCACCTTTTCTCAAGTCCCCTGCCGGCATTCCTCACCCCTCCCTTCTGTTAAGTGCCCCCAGAGCAAACATCTTGTAATAGGGCCACCCAAGCAAGTGTGCTCCCAAGCCGCTGCAATGTGTGTCCATTCAGACACTGAGCTGTGTCTCAGCTCCATCCTCTCTATCCTCACTGCTGCACACAGGCTTTTTACCTTCATGTATAGAATGCATGAAGTTAAAAAACTTTCAGCCATTAGAACCGCTTTAAGGGCTTGTTCACACTTGGCTGCATTTCTATTGCTTAAAAAAACGCTCCTATGGCATTAGTGTGGGTGTTACACTTGCATTAATGAGCTTAAGTATGGGTGTGAGACTGGCGTTTTACAAGCTTTAATGGTGAGTTAAAAATGCTTTCCTAACACCCTATGTGCAGTTTTGAAAGGTTTGATGAGCGTTAAAGAGGAAGTAAACCCTCCTCTGGCACTTTTACCTATAGGCAAGCCTATATTAAGGCTTACCTATAGGTACTGTAAATATCTCCTAAACATGTACCTTTTAGGAGATATTTACCTTACATGCAGCCAGTGACGTCACTGGCGCATGCGCTCTGAAGGAACGGCCGCTGGGGCCGTTTCTTCAGAGCCCCGTGCCTTGACCTTCGGCTCCCGCACGCGTGCGCGGGAGTGACGTCACCGCGGCTCCGGCCAATCAGATGGCCGGATGCCGCGATCCCGGAAGACGGGCAATTGGACATGTCGCCCATCATACAGGTAAGCGGGCGGCACGGAGGGGGCTCGTTCTTAGGTAAGTATTTCATAATGAGCTAGTATGTGATGCATACTAGCTCATTATGGGTTTCTCTTTCAGGTTACAGCAAAAAAAAAAAAAAAAAGTTTCGAGGGTTTACAACCTCTTTAAGGTGCTTTAAAACTGCTCCACAAATGCCTATTCCATTACAGGAAATAAACAAATCTTAATACCCCACAACCGCACCGTAACTGCCCGCTAGAGCATTTGTGAAGCGTTACCATAGACTTGAATGGGAGGTGTTGAAAGGCTTCAAACACCTCCTAACTCGACATGCAGCTTTAATTTTGAAGTGACGCGACACCAATGCTTCTTATTTTGATAGTGTGCATAGGCATTTTAGGGATGTTTTTAATGCCGGAGTGAACTTAGCCTAATGTGACTTATGGCATTGCTATTCAGTCTCAAATCTGTGGATTGAGCCTGTTGTAAGATCATTCTTGCTCCTCTCTCCTATCACAGCTCTCCAGTAATTCCTTAATAGCAGCGGTAAAACTCTGCGTTAAAATTGACTTTAGCTTCAGTGTTTAGTTTGCCTAGGTACAATGACATCATCACTCCTCTTCCAGTGAGAAAAAAATATTATTCTAGCCAACTGTCAAAGGAGGGAAGAAGGAAGCTAAAGTGAAAGTAAATAAAGTTGTTTCTTAGAAAGTTTTCACAGCCTATATCAAGGGGTTGCTAGAGGGTAAAGATGAGCTCAGTATTTGGTCTGAATGTAAGTTTGACTTGAATACTGGCTGTTCAGACATTAACCAAGGTTTAGGACACTCAGCATAGATGAACGTGACAGCTTCCATCCCTTCTAACAAGACACCCCTCCTATGTTGAGGCAATGTGGCCTTGTACAGTATGAAAAACAGAAGGGTGGAGCCGCTCAGGTGTATGTCTCAGACCTGGTGCTGGTCAGACCCGTCATCCGAAGACGTAAGAAATTGGAAATATGAGACCGCACTCTGGTCACAAGTTGAAATAAAAAAGTAATTCCTTTATTCCTCAAGGTGAAGGCAGACAGACAGTGTACAGACAGACGTGCAAGGTTGACGCGTTTCACGACATTCCCAGTCGCTTACTCATAACCACACTACAGGCAGTGTGGTTATGAGTAAGCGACTGGGAATGTCGTGAAACACGTCAACCTTGCACGTCTGTCTGTACACTGCCTGTCTGCCTTCACCTTGAGGAATAAAGGAATTACTTTTTGATTTCAACTTGTGACCAGAGTGCGGTCTCACTTGTACAGTATGGTTCAGAAGGAGGGTGCTCACTCTTCCTGCTCGGATTAAGGGTTTGGTATGTATTTCCCGTGGGATCTCATGCATTTTTTGTTTTTTTTTGTGTGAGGTACCCCCTTAAAATCCATAATGGACTCAAAGGGTCTGGTATGCATTGGGGGAAGTTAAACGCACACAATTTTTGTTTTCATTCATACTGTAGGAAAATTTTGCTACAGCAAAAATTAAAAAGAAAAAAAAAACGAACAAACAGACCCCTCCAAAGTCCTCGAACAATATATAGGAGACACTTAGGAGTCTGTTATGTATTGCAGGTGGCCCTTTGGGTCTCTGTGCTGAGAAGAGAAGCAGGAGGGAAAACTAATTTTCTGACAATTTAAAACTCTATTTTTCTTTGTAAACATCATCACTAAAATAAATCACTACCCCCCATGCCACATGGAATTTTTAAACTTTTTTTTTTTTTTTATTGGTACATGTTCACCAAGATTGTGCCCACCTCCCTTGCTTATTAACCCAAGGAATGGATATTTTTTATTTGACAGATTTGGCTTCTAATGATTTTATTGGGGTTCAGGTTCAGCATCCAAACTTCATGGAAGTTCGGCAAACCTTTGCTGAACTGAACCCAGGGCTGCTAACCTAATCAGTACTAAAGAGTGACAGACAACTAAAGGTAAAACACTACAAAGCACATATCTCAAATACCAGAAAAAAGGACCCAGGAGGATAAATGTAATATTAAATATTATAAAACAATGTAAACATGCAGTAGAACAATAACTCACAGACTATGTACAAATTACAGTGACAAATGGTGTTTAGGTCAGGGGTACCCAAACACTAAACAATTGACAGCTAAGCCTCACTGAAAAAGTCCAATGCTGCGTGGCCAGGGGGGGGGGTAGCTCTGGAGCATGCAAAAGATAAACAGAAAGAAACCAGCTCAAAGGCTAACAGTGTAGTTTTACTATAAACAAAATAAAAAATAATATGCACTCACAAATACAGTCATTGGGCAAGGCACGTAACCACTTGGATAGAATGGACCACACAAGCGTTGTAAATACCAGAGATTGGAAGCCTCACATGGGGTGGAGCAGGATGGACACTCTGCAAGATCTGAGGCTGCAGAGCTGCAGGAAGCAATGCTAAAGGAGTGGTGCCCTGGGTCGAGGCGGTTTCTGAGAGATTTTCTTTTTCTCCAGCCTACCTAGTCTTTGCGCTGGTTTGCCACTACCATGGATTCATCGTGAATCCCTGGGTTTGTAAAGTTCCCATTATCACAAACAAAAATGTTGAAGATTCACCTCCAGAAATAACAAATGCAGTGCATGATATTTGCCCCTGGTAAGCTGAGGCACAAGAACCAATAATCTGAAGGAATGGATAACCTGAGCTGAGAATTCTGTGTAGAGAGTGTGTTTTTTATTTTTTTGTTTATTTTGGCATTAGCACACGTCTTCCATGGTAGTGCCTAGTTTTCCATACATTTTGATTCACAATAGCTTGCTCCTTAACCGTACAAATAGGCAAAATTCATTACAAGTGTCAACCCCATAGACATCAATGGGGTACATCATAAATTAATTTTGAGCAAGATTTGCAAAATTATCCAGAAACCAAAGCAAGGCAGATTTACTCATTTTTAGTAGCGAGCTATGTTATGAGAAAGTGAGCAATAGGAAAGGTTTCAACAGCCTCTATAAACAAGCACTCTTAGATGAAATAGCAAGAAGAATGGCATGAATATGATGTCATTGATGTGGTCACATTCACAAGTATTCCAAAGAACAGCATGGGGTCATGGAGAGGCATGGAATCTACAGACTTTTAGGTTCTGAAAAGTACTTTCACCATGTTATGTAATCAGCATGTTTGGTGTTAACTTTACACATCTTTTGAAAGTCATCTGTGTTTTCCAGAGTGTATTAGTTGTTTGGCTACAGTTGCTTTTTAATGTCACAAATTCCATTAGCCATATCAGTTATAACATTTTCATATTTTTATGTGTATAAAACTTTGTTGCAATAGTATCTTCAGAAAATAATTCTTAGTTTTTAAATTATTATTTAAAATATCCTTTAAATTCCTACTGTATTGTCATGGGAAATGGGATGAATGGGACGGGCCACTGACCCAAAAGACCAAGGACATTGAATGGAAGAAATGAATTAAAGCAGAAAATAGCTCCAGATATTGACTAATGAAGCTGTTTTTTTGTATACTGCAAGGCAACAAACTAAACAAAAATACACTGAACAAAGTTCAGCTTTTATTATATTTAATACAACTCTATTTAACCACTTAAGCCCCGGAAGATTTTACCCCCTTCCTGACCAGGGTTTTTTTTGCGATTTTTTACTGCGTGACTTTGACGGACAATTGCGCGGTCGTGCGACGCTGTACCTAAACTAATTTCACGTCCTTTTTTCCCACAAACAGAGCTTTCTTTTGGTGGTATTTGATCACATGTGCGATTTTTTTATCATGCACTATAAACAAAAAAAGAGCGTCAATTTTGCAAAAATAACAATATTTTTCACATTTTTTTATATGAAATTCCCCCAAAAAAATGTAAAAATCTAAATTTTTTAACATTTTTGGCCAAATTGTTTTACGCTACATATGTTTGGTAAAAAAAATCGCAAAAAGCGTATTTTGATTGGTTTGCGCAAAAGTTATCGCGTTTACTAACAAAGGGAAAGATTTTTGTCATTTTTGGTGTTTTTTTTTTTAACGAGTAATGGCGGAGATCTGCGATTTTTTTTGCAGTACTGCGACATTGCGGCGGACAGACTGGACCCTTGACTGACATTTTTGACACTTTTGGGGGTACCAGTGACATTACTGCAGTAATCAGTGCTATATATATGCACTGTTACTACAAAAATGACACTGGCAGGGAAGGGGTTAACTGTATTGGACAGGGAGGGGTTAAGTGCGTCCTAGGGGCGTTATTCTAACTGTAGGGGGACAGGTCTCCTAGTGTAAAAACAAAGATCAACGGTTCTACATAGTAGAACCGTCTGATCTTCATTTTTACACAGGGGAGAATGACAAGCGGCTTGTTTACATAAGCCGCTCTGTCTTTCTCCCGCTGTACCGGCGATCGTAGTGTGACCGGCGGACATCGGGTCCGCCGGTCACACGCCCGCACTCCTCTGTGAACGAGCCGAGGCGGGCGCGCGCCTCAGCGGGCGCGCGCTCGCCCGCCCGCTATTGGCTCTAAAAGGAGTGACAGGCGAGCGACGTAGACCTACGTCACTCTGCCTGGCCGGGGCTGACTGCCGCAGTAAATATACTGTGAGCAGTCGGCAACCGGTTAAATATATTTAAAAAGACAGCATTGTGCAAAATGTAGTAACCTATATGCTATCAGTCTTACACCTGTTTCCGTAAACGAAAACCTGTTTGGTTGATATCAATACAGTACCCTTTAGCTTGAAATCACTCCAGATGTATGCCTAAAATATTTTTTAAACACAATGATGGCATTTATATATTTTGCATTAATACCAAATGCAATGGATTATTACTGTCTAATGCAGTGATGGCGAACATTGGCACCCCAGATGTTTTGGAACTACATTTCCCATGATGCTCATGCACTCTGAAGTGTAGTTAAGCATCATGGGAAATGTAGTTTCAAAACATCTGGGGTGCCAAGGTTCGCCATCACTGGTCTAATGCAACTTATTTTAACCTAAAAGGAAGATTAAAACATTATGCAAAATGTAGTAACTATGAATAACCAATAAGAGTCTTTCACTGATCTAATTTTTATAAATTAGAATCAAATTAGTTGTTATCAGTTGCCATACTTTGTAGCGCATTATAACCTTTTACATGGCTTTACTGTATAAATCTGAAAAGGCTGATTGTTAAGATGTATTTAAAAGGAAGCATTTTATTGTTTTGCATAGAGTAGACAAGTTTTAGAACACTCCTTTCTGGGGTTTTTTTTTTAATTACTAATATTATTGCTTTCTGTGTTCTCATTGGGGAGATTTAGCTTATGTTTGTCCTTAAGAGCATTGTCACTGGAAGGGTCTGATCAGGTCTGCCTATCAGTTTTTTAGGCGGACCAGATCAGACAGTCTATTCACCTCTATGGGCTGGCGGGTGTAAACTGAGTTTTGTCTGTTTACACACACCTACCTCCTATCCTATATGGTCCACTGAAAAAAAAAAAAAGAAACATAGGGTATCCGTCCTTCTCCATTCTGTCTAGGTGGATCGGATCAGAGGGTAGTCAAAAGTAAATGGACAGTGGAGTCGGTTTATACCTGGCTGCCAATAGAGCAGTGCAGGCTCTTTCCATGAGTGGAGAAACTGAGTGGACATGGGCCTGTCATCTGTGCTTTGATCAACAGGTGGTCAACGGACTGATGAAAACAATGTCCACCCCGTGGGAAAGGGGAGTAAGGGAAAAAAATCCAAAATCTGTAGTTATCACCAGAACAAGAAGGGGAAATCTTCCTCTTAATCCAGTCAAAGGAAGGTTTTCCTTACTTTGGAGACACTTCTTGTTGTGTTTAATAACAGGGAATGAAGTAAATTTCCTCAACGGGACCCAAAAAAAAAATGAATGCAATAAAACCTTAAAAACAAGTCGATTCTCCATACTCTCCAAAACTTAAAAGAAAAATAGGTTAAGGATATTATTATTCAGCTGCATTTTTTAATAAAAAGAGATAACGCAGATTAAAAACATTTGTATTTCATACTGCAGAGTTACAGTATGAGAAGTCGAGGAAATTGAATTGTTTTCTTTCTGAGTTTGATAGGACATAAGTGTGAGACCATACTACGGTTGCCAGACTTCAATAGAAATCCTCTGATTAAAAGATTAGAAAGCCCACACACATTCCTATTCTCCACTTGTAACTAGTCTCCACAAAATGACACCTACAACAGAGTAGAAGAGATTAATTGCTAATTTTATCTCCCTGAGCCACATGTGCACAGCTTTAGATTACTGAAGGATACCAAGTCCAGTAAGTTTTTCCTATAGGACACTGATCCTTATCGCAATGGAAACACAGCAAATATCTTCTTCCAGAGGGGGATATAAATAAATGAAGCTATCTTCAAACTACTGAATGTTTTTCCTTTCATACAGAATTTAACAAGATAATTTTCCTTTAAATGAATGTTTGCTCAATTAGCTAGAATGCAGGAACTATGACATCACAAAAGAACATATTATGTACTTTCAGTAAGCAACATTTAGAGCTATTTTTGCAATGTTTTTTGCTTGATGTTTATATCACTTTCCAGGGTTTTTTTGCACAATTGCTTTTCTAATTGTTTATAAACTTATATTACATTAGCTATATATACAGTTAGGTCCATAAATATTGGGACATCAACACAATTCTAATATTTTTGGCTCTATACACCACCACAATGGATTTGAAATGAAACAAACAATATGTAATTTAACTACAGACTTTCAGCTTTAATTTGAGGGTATTTACATCCAAATCAGGTGAAAGGTGTAGGAATTACAACAGTTTGTATATGTGCCTCCCACTTTTTAATGGACCAAAAGTAATGGGACAATTGGCTGCTCAGCTGTTCCAAGGCCAGGTGTGCGTTATTCCCTCAATATCCCATTTACAAGGAGCAGATAAAAGGTCCAGAGTTCATTTCAAGTGTGCTATTTGCATTTGGAATCTGTTGCTGTCAACTCTCTATATGAGATCCAAAGAGCTGTCACTATCAGTGAAGCAAGCCATCATTAGGCTGAAAAAAAACAAAACAAACCCATCAGAGAGATAGCAAAAACATTAGATGTGGCCATATCAACTGTTTGGAGCATCCTAAAAAAGAAAGAACACACCGGTGAGCTCAGCAACACCAAAAGACCCGCAAGACCACGGAAAACAACTGTGCTAGATGACCGAAGAATTCTTTCCCTGGTGAAGAAAACACCCTTCACAACAGTTGGCCAGATCAAGAACACTCTCCAATAGGTAGGTGTATGTGTGTCAAAGTCAACAATCAAGAGAAGACTTCACCAGAGTGAATACAGAGGGTTCACCACAAGATGTAAACGATTGGTGAGCCTCAAAAAATGGAAGGCCATATTAGAGTTTGCCAAACAACATCTAAAAAAGCTTTCACAGTTCTGGAAGAACATCCTATGGACAGATGAGACCAAGATCAACTTGTACCAGAGTGATGGGAAGAGAAGAGTATGGAGAAGGAAAGGAACTGCTCATGATCCAAAGCATACCACCTCATCAGTAAAGCATGGTGGTAGTAGTGTCATGGCGTGGGCATGTATGGCTGCCAATGTAACTGGTTCTCTTGTATTTATGGATGATGTGACTGCTGACAAAAGCAGCAGGATGAATTCTGAAGTGTTTCGGGCAATATTATCTGCTCATGTTCAGCCAAATGCTTCAGAACTCATTGGACGGCGCTTCACAGTGCAGATGGACAATGACCCGAAGCATACAGCAAAAGCAACCAAAGAGTTTTTTTAAGGGAAAGAAGTGGAATGTTATACAATGGCCAAGTCAATCACATGACCTGAATCTGATTGAGCATGCACTTCACTTGCTGAAGACAAAACTTAAGGGAAAATGCCCAAGAACAAGCAGGAACTGAAGACAGTTGCAGTAGAGGCCTGGCAGAGCATCACCAGGGATGAAATCCAGCGTCTGGTGATATCTATGCATTCCAGACTTCAGGCTGTAATTGACTGCAAAGGATTTATAACCAAGTATTAAAAAGTGAAAGTTTGATTTATGATTGTTGATCTGTCCCATTACTTTTGGTCCCTTAAAAAGTGGGAGGCACATATACAAACTGTTGTAATTCCTACACCATTCACCTGATTCAGATGTAAATACCCTCAAATTAAAGCACATCTTGTTTGTTTCATTTCACATCTATTGTGGTGGTGTATACAGCCAAAAAGATTAGATTGTGTCAATGTCCCAATATTTATGGACCTGACTGTACGTATAGTATGTCCATAGATTAGCTTCTAGACAGAATTCTATATTTCCCTGCGACTCATTTAGTCCCCCTGCCTAACCAATGTTAGAATATCAGCCATCATTCGTTTTTAGCAGGTCAGCTGACTTTTAAGCTAGCAATAGATAGATTGAAATTCAGTCAGTTCAGCAGGGATCAGACATAAGCCCATTGTTACATCAACTTCTGCTGAACAGGTACCTTGGAAAACCTTTGTCGATCAGTGGGAAGTACTGCTGACAGAATACAATATCCAGGTAGTGGGGGATACCTCCATGCATCACTTGTGTGGGTGAAGAAACACATTAATTCAGCTGGCTGAATAAAAAATTATCCATCTATGGCAAGCTTTGGACTTGCATTGTGTGAAGAATCACTAAAGCACAAGTGCCTGGCAGTAGTTCGACCCGAACATTGACTGTTCGAGGTTCAGCCGAATTTAGAACTTTTTGCTGAAAAAGTTCGGAATTTGGCAACCAGAACCGACCAAAATGCAATGGGCCAGGAAATTGGCTTTAAAAGCCTGTGATTGGACCAGAACCATTAGTAAAAACCAATTGAGGGGGCAGGAGAATGCTAGGAATGTGATTGGAGTGACTAGGGGGTCCAGAGGCCAATCATTAGTGAATAAGTATATAAGATAGCCCCTGCCAAATTCCTAGCATTGTAATACAGGGACATGAAAGAGAGTGGAAGCAGTTCTCTTACTTCTGCTTCAAAGTGTCATTTAGCAATTATTAGTGTGAGGAAAGGGATATCTAGTGTAATTAGGGTGCTATTTTCCACTTTAGTTAGCTTCAAAAATCAAGTTTCTGTAGGGAAAGTGTTAAGTGCCAGGGTGACCGTAGTGTAGGGTGAACTGACACTAACTGCTATGGGAGGGTGACCAAACCCTTCCATTTCAGGGTGACCGCTATAGAGAAAAGATAGTTTTCTCTTATGTGACTTTCAGAGCAGCGATATGGCTTCTCGCCGGTCAGCCTGCTTTTTGCTGCAGGCGTCTATTGGGCTTTTTTGAGGACAAGTTTGGAGTCAGGCATGACATCTGAACTTGTGTAAATGGGTATATATACACACACATGTATGTATATATACACCTGCACACATATAGGTGTGAAAATAGCAGAACACAAAACGCTTGCTACAAAACCGGCAAGGTGTGAAAATAGCGAAGCCATATCCCTGTTCTATAAGTGACCTAATAGAAACAATCTTTTTTTTTCCTGGTTCTGGACATGCTACAAAGCTGAATAATATAATAAAAATAATTGGCTCTCTATCAAAAATTACAATTTTTAAGAACTTTTTTTTGTGTGATTAATAGTCTCTCGGGGAATGACCAAGAACCCTGGGCACTTTTTAGGGGCATTTATTAGGTTTTAGGGCTTCAAAATGGGGTTTTTTGATTACCGAAGTTCGGGTCCCATTGATTTCAATGGATTTCTGAAATCCGGGCCGAACTTTTGAGAGGTTCGGGTGTTCTGGTCGAACCGAACTTTTCAAAAGTTCGATCATCCCTACCTGGCAGCACTGCATGACAGAGACCAAACTGTTGTATACAAATATGTACTATTTCTATAGGCTAAGCATTTATTTTTAAGTTAAGCTCCAGCCAAAACCCCAGTCAAAATGTGTTTACACATTTGGGTAAAGTGGGAAAGTGTTCAAGACTTCATGGAGAAAATATTGTGTGGCTGGTCCAATTTTGGAAGTTAAAACGAACCTCTTCTCTTCCTGGAATTTTTCCCACTTTTAATTTATCAGCCTTTCGATCTTACATTCTATAAGCAACCAAGTTGAATCATGTTACTTTGGTTCCAGAGTCCATTTTTGTTTATTTTTTTAACATAGGTTCTCTGTACATTGACAGATTATCCAAGCCAATAGGTAAAGTTTAGAATTATAGACAATTAGATCATTTTGCTAAACTTGGTTTTGGCTTCAAAATTATGAAATTTGTTACTGAATCATCAAAATATACCCTGGCAAGATTTAAACTAAGAAGATTTGCCCATTAATTGTCATATGATAGGACAAATCCTGAGCAAAACTTACTGAGTGATACCCCCTGAATATTGTTGTTGTTGTTCAGTTGTTTAGGCGAGGCTGACACTTCGGTACCTCATGGACCATAGCACGCCAGGCTTTTCTGTCCTCCACTGCCTCTTGGAGCTTGCCTAACTTCATGTTCATTGTTTTGATGATGCTATCTATCCATCTTGTTTTCTGTTTTCCTCCTCTCCTTTTTCCTTCCATGTTTCCCAGCATCAGAGCCTTTTCCAGTGAGTCCTCTCGTCGCATTAGGTGGCCAAAGTATTAGAGTTTCAGCTTCAGGATCTGTCTTTCCAGTGAATATTTATGGTTGATTTCCTTCAGGGTTGACTGTTTTGATCTTCTTGCTGTCCAAGGTACTTTCAAGAGTCTTCTCCAAAGCCATAGTTCAAAAGCATCAATTCTTAAGCGTTCAGCCTTCTTCATGGTCAAACTTTCACAGCCATAGGTTACTACTGAAAATACCATAGCTTTGACTACACGGCACTGACTTGGAAAAATGTACAGTATCTCACAATAGTGAGTACACCCCTCACATTTTTGTAAATATTTTATTATATCTTTTGATGTGACAACACTGAAGAAATTACACTTTTCTACATTGTAGTGAGTGTACAGCTTGTATAACAGTGTAAATTTGCTGTCCCCTCAAAACAACTCAACACACAGCTATTAAAGTCTAAACCGCTGGCAACAAAAGTGAGTACACCCCTAAGTGACAATGTCCAAATTAGGCCCAAAGTGTCAATATTTTGAGTGGCCATCATTATTTTCCAGCACTGCCTTAACCCTCTTGGGCATGGAGTTCACCAGAGCTTCACAGGCTGCCACTGGAGTCCTCTTCCACTCCTCCATGATGACATCACGGAGCTGGTGGATGTTAGAGACCTTGCGCTCCTCCACCTTCCATTTGAGGATGCCCCACAGATGCTCAATAGGGTTGAGGTCTGGAGACATGCTTGGCCAGTCCATCACCTTTACCCTCAGCTTCTTTAGCAAGGCAGTGGTCATCTTGGAGGTGTGTTTGGGGTCGTTATCATGTTGGAATACTGTCCTGTGGCCCAGTGTCCAAAGGGAGGGGATCATGCTCTGCTTCAGTATGTCACAGTACATGTTGGCATTCATGGTTCTCTCAATGAACTGTAGCTCCCCAGTGCTGGCAGCACTCATGCAGCCCTAGACCATGACACTCCCACCACCATGCTTGACTGTAGGCAAGACACACTTGTCTTTGTATTCCTCACCTAATTGCTGCCACACACGTTTGACACCATCTGAACCAAATACGTTTATCTTGGTCTCATCAGACTACATGACATGGCTCCAGTAATCTATGTCCTTAGTCTGCTTGTCTTCAGCAAACTGTGGGCTTTCTTGTGCATCATCTTTAGAAGAGGCTTCCTTCTGGGATGACAGCCATGCAGACCAATTTGATGCAGTGTGCAGTGTTTGGTCTGAGCACTGACAGGCTGACCCCCCACCCCTTCAACCTCTGCAGCAATGCTGGCAGCACTCATACCTCTATTTCCCAAACACAACCTCTGGATATGGCGCTGAGCACGTATACTCAACTTCTTTGGTCAACAATGGCGAGGGCTGTTCTGAGTAGAACCTGTCCAGTTAAACTGTTGCATGGTCTTGGCCACCCTGCTGCAGCTCAATTTAAGGGTCTTTGCAATCTCCTTATAGCCTAGGCCATCTTTATGTAGAGCAACAATTCTTTTTTTCAGATCCTCAGAGAGTTCTTTGCCATGAGGTGCCGTGTTGAACTTCCAGTGACCAGTATGAGAGAATGAGAGCGATAACACCAAATTTAACACACCTGCTCCCCCATTCACACCTGAGATCTTGTAACACTAACGAGTCACATGACACCGGGGAGAGAAAATGGCTTAATGGGCCCAATTTGGACATTTTCACTTGGGGGTGTAATCACTTTTGTTGCCAGCGGTTTAGACATTAATGGATGTGTGTTGAGTGTTTTTGAGGGGACAGCAAATGTTATACAAGCTGTACACTCTCTACTTTACATTGTAATAAAGTGTAATTTCTTCAGTGTTGTCCCATGAAAAGATATAATAAAATATTTACAAAAATGTGAGGGGTGTGCTCACTTTTTTGAGATACTGTAGCTTTTTTTCCCTGAGGGAATTTCACTAGTGAATCATTGATATTTACACCATATAATCTTTTGAAAAGTTATTGTTGAAATGAATGGCCAGTTGACAGGATCCTTTTAAAGGCTATGTTCACCTTTACAAGAAATAAATAGACAATGCAGTCAAGGGCCTTAGTAGGCCCCAGCATTGCAGCAATGAAAATCAATGGTTTGCACATCCTAGCAAAAAGTCAGGGCCCGGGGTGGCTAACTAGGAGTTTATTAGCCATGCTTCTGAGGCAAACCAAATGGTCTACGGGTAAATGAATAAAATGAATAATCATTTTATAAAGCTGCACCAATTTCATATATCTACTGGGGCTCCTTGACTGCATAGGCTATTTTCTGGAAAAGGTGAAAGTAGCCTTTAAGGAGACCTTGGTTAAGCCACTGCCATGAGGCTTAGGTTACCATGGTGTCCAGTGGAGTATACCCCTGCTTGATATAGATTTTATCAGCATGATGTCTCAATACAAGCATACCTCATTTCCTAGATGCACGTAGCTACCAGCTACTTGTATAATTAAATAGATGATAACTATGATGTCCCTTAGGACAAACCATCCCTAAATAATACAGCAAATCAATACTATAGATGGTAGATATTATTTCACTTGACGTCTGGAGAAAAAAATCTCTTGAAAATGTATACAAACCATAATAAGTTTTCTGATAATGTCTCTCCTTAAAAGGGATATTCCTAAATTTACCCACCTCCCATAATAAATGATAATACAGACTAAAAGCCTTTATTGTTATTAAATCTACATTTGATCATAATATGCGATCTGCTCTGAATTTTTTTTAAAACATTAAGAATGGTTAAAGGAACTGAATGTTCTGTAAAATCAATATGGAATTTGTGAATATGGAATAATGAAGCACATATATCTTTATTATAGAGGGAGGCTCTATCCTTATCCCTTAGTGCAATGTCTTATCTCATATCCATTTCAGCAGCCAGCTGAACAGACTTGACCTTTTCACAGATATGATGTTTACTTAACAATGCCACCAGCTGACAATTATTTGTTTAACATGCTTGAAGAGATGCATATCATACATATTTTCTGTGTGCTATGAGAGAAATGAAGCTATAATGATGTATATTTCTCTCTCTATCGAAGAATGGAATTGTGTCCATTTAGATCCTAATATTTAGAGATTTCTCTATTTAGACACTTTAAAGTGCATGTTCACCTATGCAGCTTAAAAAAGCCAAAAATAAATAAATAAACACAAATAAACAAACAAACCTAAAGTATCACAGGGGTTTTCCAATATATCTTATTCTTCCTTTTTTTAAAGTGGTAATAAAATGTGGTTTACCATTGATGACCTCTCCCAATAGAAATTCTACTTTCCTGCTTTTTATGCTAAGCCAATAGTTTCAATGCTTTCCAAGTCTCTTACTACACTGCTTGTTTAAATAACCAATGTCATGCTATGTATGAGAGGAAATTATAATAATGTTTGGCAGTTTCTGGGGGGCCGGGGGTTTCTGGCAGTCTTTTTGTCTGTTGATGCAGACGATTTAAAAAAAAACAAAACTTTATTGGTTTTTTGCTTGATCAAAAAATTGCAAAGGACAGTGTCGGAAATGAATGAGAGCATAATACTTACATGGAGCAGAAAATATGTTAGAGGCGGTGCTGTCAGAGGTGGGGGGGGGGGTGGGGGAGATATGAGTAGGAAAGAGGGAGGGGGGGAATAGTGCAAAATAAACCCAAGCTTGATTTTACATGAGCTGAGCTATCTTAAAGCTCGGATATATCAAGCAAGACAAACCAGAATGTAGGCAGATAGCAATGAAGAATGTACAGGTAGGCAGAATAAAGCACATAAGTTCATAAAATCAACTGACCGTTGATGCCATAGTTGAGGCATTGGGAGAGCAAAATAAGAGGTGGGACAGTGAGTTAGTAGTGTCAAACTGGAGGGGATATTATGTGAGTCTTGAACTCGGTGGCTCGAGATGGGCCACCATAAGCGGAATGCTCTGTGGCCAGTAACACTCAATCAATATATTGCTCCCATTTGCTGTGGAAGCGAGGTGACTGTCGATGATGAGATAGAACCAGGTCCAACTTTTTCTTATTCAGAATACCAAGTAGGTCCTATACAGGGGCTTTAAAAGTTTATTGATCACCCGTCACCCTAGAAAACTATAGGAAAATAATAGGGCCAGTACAGTAATGCACAGGCACATTTAATATATAAAGGCTTGGAGACCGTACAGTAACATACCTGCATTGGACAGCCCAGCAACTCAGATTTACTATAAAGTTCATATTCATACGTTATTCACATGTTGGAAAAGAGACATTTACTGTATGTATGTAGTTACAGATTATGAAGCACGCCCTTGCCTTTTCATAAATTATAGGTACTACGACAGGGCATTTCTCTGACTTGCCCTGTTCTTTTGTGATCAGTGGAGAACCTTTGACATACCAGCATATAATGTACTGTAGGTTGTTAATTCCAGGTCAGGGTAGGTCAAAGGCAACATGTTCCTAAACAACTAGAGTCAAGGCATTTTGTCTAATATGAGCAGAAACAGTAACTCAAAGGGGTTGATGTATTAAAGGCAAATAGAGCATGCAATGTGGTAAAGCTCTTTTCCGTCATTCAATCATGTTCAAGCAAAAATGTTTTTTTTTTTGTTTTCCTGGTATCTGTTTGGGTATTCTTTACAAAGGGAAGCTTCATCACCACATTCGCTAAGCTCTGGGGAAAATAAGTGCAATGGCACTTGTGAAGTGCACAGGATATTTGCACCCCAAGGTGTTTGTAAACCATGCCATCAGACAGAATGTATTACATCATAGATGCTTTTTAAATAGGATATATATATATATATATATATATATATATATATATATATATATATATATATATATATAGTATATCTTACATGTGCAACTCTAAAGAATCTCTGCCACATGCACACCTTTATGTTAAAAAAATAGAGAGCTCTAGAATGAGTTTATCAAGAATTGAATATTGTACCACCTGTACCACCCAAATACACCTTTATTGCTGTATTGGCTGCACTGGATGTAACATTGTTTCCAGGATCTAATCCACAAAAGCATTTTTCATTTTTCCCCTGTACTTTTTTTGAAGGTGTTTCATAACCCCCCTAATTTCTGGTTCATGGTGTGCTTTACATCATACATTTTACATAGTATGCTTAAAATGTTGGTGTTTGATATATACTTAAGCATGTCTAAAGTGAAAACTTTTGTTTTTTTTTAATTTTTGATAGAGTATGGGATAGTTTTTTTTTTTTACTTCTCTTGCTGTTGGAGAGGTTTTCCTTCACTTCCTGTCTTAAGATACAAGAGGAAGTGAATGGAGATCTCTTCTTAGAGAGTTGTCACTGAAACAATAACCCCATTGTAAGATTTCTCCTCTATTTCTGTTCTAGTGACCAATGGTTCTAGTCCCCGTAACAATGGCCATCTGAACAAAGAGAGGGTCAAGCATCCTAGCAGGGACACAGATGGTAATAAAAACCTGGCAGAGATACAAACCCCCTACTCACTCCATCCAAATTAAAGACAATGGCTACCATTTAAATGTCCTTTAAAACACGATTATAAAGTTATACAGGTTAATTGTCAAAAGTGATGGTACATGTTACACTAGTGTCTTTACTTGATTTCCCTCCAATACAAACATAGCAAACATAGTATATTTGTAATACTTATAATACTACTCCATTTCATAATGGAGTAGTTAATAATGGTTTTTTTTATAGCAACAAAACCTTGTTTAACACCTGAAAAATCTTACTTAAATATTACGCATAACCCATATAAAGTATCATAAACACAATATAAATGAATGTCTTGTTTTACCAAAATGTGTGCATTTAGGATTTCATAGAGGGATGAATCTTCTGTGTCATTGCTCATCTCTCGCAGGAAAATTCTCCCAGCAGGTAGAAGCAATGGCAGCGGGGAACATTGGTTCTCCTTTTAATGGTGATGACTTGCACATGTTTCTAGTGAGTACCTCCTTTTCAATTTAAAGCTAAACTTCTGATATGAACATCAAAGTATCCAGACATCAATAGAACCTATGAATACCCTGAAATTATCTATAAAAGTTTATTTTCAAAAGCCAGAGCTAAACCAGTGCAACTTGGTAAAATTTTTCAATGATATATTACAAGTGCTGTACCAAAAGTAATGCAAACGTTGGCTTTTTATCAACTTATAAAAGTCATTCAAATTTCACATGTTGGTAGAGTAACTCTTATTCTATAGTAACTCTTCTTATTATTATTCTTCTTCTTATTATTCATTTTCCTTGCAGGTAAACCATGGATTCCAAAGCAGAAACATTACATTCTTCTGAGGATGTACTGTAGAACGGCCTGCCCCCTTCCTTCGTCAATAACTCAGTGATATTACATTGCTTCTGCTTGGAATCCATTATTTACCTGCAATTAAAAAGAAGATGGATTTGATTTCCTATAGTGTAGTTACTCTACCAACATGTGAAATTTGAAGGACCTATAAAAGGTATAAAAAAAAAAGTTCTGCCAACTTTTGCACTTTTTTCGGTATAGCCCTTGTATATTTTCAGTACCAAAGCCACTTATAGATAGCATGGCAAAGTTTTAAAATTGTCCCAAGAATGAACAAAGTTAAAATAAAAAGTAAGCCATTTTTGGAAAAATAAAAAGTAAGCCAACAGAAACAATAAGTAAAATATTACACAACTATATATGTGTATATGTAGTAATAGGGCAAACCAGAACTTCAATATCTTTACAGCAATGACAGCCCAATAATTGTACCCGGTAATTTCCATAAGCAAACAATGTGGTGATTGTATTGAATTGTTTTACAGTAGCCTAACACTGACGTTATTCTCAAAAAGGGGAAAACTAGGTTGAGCTAGGCATTTATTAAAGGTCTCGATCTACATCATAAATATAGAGCTTTGCACAGAAAAAAAAAGGTACGCAGAGTATAGCAATAGGACATGGCTCTATCTATATATTATTTTGTGATTTTTTTTTCTTTGGATGATAATTCTCTTTTAACAATAACTACAAAAATAAATAACATACATCACATTTCTTGTAAGCAACAAACAATACAAATATGAACTTCAATTATTTTGTTGTAAAGAAGGTAGATAGAAAAAGTAAGATCTACGTTTCAAACCAATTAACCACCACTTGTCATGAAAATAGGCCATCAAAAAGTTACAGTAAAAAAAAAATTCTTGCTGTAATTTTACTGGTTGTCCTAAAAAAAGCTATGTTTTAGAAAGGACATATGTCGGTGTGCACCTTCCTATCTTGGAATAATAACACTTGTTGGGGATCAGCATCCCGAGCTGCACCACCAACCTCTACACCTACCTCAAGCCTGACTTTGGAGGTGGAGTGCAGTCTTGGGACATTTTTACTTAGATCTACACTCTGAATCATCCTTTTAAAGTGACCTTGTCACTATACAAGAGTTATTGAGGAAAACCATCTCTATAACCGCTTGCCGACCGCCGCACGACTATTTACTGCGACGGTCAGCCCCTCACAGGCAAAGCGACGTAGTACTACGTCGCTAGCCTGTGAGGCTCTAGGGAGCGAGCGCGCGCCGCCGGAGGCACGCTCCTGCTCCCGCGCGGTCACGGACCCCCCCGCGCGTGTGCCCGGTGGACCCGATGTCCACCGGGCACTCGCGATCGTCCGTTACACCGGAAGAAAGGCAGGCGGCTGATGTAAACAAAGCCACCTGTCATTCTTCCCTGTGTAAGAATGGAGATCAGACGGCTCTACTATGTAGCCACAGCCAATCACAGTTAGAAACACGCCCCTAGGACACACTTAACCCCTCCCTCTCCAATACAGTTAACTTCTTCACTGCCAGTGTCATTTTTGCAGTAACAGTGCATATGTATAGCACTGATTACTGCAGTAATGTCACTGGTAATCCAAAAAGTGTCAAAAATGTCAGTCAAGGGTCTGATCTGTCCGCCACAATGTCGCAGTCCCGCAAAAAAAAATTGCAGATCGCCGCCATTACTCGTTAAAAAAAAAACAACAAAAATCGTTCCCTTTGTTAGTAAACGTGATAACTTTTGCGCAAACCAATCAAAATACCCTTTTTGCGATTTTTTTTACCAAACATATGTAGCATAAAACAAATTGGCCGAAAATGTTAAAAAATTTAGATTTTTACATTTTTTTTGGGGAATTTCATATAAAAAAATGTGAAAAATATTGTTATTTTTGCAAAATTGACGCTCTTTTTTTGTTTATAGCGCATGATCAAAAAATCACACATGTGATCAAATAGCACCAAAAGAAAGCTCTGTTTGTGGGGAAAAAAAGGACATCAAATTTGTTTAGGTACAGCATCGCACGGCCGCGCAATTATCCGTTAAAGTCACGCAGTGCCGAATCGCAAAATAGGCCCTGGTCAGGAAGGGGCTAAAATCTTCCGGGGCTTAAGTGGATAAAAGAAGACTGTGAACACTTACCTTTACTGTTTGCTGCTCCAACATACACTGCTATGTTAGGTAGAATTTTTCCCCTGAAGTTTACTTGGAAACTGAAACTTCTGGGAGTGTCAATTTCCTGGGTCCCCTGTAAATCTCACTGGTTACTGCAGCTGATCTCCATATTATACTGCATCCTCTAATAAAGTGGAGGTAGCAGGAGGAACCAGTGAGGGTTCCAGGGGACCCCGGAGGTGGACATTACCAGAAGTGTCAGGTTTTCAGCAAACTTCAGAGAATCATTTTTACTGAACAGAGATGTATGATGGAGCAGCCCACAGCAAATGTTATTGATTACAGTCTTCTTTTACAAGCATGGCTTTCCTCAATAACTTTTGTGTTGCTTCAAGACTCCTGACAATGGGCCTCCTTTCACATTTCAATTTATACTTTATACTAAATACTATTTCCTGTGCTCTTGAGATGCTGTCACCATCACATCTACATTTTATTGCCACTTGTCAGCTGTTTGTAGCTGTGCATGTGCAGTGTGTGCTGCTTTAGCTCAGCATTCCTATTATTTATATTACCGAAGCTTCAATTTTGGCATTTTTCTACCACAGTCCTGTGTGCACAAACACAATAGCGCAAATTTGTGGACCCATTTAGATATTTACATGTGAGTACAGATCTGTTCTTTGTAGCATTAGGCAGATACATTGTCATGCATTAACATGCATTTCATTTGTGCATTGATATATACAGTATACATGTATGCATTTTGCTGCACTGCCATTGAATTCTATGAGCTTCCCAACACCATAAAATGCAGAAAAAAAAAGAAATGGTGCATTTTTCTAAACACACTGCACTGCAGTGCTGAGATTGGAATAGACTAGTGGTCTCCAAACTGCGGCCTGGGATCCAGATGCAGCCCTTTGCTTGCCTTTATCAGGTCCTTAGGGCACTATTCCTTCCACTTGACACCAATGATGGGGCACTATTCCTCCCAATAATATCAATGGTTTTTCACTATTCCTCCCTTTAATACCAATGATGGGACACTACTCCTCCCCTAATACTTAAACATGAGGCACTATTCTTTCTACTGATGCCGACACCTTTCCTACTCCCACTGGCCACAGTCCGGCTCCCCTAAGGTCTGAACAACAGGAAAGTGGCCCTTTATTTTGAAATATTGGAGACCCTTGGAATAGAAAATGCAGTTGATTTACTAAAGGCAAGTAGGCTTTTTACTTTGGAAGGGAATTTTCCACAGAGTTTACTGAAAGACAATTCACTTTACAAAGAATGCCCAATCATGGACAAGGAAAAAAAAATATTTTCAATTGCATATGATTAGATGATGAGCATCTGTAGAGATTCACCTCATTCTAAAGCTAAGGGAAAATTCCCTTTCGAACAGGCAAATCCTTAAGTAAATTAACCCTACTATCTTTAGTATGAGGAACCACGGCATGTATTTTAGTGTGTTAGAACGCATTAAAATGCAACAGTGTACATTGGTCCTAAGATTCCATTTAGCTTTCAGTTTCATTTTTCATATGGGAGAAACTGATGAAAACAAAGCGGGCGGATCTCCTAAGTGACAGGCAGGGTCAGATTGCAGGATTCAGCATAGCTGAACCTGCAATCTGTCCCTGTGTCACTCAGTCACCTCCCCCCACACACGTCAGTAAGCACCAGACATACATTAACCCCTCCCTCTCCAATAAAATTAACCCCTTCCCTGCCAGTGTAATTTTTACAGTAACAGTGCATATTTATAGCACTGATTACTGTAGTAATATCACTGGAACCCCAAAAGTGTCAAAAATGTCAGTCAAGGGTCCGAACTGTCCGCCGCAATGTCGCAGTCCCGCAAAAAAAATCGCAGATCGCCGCCATTACTCGTTAAAAAAAAAACACCAAAAATTACAGAAATCTTTCCCTAAGTTAGTAAACGCAATAACTCTTGCGCAAACCAATCAAAATACGCTTATTGCAATTTTTTTTACCAAAAATATGTAGCAGAAAACAAATTGGCCAAAAACGATAAAAAAAATGTGGATTTTTACATTTTTTTTGGGGGGGGGGGGGATTTCATATAAAAAATTTGAAAAATATTGTTATTTTTTCAAAATTTTTGCTATTTTTTTGTTTATAGCACAAAAAGTAAAAAGCGCAGAGGTGATCAAATACCACCAAAAGAAAGCTCTGTTTGTGAGAAAAAATGGACGTAAATTTCGTTTGGGTATGGCGTTGCATGACGGCGTAATTGTCAGTTAAAGTCGCACAGTGCCGAATCACAAAAAGTGGCCTGGACGTAAGACAGCGAAATCCTCCGGTGGTAAAGTGTTTAAAGTTTGCAAATTTACTTGAAGATCCCCATAAATTTCCTTCCTTAAATTCTATGACACGTATTCACTATGCCCCTTGAGAAGGCACTGTCACACATTTTGGGCTTGCCTTCTGAACTACAGAGGTGCTAGGAGGAGAAGTTTCAGGAGGGGAAGTCAGTACAAGAATCACTGCTTGCAGGCAGCAGGGTACTATGGGATATGTAGTTCTTAAAAACTAAAAGTAAAAAGCAAAGGAGATGCTGCAAAGCATGCAGGGAATGCAGGAAGTTTTGGAAAGAGATGACCAGAAGACAGGCAGAACTCACAACATGAAGGGAGGTTTTTCAAATAAGCTTGTATTGAATTGTGAAAAAATAACTATTGTTTGTATAGCTATTAAAATGCCAATGTTATAAAAGTGCATGCTGTGACCATAGATCCCCTTTGTACTGAATGCATTTTTAAATACATTTTTACCATAAGTTTGTTAATTATTTTAGCAAAGACTTTTTAGCAAAACTTTAGGAAATACTTTGTAAACTTTAACACAAATAGACAGCACAAAAAGAAATTTGCCAAGCGTTGAGAATAGAGCTTCTAAGTCAATTACGGATATTTATCTCTTGTCTGCAGATTATTGATTTTCCACTTATCAATTCGCTGCTTATTTTTCAAGTCAACATAAACCTTTATAAGGAATGAAATAAAATCAATTGAAAAATCAATTGATGGTCCAGACCTTCTTGCTACCTTTAGACTATTATCCAAGCATATTAAACAACATTACATCATGCAGTGGATAAAATTAAACGCAATTAAAATTATTCTCCTAGAAATGAAAATACATAATTAGTGGAAATTGAAAATCTGGCTTCATTTATTTCTTGACTTTTTTATAAGCAGGGATCAATTTGATATTATCATCAACATTAACATATTAGCAATGCCTTACAACAAACTAAAGGTGAGCAAACTCTGCTGTAATTATGAGTTCCACAATGTACTCCTGAGATCTGATCCAGTTTTACAGCCATTGTCCTATGGATTTTTTCCTTTCTTTATATTTAACCTATGTTTAAAGCTGATCTGGAGCTAATTCATTGTTTTAATACAAATGTGTTTGTTATAGTAAACAACATTACAAATACTTATTCTGTCTATGTAATCTATCCATACAAAACAATTACAACTTTATTCCCCCAAGCGTGTTTTTGGTTATTAAATAAAAGAATATGTAAGTAGTGAAGCCACTGGCATGTCCTCAACTCTCTTCCAGTCCTATAAAAACCTAATAGGCAATCTTAACAGAAAATCATTTCTTGCTACTGCGATTCTGTTGCTGCTTACATAAAACTGCAATAACAACGGCTCCCTGAAAAGAGCATTGTAAATACTTTTCTTTTCCACTACCCTTGCCAGTTAAAAGAAACTGCCACCCAAAGACCTGGATTCCTGGTTCCTGCAGCACTCTATGGTTTATTCTACCAGCTCTTACATCCCGACAGGACATCACATCAAATCAATTAGCACTGTAGGAGACCAAGGAATCAGCAGTACTATACATTTTTGATTAAGTTTTATTTTTTTACAGTGGCATTTGGCAGCGTGGGCATCTGGAGATGTGGATATTTACAATTTTCTGTCCTGGGGACGCCTTTGTGGCAGTTTTATTTTAGCAACAAAGTCACTTTGAGCAATTGCAGTCAACTTAGTAGGCTAGAGCCGCTGAAGAGATTTTTGGTAGCTCAATTGTGCAACTTAAAATCACTACTGATTATTCGCAATTGGCAACAATTGCTTCTTTCTGCAGCTTATTCCATAGAGAGATATTTTTTCCACCTGTGTAGAACCCAATTGCATCTCCTAGCAATTATTTTCTAGTGATACTAGCATCATAATTGAACTACTAAAAATCTCAGTGTAGCTCTGGTATTATGAGGTGACTGTCAGCATGTGAGTAAATATTCCAGCAGTCAGAGAATAAAATTACCTATATAGCTTAGCCCTTATAGAGCTAATTGAACAGCTACCATTATGGAGTTAAGGCAGAATATCTAAAATAGCTAAGGTTTATACCATACTGACAGAGATTTTGTTGTACCAATTTGTACTAAAATAAAGAGCATAAGGGGCAGGAGAGGAAGGTATCCAACGTAGAGAAGGTACATTTGGGTACCACATGCAGATATGATTAATGATTGGAGCCTCCAGATATGCCCAAAACTTGGATGATCTATCAAGCAGATTCTTCCTTTTTTTGTGTTATCTTTCTTTCCCTCCTCCTGCCCCTCATGGCTTCCTATTAGCCAGTGATACCTTCTATCTAACTTACTTGCCAATAGGATGGCTCAGGTTCTAAAGGAAGAGGGCAAAATTTTCACCATAGAAGTCATCACGGATATTTACATATCTAAGCACCAGATTTATAGATAGCTTGGTGGTCTGAAAATTAGGCAAACAAAGCATGTGCCTTCTCATTGGACCTACAACCTCTTTACAAGGAATGAAAGTTTCACTTTAAGGCTTACACCTTGCTCCTGTGTATATACCTTTTGCTTGTCTGTTACCATGGTAGTAATAATAGAATAGACTGTGGGAGAGTTCGGGCTGTCTCTCGGCTCTCATTCATTGATTCAGAATAACACTACATGACACCAAAGTCCTTCACAATCTAACATCCTTTGCTTGCAGTTGTCAAATTCAAAAGGTGCAGCATATAAAAACATGGGATTTCATATCAGAATTCTGTCAGAAAGGAAATATAAGAGCTATGACTATTGTAATCCTGATCCTTCACTGCTTAGTGAGTTTCTGACAAGCATATGTCTATCATTTGTTGGGACACACAGGATAAGGATGACAGACAGGAAATACACAAGATGCATCTTTAAAAATAAGTCATCAATGTAAACTCCTGAATTTCTGCCCATATAGGTTCTCTTCAATCTGTAGATTGCTCTGCATGTATTTAAAAGTTATTCTGGTACACATACTAAAGCTGCTAAATTTGATTTAAGCATTTAGGCTTCAATAGCATCAAGTAATGAAATAGTTAAGCTTAAATTAAGCATGTCTTGACTTTTAAGACCTTTTGCACACTGGGAGTTTAACCCCTATACATGAGATTCCGGGATTTTCATATAAGACTCTATAAGAGGCTGAAAGTTGCTGTGGCTGGACCCTGTACCAACTGGTACTAACATTTAGGGCATTATGCAACCGGGGAATGCCCAGAATGCAGACTTATTATGATACAGTTTTTTGGCCCTGAGTGCATACCACTCTTATCATTGTTCTGCAGAATTTTACAGGCTGCCAGCAGTGAGGTTGGATGGTGCGCCTGTGCCTTCCACCCACACAAAGATGTCAGGATCTCATGTACTGGGGCTAAAAGCCCAGTTTGCATGAGGTCTAAAAGTGTGTCCTGTAGTGATGAGGATTTCAGTAGAAGGAAACAGTGAATGTTGTGGGGAACAAAAGAGAACAGAAATCCGATAAGGGTTTCCAAGAACACTTCAGAAGTCAATTAAGGAACTACTAGTTCCAGGAGTGTTGATCTTGTGTACCCTGTGTATGTGACACTACAAATAAGGTTGAAAAAAGTTGATGTCAAGTAAAAAAAAAAAAAAAAAAAAAAAAAAAAGCAATGTGATGCATTTGATGCATTAAAACATCATATTGCTTCCTGCCAGAGCCAACAATGCACTAACTTGCACAATAAATACTGCATTTTGCTGAACCTAGCCTCAAAGTTTTTTTAACTTCCCAAATAAATTCTACTCCATTTGAAAAACGAAACACAGGAGTGCCAGTGTGAAAGAAGCCTTCGCACACAGAACTGTCTAGCTGCAGGTCTGTCCCATTTTTGCACTTTGGGCATTCGTCACTGAACACATAGGGCCCTAAATGGGGGTACTACTAAATAAAGCGTTCAGTCCCATCCAGCCCCAGCCTGCCATAAACTTTGACCTGTCCTTTCCGGGCTCACTGCAGCTAGACATGTGTAAGTGGCCTACCAATGTTCGTAAAACTAATGCTGGTTTAATTTTTTACACAGTAAATTTATTGCTATGAATATTAGTGTTTTGAATTTGTTTTGAAGCAATTAAAGAATGTGAGATTGCAATTATACGGGGTACCTCTGGAGTTAATTATTCCATAGGCATGCTTCACTTTCTAACCCAACAGTGTATGGGACTGTATGAATAGTTCCAGCACTATTATGTCAGTTCAGTCTGACGTTAGTCAGTAAAGCAACATAAATGTTGTATATTTATAGTAGATATAAGTTCATATAAGTTATAAAATGATAATTTCATTTAAAAAAAAAAATTTCAATATTTTAAAATCTGTAGCTGTCATTAAAATTGTGGCCTCTGCTGCTCCCAAAGGCCCCTGCAGTAGTGATTCTAAAATAGATACCACCCGACTATTGCTGATACATAAATTGGAAAATCTGGGTTAACTAGTGGATCAGCTGACAATGGACTGTTTGATGCTGGATTGGGTGAAAGAGTTTTGCTCACTGGGGTTACTGCGCTGGTTGCAGGCCTCAGTTTCCTCCTTGTGTGGTCCAGTGTTTTGACACCAGTTTCCCTGACTTTGGTTGGGATTAAGTTGGGGTTGCCCCTACTAGAGACACCAAGGTGGTGGCTTGGAGTGTTGGCTCATGCTTGACTTGATTTCATATTTTTATCATTGTAATGCCTCATAATTTGACCCTGAAGAAGCAGCAGCTTTTGCTTTGAATGCAAAAAAGCATTGGGCCTGGATTCATTAAGTCATTCAGCACTTTAAGGAGATATAGTAAATTTCTACCATGTATGGGATTTTTTTTTTCTTTGTGTTAAAGTGATGCAATGACTGTTGTAAATTGTTAATTATGGGGAGAACATAACAATAAACTTTGCATATTCAAATTTTCCTAATTGTGTATTTGCTGCCTGTCCCTGTACAAGTCCCTTGTATTTAACGAGAACTTTGGTTCTTAAATGTTTGATATAATGCTGATAGAGACATTTGACACTAGACATAATCTAGACTAAACCAAAACCTTTTTAAAACCTTGACAAATCCCCTTGTAAAGGGGTAGTAATAGATCAGGAAAGGTATGTCATGACCATTTTTTGATACTTTACATGGTACAACTTGGCCAAATCGCAGGTCTCAGTGAAGTACTCAGTGGTGTAACCTTCCATTTCATGTTAGTCAATATGTTCAATGTAGCTGGTGTTTTTATTGTTTAATAGGCTTTAATAATACAGGAAAAAGTGTTTCATTCAGTAGGCCCATTCTATGTTATAATCGTGTGTGTGCTTCATAGATTGTAGTTAAATATTTTATGGTTTGTCAAAATGCTTACCAAAACAAAAATGTCCACACATTAAAAAAAAAGGATGATCCAGCGAAGGTTCATGTTTAGATAGCACCTATCATAGGGTGACAACTCTGTTTCCCAGTTGTGTTGTCACCCTGTAACTTGGGCTTATCAGAGACTATACGTGGCCATTTAAATGTACATTGCACAGGCATGGCCCACGGTTGTCACCACCAACCCACCCTGAGAGATACCATGCATCCACAGGAGTACATGCACTTAGACAAGATATGGCTACAAAGACGCTAAAGGAGACCACTGGCACTGAAATTCAATAAAAGATGAAATAAAGGTGAGAACGCAAACATTTATGATACAAAGTTCTTTAGCAAACCAAATGTCATTTAGTTATGGTTTACATTGACTTTAATATTTATAAGTGTAAAAAAAAGAGCCACCATGTTGACCATATGAAGACTCAAAATGTGTCACTAAAGGGTTAAATAAACCATTCAAAAATCAAAATTAGAGAGAATGTTGTGGCCAACCTTATAATCCACCTTGACAGCACAGCAGCAAATGTTATCAGTGATTTAAGTACATTTTATGATCGTGCGGGACAGAAGAGTGAAACGAGTACCGAGTAACATGCCCAGTCTACTTCGTCATTGTCTGACAATAAATTAGTTTGACGTGGACTGGATTCTGACATTCCTTAATAAACGATTTTCCTCGGTACGTTGTCTATACTCACTGCTGAATGAACACAGTCAGCTCATTCTCTTCCACATTATTTGTGCTACAAAGTGTTCTATTAGATTTCCCATGTTACATGTATATGTCCACGATCTCCCTATTGCCTCCAGCAGTACATCTGATATTCCAACATCTTTTAATAGTGGCATCTGTCACTTAAAAAGCTTCACATATTGTTAATGTCATAGGCCTCTGGCATTTCACAGCAGAGATTGTGAGCACAGTGTGACATTAGGAGCAGGTTATATATTTTATAGGATAGGTTTACGATGTAAACATTGTGTCCTTTGTGTCTCTTTGAGTATTTGTTTGACCTAGGAACACATAAGTGTGAAAGTAATCCGAATATTCAATTAACACAGCGTCCAATTCTCAGAGGGAGCTGAAAATGGCAAGTCAGTAATGAACATGAGGATTGGATCTTGTGTACTGTAAAGTTTATCAAATCTAATGAAAAAAAAAAGATATATATATATATATATATATATATATATATATCCAGTATATATATATATATATATATATATATATATATATATATATATATATATATATATATATATATATATATCCAGTATACATATATATATATATATATATATATATATATATATATATATATAAAATTATTATTATTATTTTTTTTTTATTCAAGCAGGATTGCTGCACATAAAAATTGTTATAACAGAAAAATAAAAAATATACAAACATGTCAGAAGTATTCCATTGTATGAAAGTTTCGGGGTAGCATAACCGTGCCTCTCCTCAGAAAGGAACACATCACAGTTTATCACACCAAATTGAAGGATATATAAACAGCGCTAGATCCTCACATTTAGTGTCATTGTGTACAAATAATAATTATGTGAATCATCCAATGTATATCTATGCAAAAAAATAGCTTTAAATTAACAATAATTCAAAGAGAAATAAATATTAAAAAATTAATAAAAATTGATAAAGTGCTTCTAGTAGTGCTAACAACCAATATTATATAGTGCTAAATGAGTGCAATATATGCAAAAATGCTAATATATAAAGTGCAATATACAACAACAAATGTCACAAAATAAAGTGCTTGAGTCTGAAATATATAAGTTTTAAAATATAGTCAGTGACAGTGAGGACATAATATAGTGCAAAAAATAGTGAGTCCTTAAAATGAAAACCGGATCAGCTGGATTAAGTGGCTGTGCATGCATGTTAGCCATGATGGTGTCACCCTCCACTTCACCACCAAAAAATTCTGGTAAGGTAGCGCACTTACCAGATGGTGTTGATACCAGCTAGCATACGCCAGCAAAGGATCAAACTATGTTTAGGGGTCTCCTCTCATTGGCAGACCAAGGTTCCGATGGATGGATGGATGGATATCCTTACACTTCTCCTGTTTGCACTCGTAGGGAGAAAAAATGAAGAGGGCTCCTCATAGTGCCGTATGTTTAAAAACATTCCATCTTTATTAAAAATGACTGCAAATATTATAAAAAATTCCACGCAATCACTGTAAAGTATATTGAAAAAAAGGTGGTGTCCTTGCTGTGCTCCCGTGTGGACCCGGTACCTTGCGGTAGTCCGTGGTAGCTATTGTGGGAGCCGCGCCATTCCCGGAAGTGTGGTAGTCGGCGTGCGGTTCACAGTAAGACCCAAAGCGAGGCAGCGTGCGTTGCAGTTTGACGTGTTTCATCACTAAAATTACGTCATCATTTTACAATTTTTATTCATTTTTTAATATTTATTTCTCTTTGAATTATTGTTGATTTAAAGCTATTTTTTGCATAGATATACATTGGATGATTCACATAATTATTATGGCCTGCACTACCTTGGCTTATCTGCCGACCCCACGTTTGGCACCTTTCGGGAAGGGGGGGGGGGGAGGAACCGGTACCAGGTTTTTACGGGTACTTGCTCCCACTTCCGGGTGATCTCAGTCTCTCTTTTTCTTCCCGCGCTGCTGGCCATTCACAAAGCACAGCGCGCTTTGCGCATGCACAGTAGGGAACCAGCTTTGAATCCACAAGACTTCACTGCTGGTTTCATTTATAGGCAATGGCAGCAGAAGCACCCGTGAGCCAATGGAAGCATTGACCGGGGTGCTGACATCGCTTGATTACAGGACAGGTAAGTGTCCTAATAATAAAAGTCAGCAGCTACAGTATGTGAATATTTTTTTGGCGGGGTATGGACTTCTTTAAGCTTTTTACCACTTCTCTTCATTTTTTAAGTCCATTTTGCTTATTTTCATATTTATTGTTCCTAACAAGAGATATTGGTAGCAAATCACCCTCAGCAGTGACCTTGATATATGCAAATTTACTCAATGAGGATCCATTGGTAACAACGTTGCAATTTAACTGTGAAATTAGGGTTTCAGTTATTTAAACAGAAATTTCACACCTGCTGAACAATAGACTCTATCTAGGCATTTTGAAGAGATAGCTTAGTAAAGTCTCACATGCATTAGGGAAAAATAAATACAATAGCATTTTTTCTTTTTCTTGAGATTGTAAAAGCAATTTTAGCATCATTGCTTTTTTCTAATTCAATTTTAAAATAAAAAGTATATAAGGCAATGCCTAATCTCCGTCGTATAATAGCATTGCGGTTCCCAAAGGGTACATATTCTAACTAGATTCCTGGAAAGCAAACAATTACATAAGCCCAGCTGGGGATATAATATCTTCCAGTATTACACATTTTACATATATCCCTCATCAATATTAATATGGCGTTTTCGTCACATGCAGCTATAGAAGTTGAAACATGAGATGTTTGGAAAGCCTTAATTGTTCATCTGAAAGTTATGAATATGAGGTATTTTATTATGCAGAGTGAGAACGCAGTAGGTTTCAGGCTGTCTGGATTCACATCTTGTCTATTTTATTAAGCAATGAAGCTGGCAAACAAATAAATGTAATTAAAGGGTATTTGATACACAAATGTTACTGTGCAACAGCCTGACTACTGGTAATCCTTTCAAGGTCAGACATTTCAGTGACATTTGACAATCTTGTTTTTTAACCGCTTGCCGACTGCAACACGACTATTTACGTCGGCAGTCAGCCCCTCACAGGCAAAGGAATGTAGGGCTATGTCGCTAGCCTGTGAGGGTCTAGGGAGCAAGCGCGCGCGCTGGAGGCGCGCTCCCGCGCAGTCACGGACCCCCCCCCCCGCATGTGCCCGGGGGACCCGATGTCCGCCGGTCACTCGCGATCGTCCGTTAGAGCAGGAGAAAGGCAGGCGGCTAATGTAAACAAGCCGCCTGTCATTCTCCTCTGTGTATGAATAGTGATCATACGGTTCTACTATGTAGGACCGTTGATCACTGTTCCTACACCTCAAGCCACAGCCAATCACAGTTAGAATCACGCCCCTAGGGACACACATAGCCCCTCCCTCTCAAAAAAAGTTAACCCCTTCACTGCCAGTGTCATTTTACAGTAACAGTGCATATGTATAGCACTGATTACTGTAGTAATGTCACTGGTAACCCCAAAAGTGTCAAAAATGTCAGTCAAGGGTCCGATATGTCCGCCGCAATGTCGCAGTACCGCAAAAAAAATCGCAGATCGCCGCCACCATTACGCGTTAAATAAAAAAACAACAAAAATGACAAAAATCTTTCCCTTTGTTAGCAAATGCGATAACTTTTGCGCAAACCAATCAAAATACGCTTTTTGCGATTTTTTTTACCAAACATAGGTAGCAGAAAACAAATTGGCCTAAAATGTTAAAAAATTTTGATTTTTACTTTTTTTGGGGGGGAATTTCATATAAAAAAATGTGGAAAATATTGTTATTTTTGCAAAATTTACGCTCTTTTATTGTTTATAGCGCAAAAAGTAAAAATCGCACAGGTGATCAAATACCACCAAAAGAAAGCTCTGTTTGTGGGGAAAAAAAGGACATCAAATTCGTTTAGGTACAGCCTTGCACGACCACGCAATTGTCCGTTAAATTCACGCAGTGCCGAATCGCAAAATAGGCCCTGGTCAGGAAGGGGGTAAAATCTTCCGGGGCTTAAGTGGTTAAGAGATTGTTTGGAGAAAGGACAATTAAAGAATAGGTACCTAGAGGTTTCTACATATAACTGCACCAATTTCCAAATGTTCAATCACCAGGCCATTCTTCCAGGTAGTGTCGGAGCTTGCCATTACTTCCTGTTCCTACACATACAGTATCTATCGGTTTATCACTATGATGGACTTGTTAGGTGTAAGTGCCACTTTAATTATTCCCCTCCTGCAGTGATATAATGGCTGGAAACAGTGCCTCTTTATATGCCAGCTGTGGATGGGACCCAGTGCACTTGGGGTATGGGAGTTGGACAACCTGTATCTGCCAAGATAGTACTGGAGCTGAATTAAAAGGCCCTCTGCAGGGCTGAACTGCCTGGTTGATGAGAGAGGACACTTAGGAGCAGAGAGAGAGACCATGCCACCCCTGACTCTCAGTTGCGGGTTTGTGGCTAGGATTGGATGGGCCCCTGGGCCAATGAAGGATCTTCTTTGTGTGGGAGGAAGAACACCCTGTGCGAGTAATACCTTGCTAAATAGACTGTGACATCTGGGGAAGATGACTTTACTGACGTAGGAGACTGTTAATTGTTCTGCACTTGTTTGAACACTGCATATCAAGTTCTAAGAAAGAGGAGAATGCCCCACACTACAAACTGTTATCAGTGGACTGTCAATGTGCTGCAATGTTCCTGTACCTGAAGAATTGTGTTGCATTGATATTTGTGCAGTGAAGCAGTGAAAATGAAGCTTGCCTGGACATTTGTTTATTCTGGGTAACAGGCCTTAGATCGGGAATATGTGTGTGAGTGGGATTCAGGCCAAGAGAAGATGGCACAATATAGCAAAGTTTTCCTAAGACAACAGCTTGGTAATTGTCCCATGCAAGAAGTAGCAGGACAGGTCCAGGTTCCAAATAGCGCCAATAGCCAATCAATATAAAAACCCATTTTACAGAGTTCCTTTCTGACTAATAAGGTTAAGGGTGGTTATGCTTTAGCACTCTCAGAAAGCGCCAGACCTTTGCTTGGGATTTGGAGGCTGATGCTGGTTTGTAAAGGTATTTTTCCCCTGATAGAGCCTCATTAAAAATAACTTGTCCATTCATCAACATCCCATGTAGCATCCCAAACCTGACTTTTCACAAAGGAAAAGCTAAAGGTAGCTTGTGGGATGGTGACTTCTCCACCAGCCAGTAGGCAACTGCATTCAGGTACATAGCATGAGATTAATCCTCTCTGAAGTCAATTTTATTTGTAGAAAGCCAGCCTAGACTTTATTACCTTTCTACCACTTCTCAGACATTTTTTGACAAAATGTATTCAATGTATTATAGAACATTTTAGCACGTGCATCAAACTGATGATGAATAACATATTTCAGAAGTGACAGGTAATCCTAAAGGAACAGTCTTTGTAAATAGATATGTAGCCTATTCACACTGGAGTGGTCTATTTTGGTGCATTTAAGGTCTATTAAGTTACATGTTAGCACTGGTTGCATTAAGGGAGGTGATCATTTTGAAAATTGGTCATGCCATACGTTTTGCTAATGCAGTGCACAGTAGTGTGGCACCGCACATTGTACTTCCCTGTAATGCAGATGTGATGGATAGATGTATTGGGGTGCCATGGCATTCACAATAGATGGCACCGCAACATGCCATTAGAACTTATTAAAATTAAAGGGCAGATCCTAACCCTTTAAATGAGATTATCACAGATTACATAGTAATTTCCAAATACTGTATATCCATAATTTTTACATAATATAGGGGGCATACTATACATATGAAAATTGAATATGAAAATTATGTATATACTGACTGTTAAAATGAGTATACGTCTGTGGTAGCCCCATATACAGGTTTGGTGTATTCTGTTTAATTTGAACTATTATAAAGCCATAAAACCAGGGATTTCTTGACTACTGATTCTTTTTTGCTTTTCTTTTTTTTTTTGGGTGTTAGATTCTGTTTGTACTGTATAATCAGCATGTTCTTCACAACTTGAAGCTGAGTTATGCTGACAGTCTTACTGAGATGGATAAATACAGCGTAAAAGAAGGCTTCAAATATATTTCCTGATAAAATTATGCTCTTTGCTCTTTCTTGTGCTTTTCAAGGATCCAATGCATAGGCATTTGATCACATGATTTTGGCTGAAAAGGAAGGTCTTCCAATTAGATCTCTGGTTCTCCCCTTCAGTAGAGATCAGATAGCCAATAGTCTAGATTTTTTGTCATGCTGCCTCTTCAGGAGAGAACTGAAAGCATTTCCTTTAGAAAAAAACGAATAATTAAAGCCATTCTGGTATTCTTCATGTATCTATCCTGGCAAGCCCTTTTAACATAGCTCTATGAGACTTTGAGGTCTTATTCACATGGCAAAATGTTCTAACTGCAGTAAGAATCCAGCAATCAGGAGGGACCATATGTCCCTAAGGCAGATAATCTCTCCATGTGTCAACACATATCCAAACACTGCAGTTGCTGTCAGCCTGTTATTGCTTTGAACAGGCTCAGTGGGTGCATCTATCTGTATCCACCTGTCCATCCAGCCACAGGAATCTGCCACATTCTTGCTGCAATTGGAACATTTTCATCATGTGAAGAAGGCCAAAAGGAGAGTTCCAGTAAATGTTAGTTTGGACAGCTTTTGGAAAGTGTAATTTGTTAGTTACACTTACTTCCATGTTGTCACTGTCTATAAACAGCTCTCTGAAACAAGTGACTGGAACACAGTGGTCTGGTTCATGAACTCTCTACTTACATTATATTATGATTAGATTTATTTGCTGCAATGGAAGTCTATGAGGCTTCCATTTGTAGAAATGTATTTCATTGATACAATAGCAGTGACCATAAGTACAGAGGACATGAACAGAGAGCACTGAGCTAGTGGTATTAATGATTTCCGGGAACAGTTTCAGAGGGCTTTGTCCCAGCAAGGACACCATATATCTAAATGTAATTAACACCAATTAATTTACATCAAATAAAAATGGAACTATACTTACCACTCTTCCTGTGATGCAATGTTTGCAAGCTCCCTTGCCAGTGTTGGGATCTTTTCTCCAGCTTCCTATGGGTTGGGGATCTTCTGCCATCTTATTTGGCCTGGTTGGGATATTGTTACTCCCACACATGCACACCTGAGATTATTCATCCCAGTTGTGACTCTACACTGAGCTGTGCATTATGAAGTTTGTAAGGAGGATGGTAAGAATCCTTTATTGCAGAAGAGACATAGGGGGAGATTTACTAAAATTGCAGCATTCAAAATCTGGTGCATCTCTGCAAAAAAAACAATCAGCTTCCAGGTTTTATTGTGAAAGCTTAATTGAACAAGCTGAAGTTGGAAGCTGATTGGCTACCATGCACAACTGCACCAGATTCTAAGTGCTCCAGTTTTAGAAAAACTCTCCCATAGTAGGCATTTTGTGCAACAAAATTGTACAAAAGAAATAATCAGCGCAATTATGTGAAATGAATATAAGGTGCTAAAGTGCTAAGACCCAATAAACATTGGGACACTAAATCAAATGAATGATGTGCTAATATACAGCAGCTATATAGAAACTCCCTCACTTGCGGGAGTAAAGTGCAATATGGTATAGATAAATACAGCACTATATACAATATTAAATATAAATTATATTAACCAATAAAGTGACAATGTGTATCATAAAAATATATAAATCTCATAAAGTGCAATGTATCAAGTGTTCATAAAGTGCATTCCAAGATAAAGTGCATACAAAGTCCAATCAACACATAGATCAGGCCGTGAGATAAGACAAATCAAGAAAAGTGCTTGATAAGTGCTTCAATATACAATAGTGCTCGTGACACCACCACCTTATGGCCACAAGATGGCCTCTCACCTCACTGAAGTGATATACAGGCAGTTAATCCTCTATAGGGATAAGCTCAATTGAATGGAGGCCACTTCCTGGATCGATACCTCACATGGATTGATGGATCAGATATGCAAATGAAAATAATAACATCTAAGTGCTCACTACTACAATCCTTTTATTAAAATAGAATTGAGATACACTCACACGAAAGGGCACAATGAGGCTGTGCGTACGGTACAGGCTGAACAATATAAGCTGAAGGGATCCATGCTGGAGGATCGCCGCTCGTCCGTCCGAGTCTCCGCCCCCTATACGCGTGGCGTCTTATGTTTTCGCGTCACGACTTTGTCAGTAGGGGTGGACTTGTGCAACAAAAACCTTTCTTCTCTCAAATATTTTAATATACTCTAGATTTCTTCTTTACCACACATTACACTTACTTTCTGTTGTCCTTACCAATTATATTTTCTGGAGATCTACTTTAATGTTGAATTCCAGGCAGACAGGTAAATACTGTATGTATATAAAAATCTTCTACCTACCAAATAATATATATTTCCTTCCACCTGGTTCCGAAATTTACACAACTATGCTCCACTGCAAAGCTGGCTAGCAGAGCAGGAGACACGAGCAAGTCTTGTCAATCTCCCAACCTGTGACTAAACAATAAAAAGTGAAACAAAAGACTGATAAACTCCCCTGCCCATTTGCTCTCTCGGTATTTCTTTTGTTAGCACAGGAGCACTACAGCAAGAGTGACTGGCTCCTGGTGCTGCTTCTCTCTTTCTCAGTCTGGGCTGTGGGGATTGTAATAGACAAGCTGCTTAACTATAATAAATAATGATATAATAGTGAATAGAGAGCTGCTTTCATTTGAGTCTTTTATATCTTCCTGGAATGTAACTTAACACAACAAAAAACATGGCAGTTACTTCAAAACAGGAGGAAACAAAGCACCTTTACTACAATCCATTTCTGGATGTCATTTGTTAGCACAATTTCCCCTTCACTTTTTAAAAATCAACCTCCATTCTGGTTAAAAGAAATGACACAGGATAAAAATTGTATCAGCAACAAAAACTGTCATTTCTTTTCTGTTAGTACACTCTCTCTGACCATTCTAATATTGACTTTACTGTATTTCTTTGGCTGATACTATAATTGGTTTTCAATAGGCAGTGACACCTGTTTTGTTTGCTAGAGTGACTGTAACAAAGTCTGCAGCTGCTCCACCATTTGGTAACACTGCTCTCAATTACCATCATTTGCTCTGAATGTAGGCTGGACTTAGCTTCAATAAGTATTACTCAAAAAAGACAAGCCTGGTTTTAAAAGATTCAACAGCCAGAAAAAAAACTGGGGGAAAGAAAACTGTTATCCCAATAATGAAAATAGAATATATGAATAACACAAAGGTTATTTAACCATATTTGCATGCCTTTTTTTTTATAAAGGATCTATATTTTTTATAATGTAGGTCTAAACACAATCAGCTAGATTCAGAAAAAGTTCATAATGTCCTCAAATGGTCTTGACTGAGTGCTAATACTTTGTGATGTGCTGGTGTACAGAAGAATGAGCCTCTCTACTCCTCCTTCTGTGAAAAGCAAATCTCACTATGGAACTTCACTCATTATAGCTTAATGTACCTCTATTGTCAAGCTACTCTATATTCAAATATTTATATATTCTTGACAAGCAGTAAATAAGCTTCCAAGCAAGCCCTAACAGATCACTATAGCTGTAGGCACTGTGGAGTAATTAAGTTCATCTAACACTCCCCTTCTCCCAGACTGACAATGCTGTTGTCCAAGGGTGTTTCTGTTGCTTCTTCATCCAGCTTATAGGCACCTAATACAGTAGGTGTGTTACTGGCTAGATAACCTGGTACACATAGAGGGGAAACAGCCTAAGAAAGTTCTTCAAGCAATAACTTTGCAGCCTATCAGCCTTTTGATCTCAAATGCAAAAACAGAATAAGTGTGAGTAGAACAGAGCTCTGAGACTCAACTTGGATAACTTTAATGTTTCTGTTATGGACTTTAACCACTTCAATACCGGGCACTTTCACCCCCTTCCTGCCCAGGCCAATTTTCAGCTTTTAGCGCTGTTGCAATTTGAATGACAATTGCGCGGTCATGCAATACTGTACCTAAACCAAATTTATATCATTTTTTCCCCACAAATAGAGCTTTCTTTTGGTGGTATTTGATCACCGCAAGGTTTTTTATTTTTTGCTAAACAAATAAAAAAAGACCAAAAAGTTTGAAAAAAAAAAAAAAAGTTTTTTTGTTTATGTTATACAATTTTGTAAATAGATACATTTTTTCCTGCACTGATGAGGCCGCACTGACAGGCACTGATAGGTGGCACTGATGGGCGCACTGATGGGCACTAATGGGCACTGATAGGTGGCACTGGTGGGCAATAATGGGCACTGGTGGGCGGTTCTGATAGATGGCATGATGGGCACTGGTGTGCATCACTGATGGGGAGGGCACTGGTGGGCAGCACTGATGGGGAGGGCACTGGCAGGCCCCATGAGCCCTGATTGCCATCCCTGGTGGCCATGGTGGGCATCCCTGGGGTCATGAGTGGGCATCCCTGGGGTCATGGGTGGGCATCCCTGGGGGTTCTAGTGGCACCCCCCCCCAAGGGTCTGCACTGGTAATCAATGCTATGATTACCAGTGCAGACCCCCCCTGTCAGGAGAGCTGCAGATCGGCTCTCCTCTACTCGTGCCTGTCAGGCACGACCTAAGGAAAGCCGATCAACGGCTCTTCCTGTGTACTATGTGACCAGCTGTGATTGGACACAGCTGGCCACATGGTAAAGAGCCTATGTCAGTAGGCTCTTTACCGATATCAGAGATGCGGTGTGTCAGAGTGACACACGACATGTGTCATATGACGGCCAGGCAGGATAATGCAACCACCTTCCTGCCATCAATCGCCTATAGAGCGGGCGGGAAGTAGTTAACGCAGTGAGGAAGAGGAGGCCCAATTTATCTTACCTAAACTTACCTAAATCTGATACAGATTTGAATTATGCTCTTCTGTGGAAGGGTAGTGCTTACCACAATAATGTTCCTTTTGGGTCCTTGCCCACACATAGTACATATACTAGTAGTACCCTGCAGCAGCGTAATGACGCAACAGGGGTAAGTCGGAAACCAGTTAAGAGAAAGAGAAGTCTTCAACATTCAAAGATCAAGAATTAATGTGGATTATTCCAATCACATCACTCAGATGTAGCCAACATTTTTCAAGCTCAAGAGAACATAGTGATAAAGGGTTACTTATATGATAGTAGCTTATACATGTACAAATCATGCAGTAATTGGCATTAACATATTAAAGCAAAAATGGATTAAGATATCCTGTGGAGTTGATTTACTAAAACTGGAGAGTACAAAATCTGGTGCAGCTCTGAATAGAATCAACTTCCAGGTTACTTTGTCGAAGCTGATTGGCTACCAAACACAGCTGAACCAGATTTTGTACTCTCCAGCTTTAGTTAATAAACCCCACTGAAATTATCTTTAAATTAGTAATTTCAAAGTCACAGAATATTTTTTCTGTATATACTGAGCACTGCAACACATTTAAATCCATAGTAAATTAACTTACCACTGTGAAGATTTGAAGAAGTCTACAATGTCTTGAGTAAGAGCAAGAGTGGACCTTAAGGCTTGTAAGAATCATTACTTAAAAGATGTGACTCAAAAAAATTGCTTGTCCAAGGTCACAAGAAGATGTTAAAGTGTCAATATTCTTTCTTCAAGGGACTCTGTCAACCAGACAATGAACATATATTGAATTTCTTATATATGGAGCATAGAGGTCACTTCACCAACTCTGCTTGTCCGTTTTAATAAAAAAAAATCAGGATTTACTAAAATATTAATAATTTAAGTCAAAACATATAATTTTAGTCAATGCTCTCACTTCAAGGCTGCTGTAAAACAATATGAAAAGGACCAACCTGTGGTTTGTTTATTCAGACTATTTTAGACATATCATTCTGGTACCAAAGAAGACAATCTATGATGAAAACCAAGCAATATCAGTAAAACGTGTATTTCCTTTTGCCATATAGGTAGAAAATATAGGTAGATGGTTGTCTAGAAAAATACTAAAAATCTAAGAGATAGCTATATAAAGTGTGTGTGGTTTTTAATGCTAACACTCTATTTACTGCATAATCAAGATTTAAAAAATGTGACGGCACCAATTTTAGTTATAAGCGTTTAAATACTCATGTTAAAAAGCTCATAAATATCTGAAGCAGGGGCGATTCATGGTTTAGATTCATAACTTGGAAAAGCAATTTAAGATTTTTTGTATATTATTTGTAACTTTATTCTACATTCCACTCTAAAGTAAAACCTTTCAGCAATTTAAAAAAAAAAAAATAATAATAAAAAATCTAATCTAAAATTGACAATATACATTACAGCCTGATTGTGCAAGTTTGATTTACCAATACCTATGTCGTTTAGGGACCTACTGACCTTAACATATATTAAATACATTGTGGAGATTTTACAGACTGTAGAATCAAATTGTAACCTTTGGCCAGTTTAGCAGTAGGTATCACAAAATGCTGTATTGGTTAGAAAATCATCCTCTGCAAGCTCATCTGATTTCTTTATTATTATGTATTTCCATTGAGTCTTATATAACCCATTGCAACCATGTTCAGCATGCTTTTTATAGTGCTTCCCAGCAACTCTACAGCCTTTTGTCATATGTCTCTGTGCTTTGAAACTTATTTCTGTAAAAAAAAAAGGATTTTCACTTTGGAAAATAAATGTTCACTTTGAAAGTGAATTCTTACTTAGCCTTGTGAATGAGATGCTCTTCTCCATTAGTACATCAGTTACAATGTCCTGCATTTCACTGGTTTGGATTCAGAAAATAAAGACCTCATTTGCCATAGGGATTTAGTAATGATACAGCCAAGTGCACAAAATAATGCAACAATGCAAAATAGAGTCAATGAACAGGTAGTCTGTGTCCCCTAAATGAGCATAAATGCTGTGTCTCTTTGATTTAACTTGTCTTTGCTCTAAATCCTATTTTTTATTTAAATATCGCCATTCTTTTATTTGCATAATTTTATTTTTGGCTGTTGAGTTCAGTCTCTATTTGCCTTTCTGTGACCTTTGATGAAGGGGAACAATATATCCAACCTACTCATAGGCGATATTGATCAAAGCAAAGACATATTACGCCCCCCTAGTAGGATGCCTGGGCTGTCACAATGACATATTTGCTAGCAATCTAGGTATCTGGAAGGTCCAGTTAAAATCTTGTCACAAATCTGTTGTGACTATAAAATGAGTAACACCGTGGCTCTTCTATTTTATCTGACAGTAATATTTTATGCTATGTAAAATTATAAAAATGAACTGTAATAGCTCAGAGTTGTACATCTCAATGTCAGATTGCAGATTTGATCAAACGCCTGTCATACATTGTGTAGTTTAACTTGCAGTCTCTGGGTTAAAACAAATTACATTATTTACTTGTACTCTTTATATTCTTTGATTTCTTGACCTATACAGTATATTCAGGACTTTTAATGTTTCTGTATATTACAGTATGGTGTTACAGCCTTCATGGCTTTATAGAAAAAAAGCTGATTTTTTGCTTTCTAAGGTCACACACCTACTGTGCTTAATGGTAAAGGCAGTCAGCGAGCATTTAGAAGATTTTTTTAAATTGACCCCAAACCATGCCACCTAAGGTTGCAATCCCACTGTGTCGAATGGTGAAGCCAGCCAGCATACATTCAACATAAAATTGACCTCAAACCATACTTAAAGTGGAAGTAAAGTCCATTTTTTAACTTGTACCTACAGGTAAGCCTATATTAAGGTTTACCTGTAGGTAGTGTGAATATCTGCTAAATTTGAATGTTTAGGAGATAATAACATGGAATGCAGCCGGTGATGTCACTGGCTCATGCACTTTATAGAGATGACATACCCATGCTGTACCTTCAGAGCTCCATGAAAGGGATGGGGCTCTTGCATGCGTGCACAGGAGTGAAGTCAGTGCGGCCCTGGCCATTCATACAGCCAAGCCCACAAACCCAGAAGGAAGACCGGGTGAAGATGGAAGTGCCAGGAAGCTGTGACAGCGCTGCACTCAGGGCCAGCCTTAGGTGTTCAGGCGCCCTCTACAAGCTAATCCTGTGGCACCCCCCCCACCGTGTGCGCGTGAGCCCCCCCCCCCACACACACACATTTTCTTGCACCTTTTTTTGCACTTTATTTGACTTTTCTTTTTTATGATCACTAACAACTTAGCCCCCCTTACATTAGAGACCCCCCTTACATCAGAGACCCCCCACAGAGCCCCCCACATAGGCCCCCTTAAATCAGAGACCCTCACAGAGCCCCCCCCCTTACAGCAGAGACCCTCACAGAGCCCCCCTTACATCAGAGACCCTCACAGAGGCCCCCCTTAAATCAGAGACCCTCACAGAGCCCCCCTTACATAAGAGACCCTCACAGAGCCCCCCTTACATCAGAGACCCTCACAGAGGCCCCATTACATCAAAGACCCTCACAGAGACCCTCACAGAGCCCCCCTTACATCAGAGACCCCCCACAGAGGCCCCCCTTACATCAGAGACCCTCACAGAGGCTCCCTTACATCAGAGACCCTCACAGAGCCCCCCTTACATCAGAGCCCCCCTTACATTAGAGACCCCCACAGAGCCCCCCTTACATCAGAGACACCCCCCACACACACACAGTGCCCCCCTTACATCAGAGACCCTCACAGAGGCCCCCCTTACATCAGAGACCCTCACAGAGCCCCCCTTACATCAGAGACCCCCACAGAGCCCCCTTACATCAAAAACCCTCACAGAGCCCCCCTTACATCAGCGACCCCCTTACATTAGAGACCCCACAGAGCCCCCCTTACATCAGAGATCCCCACAGAGCCCCCCTTACATCAGAGACCCCCACACAGAGCTCCCCTTACATCAGAGGCCCCCCACAGAGCCCCCTTTACATCAGAGACCCCCCACACAGAGCTCCCTTACATCAGAGACCCCCACACAGAGCTCCCCTTACATTAGAGACCCTCAACAAAGCCCCCCTTACATCAGAGACCCCCCACACAGAGCCCCCCTTACATCAGAGACCCCCCCACACAGAGCCCCCCTTACATCAGAGACCCCCACACACAGAGCCCCCCTTACATCAGAGACCCCCCCCACACAGAGCCCCCCTTACATGAGAGAACCCCCCACACAGAGCCCCCCTTACATCAGAGACCCCCCACAAAGAGCCCTCCCTTACATCAGAGACCCCCACACCGAGACCCCCTTACATTTGTTGCAGGAGCTTACTTACCTAAGTATACCTTAGCTCACGCTGTCTGCAGCTTTTCTTTTTTTCTTTAAACTTCCTGCCCACACATCCCCGGGGAGTGTGGGCGGGGCAGACCCAGGAGGAGAAGGGGCAGGAGGAGGAGAAGGGGCGGGAGGAGGAGGAGCTGACAATCTCTCCTCTGGCATCCCTGCAGAGAGGAGGAGAGGAGGGATCTGTCAGCGGCGGCGGATCGGAGGCTAAGCTGTGTGATATACAGCTCAGCCCTTCAGCTAGGAGACGAAGGCACAGCCACACAGCGGGAAGTAAGCGGCGGCCGCGGCCTGGAGAGGGTTAACACAGGCCATGGTCACCGCTTACCTCCCGCTGTGCGGCCTGATCATCTGCGAGCTGTGATGGCCGCACGGCGCCCCTGTTGCCCATGACGCCCTGTGCGGCTGCACAGCTCGCACACCCCAAAGGCCAGCCCTGGCTGCACTGAAGGGCTCTGTGTGCTGGTAAGTCTGTCCTAATGTGCTAGCATGCAGGGGGCCTGACTTTTTAAAAAATTTGTGTGGCAGTTTACTACCGCCTTAAGGCAGCCCATACATGATTCATTTTCTTTAGTTCAACCAGTGAGTTGAATTAAAGAAAATGAATTGATTGCTCCATCCACATACTGGATATAGATGGAGCAATCCCACCAGTGGAGCTACTGTATTCTGACGCAAGGGACATTTCTCTACCATCAGATTCCATCAGAATACATTCATCAGCACTGCTGGTTGTAGCCAGGGTCACTGACTGAGCAAAAAAGTTCCAACAGGCTAGTTTACAGAAGTCAATCAAGAGGTGGATCAAAATTCTACCAGTCCCTGCACCAGCCAACTCCAGCCTGGGCTAAAAATAAATTAATACCAGCCAGAATGTTTTAAAGATAAAGCTATTCCTTACAGCACCCTTTACCTTTGGAATGGCTTGCATGACACCCTGTATCATTTAACCCACTTACTGTGAGCTCAAGGTATCATGACTCCACCAGGTCCAACACCTTCTGCATCATGGAGTGTATTATTGTATGGCCTGCCGGGGGCGTAATAATACTGTTAAGGCCATTTCACATCTGTGCCTCAATGCATTTTTGTACTTTGAGGCATGTTAGCAAGCCATTTCAAAATGAAAGTAATGCACCTCAACACCCAAAAATGTAGGACATGCTGCGTTTTTTTCAGGGCTCCTTATCACCTATCATGCATTGCCATGTGTTGTGATATGTTGTATTGCAAGTGGCTACTGGATGTGCAAAAATATGCCTTTTACCATGCAAAAGTGGTCATTTGAAAAAGCACCTAAAGTATACAAATGGCCTTCAGTCCAGCCAAGAGTGACCTTTCTGTTGTAGACATAGATTAATGGTCTGAATTATCTACTAACTTATGATATTTCTTGGGGACTACAATATTATGATTTTTCCACCATAGGGCCTGCTCTGTTTTTAATGCTTCTAAAAATGTAGCATTACCAGCCTTCTTGTTGCATTTTCTATTACATAGAATTAATTGCCATATTAAATTTGTAGAACTAAAAGCATGAAGTGCCGAGATCTTACCACTGGAGTCACTGGGTTGATTTACTAAAGGCAAATAAACTGTTCACTTTGCAAGGGAATTACCTCCAGAGCTTAGTGAATGTGGTGAAATTTCTCTTTGCAAAAAATACTCAATGACTTGCAAAGATAGATAGAAACTGATTTTTTGCTTGCACATGATTGGATGACTGAAGTCATTAGAGTTTCACCGCATTAACCCCTTTGTGACCGTGCTATAGCCAAAAGACGGCTACAGCGTACCCGCACTTTTCCGGGAGGCTGTCATATGATGTCCTCCTGTGCTCGCGCTGCCTGCGTGCCTCCTGCGGTGCACATCGGCAGTGATTTTCGGACACAGCTGATCACAGATTAGGGTAAAGAGCCAATCATGGTGGCTCTTTATCAAGTGATCAGTTGTGTCTAATTACGAATGATCATGGGTATAAACAGGATTTTCCGGTTATCTGCAATCCTCCCCTCACGCTGAGGACAGGAGAGCTGAAAACCGGCAAATCCACACAGGAGACATCTGCACTGACAATCGGGGCACTGATCATTGGTGTCCTGATGATCAGTGCATCCCAAATAGTCCCCACCAGTGCTGCCAATCTGTGCCCACCTGTGCTGCCAATTAGTGCCCACCAGTGCTGCAAATCAGTGCCCATCAATTATGTCTGTCAGTTCCATTCAGTGCCACCTATTAGTGATGTCCATCAGTGCCACCTGTCATTGCTGCCTATTAGGGCCCATCAGTGCTGCCTACAAGTGCCCATCAGTGCTGCCTATTAGTGCCCAGCAGTGCCGCATATCAGTGCAGCCTCATCAGTGCCTCCTCATGAGTGCCCATCAGTGCCACCTCATGAGTGCCCATCGGTGCTGCCTCATCAGTGCCCATCACTGCTGCCTTATCAGTGCAGTCGATCAGTGCCCATCAGTGCAGTCTATCAATGCCCATCAGTGCAGCATATCAGTGCAGCCTCATCAGCTCACATCAGTGAGGGAGAAAGAAAATGTGGTCTTTTTTCATTTATTTAGCAAAAAATAAAAAAAAACAGTGGTGATCAAATACCACTAAAAGAAAGCTCTATCTGTCTCAAAAAATGATAACATTTTAGTTTGGGTACAGTGTTGCATGACCTCGCAATTGTCATTCAAATTGCGACAGCACTGAAAACTGAAAATTGGCCTGGGCAGGAAGGGGGTGAAAGTGCCCAGTAGGCAAATGGTTAACTAAACTCTGGGGAAATTCTCTTTCAAAGTGAACAGTCTATTTGCATTTAGTAAGTCAACTCCAAAGTCAAATACAGAAAATACTCTGCCATTCATTGGAAAATGAGATTTCAAATCTGGGTGGACGCATAATTTATGTCAGAGTTCCTTTTATTGGCCTTCAGATACATCCATGCTCCCAGCACTGCAGACACTGCCTGTATTGGAGGTTTATAATATGCCAACAAAAGGCAAACCTTTCATATAGGAAAGAGCAGCTGTCAAAACTCTAAACCGATTTTCAGTTAAACCTGTATAAAATATCAACATACACTCAGAGTCATTACTTGCAAGTGCAACATTTAATAGTGCTATTGATTTTGGAGTCATAGAGATCTGAAACTTTTCAGTAATCTCTGTCTGTCAGCCCCATGGTTGGATATTTTTATTTCTGTATCTAAAGCTACTTGGGGCCTTTTTTACAGACAAAAACTTCCAGAACAAATACTTTCAGCAGCACAGTCATAATACGGTTTCTTCCTCCAATGAACTGGGCAGTAATAATTGTACTGGTTTTATTCTGTTTGTCAAATGAACAGTTAGCTGGATTATACTAAATCTATTTATATGTACAGCTATATATCTAAAGGCTGTAGGAAGAAACATTTTCCTTCAAACAAACCTGTTTTAGCACAGCCTAAACTCATGTATAAGCAATATAGTTATTCACCAAAAATGACCATACTGTATGAGGACCAATTGATATGCAATGATAGGATTCAGAGTATTTTTTCTTACCATTTTGCTACACAATTACATGTAAACCAAGCTGTACACCAAAATTGACCATGTTAGGGTTTGGAACAATCTATACCATTGCATTCAGGTGCATGAGGTGCATATAACTGTCACCTTTTATTTAACCACTTGCCTTCTGTGCACTTAAACACCCTTCCCATCCAGGCCAATTTTCAGCTTTCAGCGCTGTCACACTTTGAATGACAATTGCGCGGTCATGCTACACTGTACCCATTTGAAATTTTTATCATTTTTTTCCACACAAATAGAGCTTTCTTTTGGTTCTATTTAATCATCTCTGGGTTTTTTATTTTTTACAAAAAAAAAGAATAAAGACAAAAAATTTTGAAAAAAAAAAAAAGTTTTTCTTATTTTCTGCGAGTAAATTTTGAAAATAAATTTTTCTCCTTCACTGATGTGCGCTGATGAGGCGGCACTGATGGGCACTGATAGGCTGCACTGATGGGCACTGATGAGGTGGCACTTATGGGCACTGATGAGGTGGCACTTATGGGCACTGATGAGGAGGTACTAATATGCCGCACTGATGAGCACTGATAGGCGGCACTGATAGGCGGCACTGAGAGGCGGCACTGAGAGGCGGCACTGATGAGCACTGATAGGCGGCACTGCTGGGCACTGATAGGCGGCACTGCTGGGCACTGAGAGGCGGCACTGCTGGGCACTGAGAGGCGGCACTGCGAGGTGGCACTGCTGGGCACTGACAGGTGGCACTGCTGGGCACTGAGAGGCGGCACTGATGGGCACTGGCGGATGGCACTGGACACTGACGGGTGGCACTGATGAGCGGCACTGATAGGGAGCACCATCAGTGCCCACACTCAGTGCCCATAGTGCTGCCAGTCAGTGCTCATCAGTGCCTAGATGAGCAGGCACTGATGGGCACTGACTAGCAGCACTATGGGCACTGATTGTGGGCATTGATGGGGGGCACTGATGGCGGGCACTGTGGGCACTGATGGGGGGCACTGTGTGTGTGTTTTTACCTTGCAGTAATCAGGGCACTGGTGATCGGTGCCCTGATTACATTGCTGTGTGTCCCCGGCGCTGTGAGGCTCCCCCTCCTTCCTCACACTGCAGGCTCTGTGTGAGGAAGGAGCGCCGGCGATGAGAGATGATCTCATATGTTTACATATGAGATCATCGCTCATTCGACGGCCAGATCACGTGGTGAATGGCCGCTGTGATTGGCCATTCACCACGATCTGTGATCGGCTGTGTCTAAGGGACACGGCCGACACAGATTTTCCCCGCAGCGCGCTCGCGGGAGCGCGCTGGGGGCGTGTCACTGGGAGGCCATTTAAAAACGGCCTCCTGAAAATTCGAGTCCGCGCTGCAGCCGTATATAGGCTGTAGCGCGGACGGGGGGAGGTTAAAACATACAAATAATGGAATTAATGAAGCATCATTGGCAGTTTTATAATTTATCCCACCAATTCACAATGCCTTTATCTGCATTTCTCTTTGGAAGGGTGGAAAAATCGTAGTTTAGGCATTGTCCAAGGTCATCTACTTCCTGAACTGAGATTCCAGCAATGACAGATTCATATAAGTCCTGGTGCCTGTGCAGTTCTTGGATGTGATCACTAATGCTCACAAATGTCCAACACAGATTAACCACCTGCAGGGCTACTGTTAGAAATCACAGGACCCCATACAGCCTACCTGACAGCGCCCCTCCCCATCCTCCCCCCTCGGCCAGAAGGGATTCAATTTGATTCACATTGAATAGATATTGAAGTGACCTTTAATTCACATTGAATAGATATAGATTTCTATATCATGCTAGACATCTCAAATTTATACAAATATTGAATGGGTTCTTTTCTTCTGTCAGTAGGATACTCACAGTTTTCCTATTCTGTTTCTCTAAAGGGTAACTCAACTTTTGTGGGGAAAAAAAGGGGTATGCCTGTATATCAAGAACCATGTGCAAGTGAATATGAGGAATGATATAACAAATGGAGCTAGGGAGGAGGCGGAATCCCTATGGGTAGAGCTTATAAGGGAAGGTACTATGGGGAAAGTAATATTGGGCGTATGCTATAGGCCCTCAAACCAGAGGGAGGAGGTGGAGACAGACCTCCTATCACAGCTTGGAATGGCAGCAAGGATGTGAAATGTCATTATACTGGGGGATTTTAATTATTCAGATATAGACTGGGCAGAAGGAACCGTACATTCATCTAAGGCTCGCCATTTCCTAAGTGTTTTGAAGAACAATTTCATGGGTCAGATGGTGAACTCACCAACAAGAAACAATGCATTACTAGACCTACTGATTAATAACAATACAGACCTTATCATGGATGTAGAAATATGGGGCAACTTGGGAAACAGTGACCATAGGTCAATTCATTTCAGTATAAATCACAGAGATAGGAAACACAAAGGTAATACAAGGACACTGAATTTCAAAAGAGCCAACTTCCCTAAACTGTGCTTTTTGTTTGATGGGTTAAAATGGGATTGAATCCTAGGAACAAAGAGCATGGAGGAAAAATGGGAGTGCCTTAAGAACATACTAAATAATGGTATTGGCCAGTGCATTCTAATAGGGAATACGTTTAAAAGAGCTAAAATAAACCCTGGGTGGATAAACCCCAATGTAAAAATGCATATAAAAACTAAATAAAAGGCCTTCAAAGCATACAACGTTGAGGGGTCATTGGCAGCATTCCAACATTACAAAGAATGCAAAAATAAATGTAAGAGTGCAATCAACGCGGCTAAGATAGAACAGGAAAGGGACATAGCGGAAAATAGTAACAAAAACCCCAAGAAATTCTTTATGTTTATAAATGGTAAGAAAGTGAGGCCAGAACACATTGGCTCCTAAAAGGATGATGAAGGGAATCTGGTTACAAAGGACAGAGAGAAGGCGAAGGTGTTAAATAAATTCTTCTCCTCAGTCTTCACAAAAAAATTGGGGGTATATAGTAACCTGGAATGTAATGTTAAAGTAAATAACACAGCACAGGAAGCACCCTCATGGTTAGCAGAAGACAGGCTCAGAACTAGACTTGAAAAACTTAACATAAATAAGTCACTGGGACCAGATGGCTTACACCCGACCATTGTTCCTAATTTTTATGGATAGTCTACTGACGGGAATGGTACCAGCTAATTGCTGAAAGCCATTGTGGTACCAATATTTAAAATAGGGCTGAGATATATCCCTGGGAACTACAGGACGGTTAGCCTAACATCAATAGTCTGTAAGATATTGTAGGGAATGATAAAGGACTGTATACAAGACTTTAGTAATGAAAATGGTATCATTAGTAGTAATCAGCATGGATTCATGAAAAAAATCGCTCTTGCCAGACTAATCTATTAACCTTCTATGAAGAAGTGAGCTGCTATCTAGATAAAGGAAGGCCTGTGGATGTTGTGTATCTGGATTTTTTAAAGGCATTTGATACAGTTCCCCACAAACAATTACTGGACAAACTAAGGTACGTAGGTATGGACTATAGGGTGAGTACCTGGATTAAAAGCTGGCTTCAGGGGCCAGTCCAAAGGGTGGTGATAAATGGGGAGCACTTGGAATGGTCTGGTGTGGAAAGTGGGGTCCCCCAAAGATCTGTCCTGGGACCAATCCTATTTAATTTTTTTATAAACGACCTAGAGGATGGGATAAACAGCTTAATCTCCATATTTGCCAGCAATACCCTCTATGCAGGATGTGAAAACTTTACAAGAAGACCTGAACAAAATACCGGGATGGGCATCTACATGGCAAATGAGGTTTAATGTTGAAAAATGTAAGGTAACGCATTTGGGTGCCAGAAATATGAAGTTACTCACTAGGGGGAAAGCCTTTGTGGGAATCTAAGACAGAAAACAACCTGGGGGTCCTAGTAGATGACAAGCTCAGCAATTGAATGCAATGCCAAACTGCTGCAAGCAAAGCCAACAAAAAACTGGCATGCATTAAACAAGGGAATTCACTACAGAGATAAAACGATAATTCCCCCATTCTACAAGACTATGATCCGGCCGCATCTCGAGTATGCCGTCCAGTTCTGGGCATCAGTCCCCAGGAAGGGTGTTCTGGAACTGGAGAGGGTCCAGAGAAGGGCAACAAAGTTAATAAAGGGACTGGATGATCTCAGCTATAAGGAAAGACTACAAGCATTGAACTTATTCTCTCTGGAGAAGAGACGCTTAAGGGGGGTTATGATATCAATGTACAAATACCGTACTGGGGACCCTAGCATAGGGAACAAACTATTCAGCGAAAGGGATTCAGGGAATATAAAAGGACTCACGGCCATTCACTAAAATGAGAAGAAAAGCGGTTTAACCTTAAATTGGGTAAAGGTTTCTATACCGTCAGAGCAGAAGGATGTGGAATTCTCTTCCACAATCAGTGGTGTCAGCGGGGAGCATTGATAGTTTCAAAAAACTATTAGATTGGCACCTTAATGACCACAATATACAGGAGTATACAATGTACTATTGACATAAACACTTATACAAACACTCATCATAGGTTGAACTGGATGGACTGGAGTATTTTTTCAACCTTACTAGCTATGTAACAATGTACATAGATGGTGTACAGAACGCCCCCAGAAATATAATTTCCTGTTTGTGTGACTGGCTCACTGATTTTCTCATAAGTCTGCACTAAGATACAAGTCAGACTTGAGGCATCTCCTGCAACAAAAATGAAATTTTTGGTGATGTACTCCCAAAGGGAAATCACATCTAAAGAGATGCAGACCTTGACATTGTCCTCAAAACACTACAAGTGCAGCAGCTAGGATGGCCATCAGAAATTTAGGGGCCCTCTTACACAGCTTTAAGCCTGGGCCCCCCGGGCCTGACAACCGAAATTCCCACGATCCATACACTGGCCATCCCACCAAGTCCTTCAGTTGCTTTGCTTCCTTACTTTGTGCACTGGTCAAAATTATTTGGTCCCAACTTTGTTAGAACAGTTTGGGGATGGCCCCTCACTGTTCCAAAATGATTGCGCACCAGTGCACAAAGCAAGGTCCATAAAGATATGGATGAGCGAGTTTGGGGTGGAAGAACTTGATTGGCCTGCACAGCCACTCGATCACAATCAAATAGAACACCTTTGGGATGAATTAGAAACTGAGACTGTGAGCCAGTCCTTCTTGTCCAACATCAGTGCCTGACCTCACAAATGCACTTCTGGAAGAATGGTCAAACATTCCCTTAAACACACTCCTAAGCCTTGTGGACAACCTTCCCAGAATAGCTGAGCTGAAGCTGTTATAGCTGCAAAGGTGGGCCAACTCAATATTGAACCCTATGGACTAAGATTGGGATGCCATTAAAATTCATGTGAGTGTAAAGGCAGGTGTTCCAATACTTTTTTGTTTGCAATGGTTTTTATTGAAAGTTTCGTAAAAAAAAAAAAAAAGGTCATCAAAGGTACAGAAAGAAATACCGTTAACATAGGTATAACAGTCACAATTGTCCTACTGCAATTACAAAATAATAAAGTAGAAAATAGACACACGCAGCGTAGGCAGCCGCTATGCACCGCAGCCTGGGAAGAGTGAGAAGACTATAAACAGTTCAACATGAAACAGAACAATAGCAAACAAGAACAAGCATTGGGAATACGAGCAGCATATTACAACGAGTAAAAAACCCCACCAACATCAGCCCCCCATTCAGCCCACTGCCGTGTCCCAGCTCCAGTGCTACTAATGTAATCACATGTAGGTTTTGAATGTGAGAATATTCAATTGGGCTAACGGTACATATCCATGAGGTCAAAGAGATAGGAACAAAGTGGAATAGCAAGAGAGAAGAAAGAGAAAAAGTAGTAGGAAGAGAAGTAGGACCCCGTTCCGCCCCCCACGTCCCCGAAATCCCGGCGCCCCAGGCTCCATTAATTGCTACCAGTAAGATATGGGAGCCACGGCTCCCATACTTTATCAAACTGTTTCATTTTATCATTCAGCATGGCCGACATACGTTCATTGAGCATAATCCAGGTAAGTTTATGTCGGAGCTGGTCGAACGGCAGGACAGAAGATCTCCAAGATCCTGCTAGCGTTATTTTCGCAGCTGTAAAAATAAACGTAATAAGCCTTCTCTGTTCCCCCGCGGCGGCATCCACCTTCAGACCTAACAAAGCCTGTTGTGGGGATTTAGTCAGGTTAATTTGCGTAAGGGTGTACTGTATATAAAATTATACACCCTTATCCAATAGCGGCGTGCCTTAGGGCATTGCCACCAGATGTACATAGTTCCTTCCTGACCGCAGCCACGGAAGCACAAGGAAGATGCTCCAGGTACATATTTCGAAATTTGCGTCTGTACCACATACCAGCGCAGCAATACTTTGTAGTTCGCTTCAATAATTGAGGTATTAATTAGCGAACTGGAGGCGTCCTGAGCCATAATCGTCAGTCGACCAGTTCAATGCTATCTTGTATGTCAGCCTCCCACTGAACCATATATGACAACTTCACAGAAGAATCAGACAATAGATTATAAAGTACGGAGATATAGCCGTGAAGCTTGTCATATTTCCGACAGAGATATTCCATGGGAGTCATAGTCGTGATATCAGAAAGCTGGGATAAGGTGCGTAGGTAGTGCACAATTTGGTTAAAGCGATAAAATTCAGACATAGGTAAGGCGTATTTCTCAATCAGTGTCTGTCTTGTCAGAATACCCCTATGATCGCAAAAGTCCGCTATCCGTATGAGCCCCTTATGCGTCCACCACAGGAAAGATCTGGGAGAGAGACCCGAGGGGAACCCGCTGTTGTTGAGCACAGGAGCTAGAGGAGTGTGGAGCGATTTAAAGTTGTGAGCCTTGGACAATCTGTCCCAAACTGCCAAAGAATGGGATAGGGCCGGGCATAAAATGGGGGGGCGCTGTTTAGGCAGTTGCCACAATAAATGAGAGATCTGTTTATCTGAAACAGAGCGCGCCTCCAGCTGCATCCAGATAGGGTGGGGCAGTTTGAATGAAATTTTGCTAATTGGGCCAGTTGTGCAGCATAGTAATACTTCATCAAATCTGGCACCCCCAGGCCACCCCTGTTTCTGGGAGTCAAAAGCGTTCTTCTGTTCACCCTAGGTCTCTTGTTCCCCCAGATAAAGGATAACATTTTGCTCTGAAATCTCAGGATATCATTTCTACGTAAAGCAATAGGCAATGTACGAAACAAATATAAAACTTTAGGTAGGATATTCATTTTCACTGAGTGTAGTCTGCCAAACCACGACGGAGGGTGGAGCAGCCATCTGTCCATGTCAGCCAGGGCGGATAGTTACTGGTGTATAGTGTATGTAAGGACGGTGTCAATTGTATGCCTAAGTAAGGTAACATTTTAGTCTGCCAGATAAATTTATAAGACTATTGCAAGGCGGTAACTGTTGAACCCTCTAGAGAAACATTCATTACCTGCAATTTAGCTTGATTGGTTTTCAAGCCCGATATATGCGGAAATTGGTGGAGCAGCGCAAAAAGGTTCGGAAGAGTCGTGATCGGCGAGGAGATCAAGGCCAGGATGGTTCCAATAATTTGAATATTATAGTGTATATAATGCCAGGCATCTCAGTCATTGATACATATATAGAAGGGTTACCTTCTATCTATCAGTTGGATACTTAAAGTTTCTTTATTCCATTTATTTAAATGCATGGGAACATTGGAAAAAGACTCATTATAACTTTGTACTTGTTTTCTTACTTTCCATCTCATTAAAACAAGTCATGATCTAAATATTTCATTTTAAGTGGAAGATTGCCTAGGCAGGATGCAGTATGGATTAGTTGTCAAAGAGCCGTTTATGAAGACAGAGAAAGGACATAATGGTATGCATACGGTAAAAAGTTGGTTGTCAAGGTGACTGATACATTACACTGTGTGGGGCACAGTGATGGAATATTCAGAGCACGTGAGCAATTTGATAGGCGCTTGTTTTCTAACACAGTGAAGCAGGAAATTAGCAAGTCTGTGATTCTGGTAACTTTGATAATTAAGCTAGTTAATTGCCAAGTGACAATTCCGAAGAGGGAGAGCTGCAGTGTAAAAACAAAATAAACTCTAGATAAACACTGACTAAATCCAAATCAGTCATGTGTCAAAGAAAAATGGGCTGTCATTTCACTTTTTACCATCCTAAGCATTTTGTGACACTGACCTCTGTTTTTCCAATACGACAATGTTCTATGGAGCTGTGCCATTGGATCATAATAAACAAATGAATGCATTTAAATTTTAATTAGAGCAACTGTTAAATGCTTAAGTGCTTGCAAATATATGTAAGACAATAGTACAGAAAGACCTTGTTCACACTGCCTTGGATTTGTTCAGTACGCATTTTTATTGCAGGTCAATTTAAAAGGGCCAGAACCACCTGCCAACTGTGAAATAGTACCGAAATTTACGAGACCCCAAGGAACCTGTGCCAACAAGCTTTTATTCAGAGCTGCATTTCTCCCTATAGAGGGCAATACGAATGTAAAAGCAGCTTGAAAGGAGGTCAAGTGCAAGTCAGAAGGAGGTTCACTTCAGGTCAAATACACCTATAAATACATTTTTATATCCAGTTCACACCACAAAAAAGTCCTTCAGATCCGCACCAGATGCTTTTCTGCATGTGCTTGTTTTAACACATTTTTGATGTGTTTCCAGATGCATTCTAGATGCTTTTTTTTCACTGTACTTTTTTTCCCTGTGCTCCAGTATCGTTCTGTGCAGGAGAAAAAGTTGAATGTTGTACTTTTTGTCTGGAACTGGAAACCACTGCGCTGGTGTGAACTATGCCATTTGAACCCATATAACCTATTTTCCATGCTTTTTTGATACAGACAAAAAGCACTGCACTGCCTTTGGTGGACAGTAACCCTTAACCTCTTTAGCGGTATTCCCGAGTGTGGCTCGGAGTTAAATTTCAGTGCCATTAGTGGTAACCCCGAGCCACACTCGGGGTACCGCCAGGGAGCATCGCTGGATCCTGGTAGAGGTAGACTTACCTTGTCCCTGGGATCCCGTCCGATGCTGTGAGCCCCGGCTTCCGTCTCCTGCGACGTGACACTCGCAGGGGGGTGGAATAGGCTGCAAATTTGAAAAGTAAAATACACAAACACACTGATATATTGTAATTCCTATTGGATTACATTACAAAATAAAATAAATTGACGTTAGTTTGCCCCTTTCCTGAAGTATTACTGTACTTTTTATATATATATACAGTATGTATATTATATATATATATATATATATATATATATATATGTATATATATATATATATATATATATATATGTATATATATATATATATATATATATATATATATATATATATATATATATATATATATATATATACACATATATCTAACAAACTAATGTCAATTTATTTTATTTTATTTTGTAATGTAATCCAATAGGATTACAATATATGAGTGTGTTTGTGTATATTACTTTACAAATATATATATATATATATATATATATATATATATATATATATATATATATATATATATACTTTAACTTATATATAGTTATTTATTATATTATAATTTATGATTTTTTGTTCCAAACTTTATCATACCTGAGATGTTATAAAGAAGAACGCACAGTAAAAAAAAAAAAATCATATGTAAATAGTTGGTTTGGGCTGCTCGTCCTAAGAATTACTAGCTAAATAATGGTACCGCTTTCAGCACCTAAAATCGGAAACAATTATACCGCCAGGGAGGTTAATGAGTTTAGAAGTGTATCAAACCGATGTTAAATTAAAGCTGATTGCACCTGAAAGTAAGCTTCTTTGACACTAGATGTAAAAGTAAGCATGGGACTGGCCACCATTAGGATAGAAATACAAACAACATATGTAAACTCCAGACTGTTGAGATCGTTTCACTATTTTAAACATTAATCATTTTTCTGTTAGAACTGTTCCAGGCAAATCCAACAGAATAGGTCTCTATAGACCAAGTAGACCTCCCTCATTCACCACGGAGGAAAATTCCTTTGTAAGTGCCGGTTCACACTTGTGCGGCTGCGGAGATCGCATGTAATTTGGAGCGCACTGCTCCTTCATTACATGCGATCTCATGTGCGGTGCGAATTTCAGCCATGCACTTTGTATGGTTGAATTCGCACTGCATCCGCACCAAAGACGCACAGGAGGCATTTTATGAGCCGCATCAAAATCGGATCGCACAGTGGTTCACACTAGTGCGATCCGATTCTGTGCATACTTGCAGATCGCACTGCGATATGCAATCAAACTGGGGGTGTCGTTAACTTTTAATTGCCACCCCCTGCGTATCGCATATGGCAGTGTGAACTGCCAGAGGTGCGGATGCGATGCGGGAACAAGCTGCATATTCGCAGTGTTCCCGCATCGCACAAGTGTGAACCGAGCCTAAAGCGCAATTTCCCCTGCAAAATAAACAACCCACTTGCCTTTAGTAAATGGACCCACAGTATCCCCCAGCTGGCCAAGAATAAGTTGAAAGGTTCAGATGCCTCCAATTCCTACTGCTGTCTAATATCTACAAGAATTGTTTAACTCTTTATTCTGTTGTACAGAGAGAAAACATATTTTCATCTATGGAGGCAATACTGAAAATACTTTTACTAAATTGGTATCACTCGTTGGAATTAAAGTAAACCTGCAAATACAAAAATATGGAAGTTGTATTTGCTGACTTGTTTTTTAATGATTCTTTTAAAGACACGCTTCTTCTGTTATATTCATAAGGCTTACCTTATTTGAGTGAGTAGCACATATATGGGTCACAATATCATGACTAGAAGCATTGTTTGGATGACTTTGGTTTCATGAATATATGTTCCAATTAGATTTTATTCCTGGCTTCCCTATACAGGCAGTCCCCAGGTTACAAACATCCAACTTACAAACGACTCCTACTTACAAATGGAGGGAGACAACAGGAAGTGAGAAGAAATCTACCCCTAGGAAGGGAAATTTACTCCTGTAAGAGTTCTCACTGGAAAAAGGTGTCTCCACTGAAGCTTTATCACTAATCCTTGTTTCCACAACAACCCAACATTTTTAAAATACAGTTGTCATAGAAACAAAAAGTGAGGTTAAATCTTCTGAACAGGGGTACAGACAGCAAAACAAATGGTACAGGGGTGTTAACTCTTCCATATGCTATCCAAAAAACGTAAAAATTATTCTTTTAGCTGGAGCTAAACTTAAAAAAATGTACCTGTCCCGACTTACGAACAAATTCAACTTAAAAACAAACCTACTGTCACTATCTTGTTTGTAATCTGGGGACTGCCTGTAGTGTGCGGATTGTGTGGCCCCGTATGCCTCTTTGGCCACCTGGGGCATTGTTGGTTGGAAACTCTGCCCAATAGATTCGCTGGTAGGAGCATGAATATTATTCATATTATATTATTTGGTTATTGACTAATAATTATGTTACTATACTATGTATTGATGTATGTGTTGTTTTATATAGCTTACCGTCTAAATTTTTCTGGGTCCTGAAGAAGCCAAATATCTGGCAAAATGTGTTGACCTTACAGGCACTAAGAAATATATACTGCACCTTATTTAGACTGATACCATCTTAGTCTATATATATATGAGATATTCTGAAGATATTCAGAGGGTATTAATTCCCCAATATGTATGGGTATCATATGTATGTATTTCATCTTTTAAATTTTGTATAATAAAGATTGGATTTTATTGTAAATTACTTGTGTCCCCTATGCTGTACCATTATAGTCTGCCTTTTTAGGTAGCTGGAGAGTTTCTCTGCCACTATTACCTTCTTTTTCTATATATTTTGGATGAGCCCAATAAAAATCTCTTGTTTTTTTTTTACTTTTTTTAAAGATCTGGATTTTGGGGCTGTCAACAGAAAAATAAAACAAAAAAGGAACCTATAAATGATGAGGTTTCAAAAAGAAGCCTCTAGTAACCTACTCACTCACTAATATACATTAGGACTGGTAGATTGGTTTCCCTGCAGAGATGCACCAGATTGTGCATTCTCTAGTTTAAGTAAAACAATCCATTAGAGCATGTATCCTCAGAACCCAAGTCACCAATGGCAGCTACTACATTCTATCACCACATGGGGAAATTCAGCTGTTCCGTGCATCCCCATTCAGGTTGTCCCATTCATGTCAATTAGGATGCAGCAACTGCAAAAACACAGCCACTGCTACCAATTAGACATCTATGCAGGTGCATAACCCCATACACAGATGGTGTGCGTTCGGGGCTGTGCAACCGCTTGGCTATAAAATTGGGTTCAGTGGCTGTGTCCATTATTATTTCAGTAAAACAACTCTTAGGTCGCATTCACTATAGCAGAAATGTAGTGCACTATAGTGGGAATGAGACTGTGTTTGCTTGCATGGGGGTGCACAGATGTTCTGTGCATCACCACTCAGCAGGTAGTCCCATTAATGTCAATTGGGATGCAGCAGCTGCACGGACACAGCCGATGCTCCCAATTTAATATCTGTGTAGATGCACAGCCCCGAACGCAGACAGTGTGCATTTGGGGCCTTATACCAGCCGAGAGAGGAAAGATGAAGAAGGAAATGTATAAGAGGCAAAGGTGGTGCAGGGGAAAGGAGTAGAAAGGAAAGATGTTGCAGGAGATATAGAGGAGGGGAAGATGTGTAGGGGAAAGAAAGAAAAGATAATGCAGGAGATATAGAGGAGGGGAAGATGTGTAGGGGAAAGAAAGGAAAGATGATAAAATAGATATAGAGGAGGGGAAGATGTGTAGGGGAAAGAAGGGAGGGAGGGAGGAAAGATGAAGACAAGGAGGTGACAGAATGGGGAGAAAGGGAAAAGGGAAAGGGAAGAAGAAAATTAATACATTGGTGGCAGGAAATAGGCAAGAAAGAGAAGGGGAAGATTAAGAGGACGAGGTGGGAAAAGAGGGAGGGAGGAACGATGAAGACAAGGAGGTTACAGAATGGGGAGAAAGGGAAAGAGGGAAAAGGGAAGAGGGAAAGGAATACGTTGGTGGCAGGAAATAGGGAAGAAACAGAAGGGGAAGATTAAGAGGATGAGGTGGGAAAGGAGGGAGGGAGGAAAGATGAAGACAAGGAGGTTACAGAATGGGGAGAAAGGGAAAGAGGGAAAAGGGAAGAGGGAAAGGAATACGTCGGTGGCAGGAAATAGGGAAGAAACAGAAGGGGAAGATTAAGAGGACGAGGTGGGAAAGGAGGGAGGGGAGAAGAGGGACAAAACATACCTTAAAAATCTAAATTTCTTGTTTACAACAAATTTACTAGACATTTATTGCTTAACACTGTCATCCTCCATGTTCTGTCATTTTGCTTTCTAAATGTTTAAGCTTAACTTAAATGTTTCTGGCTAGGGCGACATGCACGCAGTAATATTACATTTTATTTTTGTAATCCTTTTAATCAGAACCAAGGGAATTAACCAGCTGTTTGGAATTCATGTAAAGATGTAATTAAGTATCTGATTGAATTTCTGTGCATATCAAACAGCAGCAGATAATATTTGCACATAAGATGTTTGGCTTTCATTAACATTAATACCTCCTTAGACGTATCCTACCCGTGATTTGACTGGAAGATATCCCTATGCCAGAAAGAACACATTTGAGTGGCGTGAACTCATGCTTCTTGTGTCAATCATACTAGCAGGATCCTCTGCTGAGTGACACCGAGCCTTCCTTTACATCTGTAGCGCACGGTAGTGGAAGGCACCAGGGAATTGCCTGTCTTGGTTGTCTAACAAAAAAAAAGCCTTTCACAAATTATCAATTACTACACTGTGGAAATGGGTTTCACTGCCACCTGTGCTTTCAAATTGCTCTCTAGGACATCCATTTCTAAGCTTCCTCCCCTTGCATTATTTAAACAGTAGATTCATTACATGCCAAGATAATGCATTTTGTATTGCTGCAGAATTTATTTTGTTGTGAATAAAACAGAAGCGTTGGCTAGCCTGTTCCAAGGAAACCACAATATATTGACTGAGAGGGGAATAATGGGTTGCATTCATCAAGTGTTGCTTGTACCCAGAGATGGTCCAGACTTCAATTGCAGTACGTGACAATTCCTGGCAATATGTTGTATGTCACTTCTGCGTTTGGCGGAAGCTAGTCAATGTGTAGTTTGGATAATAGGCAGGGTAACCTTTGTGCATCCATTACACAACTGCTAGCGGCTTGTTATGTTTTTCCGTTCATTCTTCTTTTTTTTCAATTTTCTCGGATTATTGAAAATGCTGAATCATATTTTTTTAACATTGCGTTACTGTCAGACTGTGACAAAACCTGATAAATACTATAGAAATTTTGTTTCAGTTGCTTTCTGAACATTAAAGAAGAGTGCATTTTCATGAATCACATACTTTTTAACTATTATTATAATGTTTACCTGTAAATTCAATTCTGAAATGTCCTACATATATTTACAAGCATGGTTTTCTATATCTTCATGATTAAATTAATTATAAAGGTTTGTATACTGTATAACCACACGAGGGAGCTCCTGGCATTTCAGTGCAATTACTATGTTGAGATATTAAGGCTTTTTAGGTTTAGGTATATTCACGCATAAAATTTTATGAATATTCACTTCCTTTACCCAATCAATTGAAAAGCAATGTCTAGTTAGGAATTTGGTTTTCACATGATTGTATAATTGAAATAAAATGAAGGGGGTTGATTTACTAAAACCGGAGAGCACAAAATCTGGTGCAGCTCTGCATGAATACCAATCAGCTTTCAGGATTATTGTCAAGCCTTAATTAAACAAGACAAAGTTAGAAGCTGATTGGCTACCATGCACATCTGCACCAAATGCTGCACTCATCAGTTTTAGTAAATCAACCCCTTGGAGCAAAGCATCTGATATGCCTTACTAAATCGGCCTCATTATAACAACTACATGTGGAGTGTATTGTTTTTAGTCAGCTAGTTCATAGTCTTGCATTGAGAGGTGGCGTAGTAAAACACAACCACTGTGTAGCACTGAAGAGCAGGAAGAACAGCCTACATACGTAATATGCAAGTACAGGTGCATCTCACAAAATTAGAATATAATTAAAAAGTTTATGTATTTCAGTAATTCTATAAAAAATGTGAAACTCATATATTTTATAAAGATGCGTTACACACAGAGTTATATTTCAAGCATGTCTTTCTTTTAATTTTGATGGTTATGGCTTACAGCTAGTGAAAAAAACAAAATACAGTATCTCAGAAAATGTGAATATTACAGTATTGTTGTTTATAAGCAGGGCAATTGTACTTTTTTCATGTCCAGATGTAGCCTGTCAGTCCCCCAAGGTTCTACATATCTGGAAATATGATTTAGGTTCTATTCTTTATCAAAAAATTGATCTGGTGACCCCGCTGGACTAATTTAAAATGGTCACTGGTAGTTATCAGGTGGTTCTGAGGGTGAGCGGTGTTGCTAATCCCCCTTCTTTGGAGGTTTGAGCTGCTACCCTCCTGGTAAGACAGAGCCGTCATTTCAGCATAGACAATACTTGGATGAGGAAGGAGGAGCCTACCGGTGTCCGATAAAATGTGACTCTTGAAGGAAGAATATAATTGTATTTTTAAAGCCTAAAGACATACAGACTAAGCCAACACCTTTTTATTGGAATTGGCTCCCCTTCTTCAGGGCTGTACGTGCTTATGGATGGGGGTGGGCTTCAAAGTGGGTCCTACATTTTGGGCTATATTTTGGCAGAGTGCCGGATTGTACTGATGCAAAGGCGGCAAGAGTAACAATTTTTCAGACATAGGTGAATCCTCCTTTCTCATCCGAGTAGTCATTAGCCATAGCAATCATTATTTTCCCTGATTAGCTATATCAACAGCTAAAAATAACTAAAATGAAATGATTGTAAGGGCATAGATATATCTTGGTGAATTGAGCCCTATGTGACTAATGCCTTGGCATTGAGCAGAAAAAATGGACACCAGAAAGATGCAGAAGTATCCACTTAATAGAAAAGAGTATTCTTTTGTTTTTTTGTTTTTTATGATACCATACAGCTTACAATAGTACTAAAACCCAAAAACAAAAATCTGTTACATTGTAGCTAGCCAATCCTCAAATGTGGTGGCTGTATTCGTTTTTGTTTATTATGGTTTCTTTTATCATTTTCTTCCAGCAAGTCTGTTATTCTTCAGGTCCCATTAATGGACCAAGCTATCCAGAAAAGTGGCAGTTAGAGGTTTGAGACATACCATTTACCACTGACAGGATTGCTTACAATAATCAGCTATCGTTCATTTATGTAAAACTTTTATTCAATTAGAAAGAAAAAAACTGTTGTTGTAACTTCTTAAATAGTGTTATCTGAAGTTCAGCCTTATGCCCCGTACACACGTGCAGATTGTCGGCTGAAAAGCTTCGGCCGACGACCGATCGGCCGATTGTAGGCTTGTTAGTATGATGCTTCCGACAGCCGACAGCGCACTTTCGGCCGAACAGAATCTGTCGTGCAAGCATTAAAATTTTTGTATGCCGACACCAGAACGGCCGATTGTTCGCCAGTCAGTACAGAATTCGGCCGACAGACAGCAGATTTGCAAGACTGGGCATGCTCAGAAAAGAAAAAACACAGGGAAAGTTAACCATCACATGACATCACTTCTGCAGTCGGCTGTTGTTGGCCGACAAAATTTGTGTGCAGTCTTTTGCACTTTTCAACAGACACGACAGCCCTCGGACAAAAGACGGCCGATCGTTCGGCCGACGATCGGTACGTGTGTACGAGGCATTAGGCATCATGCACACAGGACGTTTACAAAATGTGAGTTCTGCTACCAGGAAAAAGCAGCTGTAAAAACGTGGTTTTAGCCACATTTTTGACTATTGTTTATAGTCATTTAATACACGCTTTTTGACGTTGCGTCTTTGGGCTTTTTTACAAAAAAACACTCCCTATAATGTAAAAACTTCTAAAATCGCCAGAAGCAGCCAAACGCGGCTAAATGCTTATTACAGCGTTTTGCATTTTTATAGCTCAGCAGCCTCTGCTCCTGGATGCACAGGCTAAACTCTTATGCCTCCAAGTTTATGCATGGAGACATAGGCTAACATGGAGGGGCATTTACGCCCCTTACAGCAGCTGTAAAAATATCCTGTGTGCATGAACCCTTAATTTGTTAGTCAAGTCAATCTAAGGCTCCTTTCACACGGGCGATCCGATCCACCTGTCAGTTTTTCAGGCGGACCTGATCGGATGCTCCATGTATCCCTATGGGTCAGTGGATGTCAGCGGAGACATGTCCGCTAAAACACGCTGCTATACGATTCTGATCCTGTCCGTGAAATCCGGCCGGATGGAAACCCTATTTTCCATCCGTCTGGAGGATCGGATGGGATCGGATGAGAACAGACAGGTGGTCTGTTTTCATCCGATCTCCCCATAGAGGAGAGCGGGGATCTGACAGCTCCATCTCTGCACACCGAGTGGAGATGGAGCTGTCATCCACCTGCTCAGCGGGGATTGGTGAATCGATCCCCTTCTGAGCAGAACAGAGTTCATTGCCGTCTGAAAGGGGCCTAAATCTGCTAGTATATCTAGCCCTACCATCCCCCCAGATTGACAATGCTGCTCTTCGAGGGTGTCTTCATTGCTCCCCTATCCAGAGTAGAGCCACCCTAAGACAGAAGGTGTGCTACTGGCTGAATCACCAGGTAAATATAAAGGGGAAAAAAAGACTTAAGAAGGAAACTGATGCAGCCCCGACAATTAAGGATCGGTAGGCTGCAACATGTTACATTCTTGTTTTTGAGTTTAATACTGTCTCAATATAAAGAAAGTGTACTAATAATTTACTACAGTTCTTAATGTAAAATAGTGCCAGAGAAGTGTTCATTGTAACCCCTTAGCAACCAGTCACAGATCAACCTTCAACTGTCGAAATAACCGGAATGGTTAATGTGAGCTATTGTACGCCAGTACCCATTTCATTGCTATTACTACAGAGTGGACAGCATTCATTTATCAGGATCCGTTGCATAATTTGCAGCTCTAGAGACTTTGGATCATACAGTTGTCAAAAAGAAATTGGCTTCATCCGTATGACTTTCGCCCTCTTTACCCATTTGAATTAATAGGTTAAAGAGAGTGAAAGCAATAGAAAAAAAAATTTCAATAGAAAGTGAAGACTGATGAAACTGTTTCAATTAATATACACCAGTATGTCTGGCTAGATTAATCTGCTTTGCATATGAATAGAATATAGGATAGTGCTTTAGCAATCTGCTCCCTGTCCACCGTAGACGTTCCATTGATGGCTGAATTAATAACAGTTTTTTGCTAGTATAAATAGTCTGAGACTTTTGTGTCTGTCGGAAATGTGTTTTAAATGACAAGAAATGATATATATACAGTATATATACTATATTATAAAAAAATAATGGGACACATGCCTTTACAGACACATGAACTTTAATATCATCCCAGTCTTAGTCTGTAGGGTTCAATATTGAGTTGGCCCACCTTTTGCAGCTTTACCAGCTTAAACTTTTCTGGGAAGGCTGTCCACAAGGTTTAGGAGTGTGTCTATGGGAACGTTTTACCATTCTTCCAGAAGTGCATTTGTGAGGCCAGGCACTGGTATTTGATGAGAATGCCTGGCTCACAGCCTGCACTTTTATTCATCCCAAATGTGTTCTATCCGGTTGAGGTCAGGACTCTGTGCAGGCCAAGTCAAGTTCCTCCACCCCAGACTCCTTCATCCATGTCTTTATGAACCTTGCTTTGTGCTCTAGTAATAGAGACGGGTGTGTCCACCTCTGTGTGTCACCTGAGGCTATTCAGTGGGTATATGTTAGGGTTTACAACCACTTTATATGTATTTGTTTAAACGAGAGCAATGTATAAGTACCCACATTTGATGTAATATCTGCCTCTTGCAATCCACTGTACAACATAGCTCAGACTGAAAGAGAGAGAGAGGCAACACACGATGAGAGTCAGCTGTACTGCTGTGCTTATGTGCCAACAAGGCTGATAGGAGGAGAAAGCAGAGTGATGAGATATGAGCTCATCAGTGTTTTGCTTCTGATTTAACTGTCCAGTCACAGGCTAAAAAATCAGATCTCTTCCCAGTTGTTTTCTGTGGCAGAGCTATATAAATTCCAGAACTGGATGGATAGAAATATAATTCCTTTGGCAGGTAGACTAGCTCCGGTATATGCATTTCATCTAGGTGTTTAAATGTTTGCCTAGAAATCAGCTTAAAGGCCCGTAAGAGTTCAGACATAAGTCATGAGTGGAAAGGCCCTAAAGGAATAATTGCAGCTTCTGTGAAGGAAAGTCTCATATTTGAAGGTAGAACAGCCTTGTTAGAAATAGAAAGAAATGAAATCACTTTAACAGATTGGGCTGAGCTGTCTGAAAACTATTTTTTGTCTCCATTGTAAAGCTCATTTCTTTTTAAACTTCAACCTTGTACTTTTATTCTCCACTTGTTAAATGAAATGGCTTGAAGTATAATTGAATACTTAAATTCCATTAAATCAATATTTTTAGAGTTGCCAAGCAAGCACTTAATTGAATGGTTTTAGGTGCATTAAGGTATTTTGCTTCGCCTTGTGCAAAGCATTTGAAAGCAGAAAAATATGCTTTGTACTCTGAAATATGTAAAATAGGTAAAAACGTTGTATTAATAATATAATATTGTAATCAGTCCAGTAGAGTGGGGAAAGCAAATTGCAAGAGTGAAGTGCGTACTTGACATCTGAATCAGGTCACGGGGTGCCGTGGCTGCACTCCTGAATATCACTTAAGTAGCACGAGACATTTGATGTTGGCTGGATAATGAGAACTGACGTCCAACTGGTTTCCGAATTTATTGCAGATATTTTTTGTGTCATATCTCTCATCAGAGGTGGAAGAGAAGGACAACTTTTAATCCTCAAATGTTCAATTAACCACTTCCCTTATGGGGAATAATCTGGCTTGATGAGAAGGGACACCACTTACGCTGTGGACAACCACGCCTGGGGCTTACTTGTATTGGAGCTGGTGTAGATCTCTGTTATGGGGATGTACACTAGCCACACTTTTGGGTGATCGGTGGAGGCTTCTCTTCGTCCTGCAGTGTTATCCAAAGAGTATACACCTATGGGACTCATTTCCTCAGGGATTCACTATTTGGGATTACTTTTTATTCACATCTGGGGGGGAATTATATCTCTGAATGTGAATATATCTCTATGTGGTTTAAAAATGACTTTCCAGATCATTACGGACTATTTTTGTATATTTGGTTTTGAATATTGTGCGCTGCACACCTTGTCAGACTTCCCTTATGGGCATACACATGGTTACTTAGTTACATAGTTAGTCAGGGTGAAAATAGACACAAGTCCATCTGGCTCAACCAATAAAAAACAAAAAAACTGAATAAAAAACAAAAACAGCATATATATACGTCTTTGGACGTGAGCGGTGATCTCTCGGTCATCACTGCAGAAATAGAGATATTTTTTTTTCAGCTGTTGATTCCCTACAAAGTGAAAGTGAGCAGCTAGATAGCCACTCCATCACTTTTATAGGTGAGGGAAGGGGGTCTGCCCTCGCCGCTGCTGCCGCTGCCTTTACCAGGCTCTCTGGAGCGATAAGGGAGCCTGGTAAGGATGTTACCACCTCCGTCGCATTCACTGAGAAGAGTGGCAGGGATGGAAGTTCCAGCTCCTCATCTGTGATGTCAGGAAATGGAAGCAACAAGGTTTTTGTCACTTCTGGTTTTGGTTCTTTGTTTACTGACCTGTTACCGGCCAGTAAAGCAGCCAATCAGACTGATCTGTGTCTGATTGGCTGCTTTGGAGGCCAGGGGAGAGGCCTGGGGTCCAATAGACCCCAGGACTCTTCTCCATAATGTTGTTCATCCTTTGTAATAGTAATAAAGTTGTTGTTTTAAAAAATTAAAAAACAAAACAAAAAAAAAAGAATGCCCCACCCCTCCCCTGTGCTTTCCGTCAAAAGTGAATGTGCCCGTTGGTCCTGCACACAGTGATCACACAATGCACCACACATGTGAGGTATCACCATGATTGACAGATCAAGTGCAATAATGTGAGAGATCTCCTTTGTAACTCTAAGCTAGAGATCTGTAAAGGCTTTTAAAGCTTCACCTATGGAGATTTATGGGTACCGTTCCAGGCTCATAGGCAATTTTAAAGCAGGACATATTTGGTATCTATTTACTGAGTGTATTATCTTTTAGATTTTGTCAAATAATTGAGTATTATATTGTGTTTTTGTGCATTCTAATTCAGTAAAGTGTATTTTTTTTTAAATTGTGTTTGAAAATCGCTGAGTGTGACATAAAAATATGCAACACCCACCATTTTATTCTCTAGGGCCTTTGCTTACAAAAGTAGTTTTCTAGCAAAAAAATGCTGATTTTTACATGTAAAAGAGAAGTATCAGATTTGGCCTGGGCTGGAATTGGTTAAACACAATGCCTCTACAACAATGGCTGTCACATCTTCATCATTTCATAACAGACAGCATATGGATACCTATATATTTTAACTTTCATAGATTAGATTCATAGAAATTTCACCCAAAATTCAGTAATTTCTCTATGATAATTTTAATGTGAAAATGGGTGAATTTTGTGGGAAAATTGCGCAAATCGTTAGTAGGAGAAAGACCCCTTAAAGTGTGTATTACACAAAAATAAAACCCTTATCACTGCCGTATCTTGTTTTTGTTATTTATCCAGTTCTACACCTATCAAAAAAGACTCCATCCACTAATTAATGACTAATAAAACAAAGACTCAAAAAAAGTAGGTAAACAGCTTGTTTGAACTATATATAGGGTTTTCACACATGATTCCCACATTCTTCATTTTTCTATTTGGAATTTAATTGTAAAATGTGAGAATCCTCAAAGAAAGTTGTGTTAAAGTCTTTATAAATAGACCCTATAGTGTTACTGGCACAGAACCTGATGGGAAATCTTCCAACAGAGACAGTATAATCAATGTATTTTTGTTTTTTTTATTAGAGTACAAGAGGTAATAACCTATGTCAAGATTTACTTAAAGTGTTACTAAACCCAGGACCCTGCATTCACTATATCTGGCCTCCCACAGTACACAGAACATGGAAATGCAATAGTTGTAGTAAATATAAACTGCTAAATATCTTTTCTTATCAGCAGTGACAGCAGTCTTCTGACTTCTATCAGTGTGTGGTTAAAGGTTGTAACAGGAGTTTTCATTTCACCTGATTTTCCTATAAGGCTGGACTGCAAGGCCCATGACCCTCTGTCTGGACAGTGCTGATTGGCCCTGTGCTGGTCACATGCACTCTCCCAAGAAAAAAAAAAAAGTCTCTAGCAATACACACCAAACTGAGCATGTGCAGCTTGACCCCTTCCATCTATAATATCCGGAGGTGAGTTAGAAGACGTTGGAAGAAGGTGAAGATCAGAGGAGCCATAATGAAACAGCCTTTTTACACAATGTGGAGGATTAACCGCTTAGGTTCCACAGTGAGTACAACAAGCTTTCTTTACTGCAATTACAGACTGATTTTGCTGTTGTGGCTTTAGTAACACTTTAATGTCTGCATCACCTTTGGGTGATTAAGTCTCACTCAGAGGCGTATTTATAAAGTAGTAAATCTGACATTCACCAAACATTCACTGCAAAATAATCTTTCAGACTATTCTGTCCCGCAATCTTGTATTTTTTATGTCTTGTGTTGAACTGCATGATGGTATCATTTTTCTGTAGTATGCTATTATCTAGTTGCTATTTCTGGCCACTACAACTTATTTACAATGTGATTTGAGTATCTTCCTCCATTCTTCCCTCTTCTTTAGTGCTAGTTAGTTTAGTGTTAGCTAGGCCTTCCCCACTTTGTCCATGTTCCCTTACTCAGTGTTAGTTTTTACAAAGGCATTGTCTTTTTACATGTTAAAATACTGGAAAAATATACTCTGTACTGCAATTAGCTAAAGTAAAATTGTGTTGGATTCAATTTCTGTGCCTTATTAAAGAGTTAAGCAGCCTATGGATGGTGCAAAGTTAGCAGGTGACCATAGTGTCCAGACAGACCGGACAAATACGCATGGTATCCAATTCAGTTTGTTCAGTTAAGCTTTCACAAAAACAAAAAGCGGAAGCTGATTGGCTTTAACGCATAGCTGATTTTAAACTCTCCAGCTTTTGTAAATAAATCCCACTGGGTCTAAGGAAGACTGTCAATGCATAAAGCAGCTTTTAACACAGAATGCAGATGCATGTGTTTTAAAGGACATTGGTTGATTCACCACCAGAGAATGTTTGGTAAAATTCACTGCTTTATAAATATGCCTTCTTACTATTAATACTAACACATTTATTTACATACCGTTATAGAAGTAATGGAGTGCAGTACCCTGGTAAAGAGTGCAGAAAGTTTGGAGTTTAAAGGGCAGGTCCGCTTTTGTGGAAAAAAAAAAGAAAACATATACAATTGCTACATGAGTCATATTGTTAAGTAATGCTCATGGGCGTCCGCAGAACTTTTTTTAGAGGGGGCATAATTTTAAGGTCACCCATGCTCAGCCCCTTTTTGCCCCCATGGATCCCCCTTTAGAGCAGGCCAGTATCCCCCATAGATCCCCTTTAGAGCAGGGTTCCCATAGATCCCCCCCTTTAGAGCAGGCCAGGCCAGGGTCCCCCATCAATCCCCCTTTAGAGCAGACAAGGGTCCCCATAGATCCCTCTTTAGTCTTACCTTTTCACCTATATTCCCCACCCTACCAGGTTTTCCTGCACCACCAGGTACTCCAGGCTCTCCCTGCAAAGAATATCTATATACTTAGCCAATATGACCCCCTTTAGAGCGGGCCAGGATCCCCATAGATTCCCCTTTTAGAGCAGGACAGGAAATTTCCAGAAGGGGGGGACTTGCCCCCTTGCCCCCCCCCCCTTCCGAATGCCCATGGTAATGCTATAACAATTACCTTTTCTTTTCATTCTGCAGTTGTCGTAATTTTATGTAAAATTGAATGCAATATGGCAACCTGGAGGCGTTCTGTACACAGTTGATGTAAAGATCTTCCCTAGATATGTTATTTTCTGCTGATTTGATTGGCTCACTGATTTTCCCAAAAGTCTACACTATAATAGAAGTAAAATTTTAGATATTCACTGCAATATGAATTATATTTTGGAGATACTCCCTGAAGATAAACTACTTCCAAAGGGATGCAAACACTTGTTAGAAGACTGCAAGTACATCAGCTGATTAGAATAAACACAGACACTCCCATTCAGGAATGAGCCTTCCATGGACATACAGTAGTAGAACATACAGCTTTTTCCTTAAGAACAGAACCAGGTAGGACTCTCCTACCCAGTTTGTTAAAATACTTAAAGAGAAGTTCCGCCCCCATCAAAAAATTAACAGTCAGCATCTACAAATACTGTAGCTACTGACTTTTAAATATTAGAACTTACCTGTTCAGGGTTCCACCGATGTCGGCACCCGAGACTGATTTTCATATCGGATCTCGGGAGCTCCCGCCGCCATTTGGGGTAAGGGAACACGGCAGTGAAGCCTTTCAGCTTCACAGCTGGTCCCCTACTGCGCATGCGTGCTGCGCTTTGTAATTGGCCCAGGGGCAGAGGAAAAAAGGAGGGGGCCGAACTTCCGAGGGACAGTGCCGCGGCGCTGTCTCCCAGGATGTGGGGAAGGGTACCTGTGTGGCACCGGAGGGGGGGAGGAAGCATATAAGTGGAAGTTCAACATTTGGGTGGAACTCGGCTTTAAAATATACATGGATCATTCGGAGAGGATTGATTTTTTTTTTTCTTGACAAAAGTTACTCTTTAGGTTATTCCTTTATTTAATAACTTAAAGGGTAACTCCACTTTCATGGGGAAAAATAGTAATTAAAGAAAAATAATATAGCGTATACAATTGCTACACAAATCATATCAAAATTGAATGTTATTAAAAATTACCTTTCCTTTTCAATCTGCAGCCGTTGTATTTTTTTGAAAATGCAATGCAATATGGCTACCTGGAGCTGTTCTGTACACAGAATGTTTACTGACCACACCCCAAAAACATAATTTCCTGCTTGTGTGATTTTCCCAGAAGTCTGCAAAAGATACAAGTCAGATTTCAGTCATTCTCTTCAACAGAAATGTCATTTTTTGTGAGATACTCCGAATAGAAACACATCTAAAGAGATGCAGGCCCAGCAGCTTTCCTCATTAGTGCTCTGCAGCTGCACAGATGATTGATAATTATGAAACCACTCCCATTAGACCCACTCAGGACAGAGGCACAGAGGAACAAAAAATGATTTCTTCAGAATAACAAAGGTAGGAATCTGCAGCAAAAGTTGTTATACTCCTTGCAATGTACATAGATTACTCAGAGGGAATTTTTTTTTCAACAAAAGTGGAATTACGCTTTAAGTTATTAAAAATGCAAGCTTTTGGGAGGACTTACCCCCCTTCTTCAAGCTTCTTAGGGGTTCACCCAAAGCAGGAACATGGATCAATGCCTTCCTCTAGTAAAAGCCCCTCCCACACAGTGCACAAACACTGGCTAGGCGCACCGTTAACCCTTTGATCCCCCCTGATGTGAACCCCTTTCCAGCCAGAGTCATTAGTACAGTGACAGTGCATATTTTTAGCACTGATCACTGTATTAGTGTCACTGGTCCCCAAAAAGTGTCAAAAGTGTCAGTTAGTGTCCCGACTGTCTGCTCCAATATCGCATTCCCGCTAATTGCCACCATTACTAGTAAAATATAAAACGTTTATAAATATATCCTATAGATTGTAGACACTATAACTTTTGCACAAACCAATCAATATACACTTATTGGAAATTGTTTTAACAAAAATATGTAGCAGAATAAATATTAGCCTAAATTGAAGAAGATTTTTTTTTGGATAGGTTTCATAGCAGAAATTAAAAAATGTTGAATGACCATGCACTTGTCAAAGGGCTGTTTCCTGTATTTGTATCTGGGGATCCTGACAGTAACACATCTTTTGTTTTAGGCTGACCATGCTTACTCACCATACTGTACCACTGTTATACTAGGACAGGAGTCAAGACTACAGAAACCTCCCTTTCTCATCTTCTTTATAACATAGATATGATGGGTTTTGTTGTCCTCAGAGATAGCTGGGAACAATCTAACCAATAAAGAGTACAACAGGCTGAGAGCACAGAAAGTTATCTGCTTTTTTTTGCCCTTGTCATATAGATAATATAAAACACTTTTAGTAGTATTTTTAATAGACCAAAAGGGACCAATAATAGAAGTTCATTGTTATGGTTTACATACCCTTTAAAACTAAAATGTACCTCTTCAGTGGTAAAGTGGCTTGTAAACATTTGCTTTGGAAAGGCAAATAATTAAAGAGCAAGTCGTGCGCGACGTTGTTCTGAGAAAAAAAAAAAACAATATGATATCCAGTGGAGCACTTATTTGTGGATTTAAGCAGAGTCATTATAGAGTGAATTCATTCATAAAATCTCAGAGCAAAATTGTATGTACTAAAAAAAAAAAAAACATCTATTTAACTGTGTCTATGGTTATACTGTAACTGAAACCATTGCATATCAACTTACCGCAGTGTCATAATAGTACAGATAACCAGTATCATTCCATTTGAATTTAAATATATATTTATTTTCTATATAACCAAAAGTATTGGGACACCTGCCTTTACACACACATGAATTTTAATGGCATCCCACTCTTAGTCCATAGGGTTTCATATTGAGTTGCCCACCCTTTGCAGCTATAACAGCTCCAACTCTTCTGGGAAGGCTGTCCACAAGGTTTAGGAGTGCGCCTATGGCAATGTCACATGAAAATATATAATAAAATATTTACAAAAATGTGAGGGGTGTACTCACCTTTGTGAGATACTGTATATTCATATACTGCAGTACATTCTGTGGCATGGCTACATCAATAGACTAGTTTCAAATTGGCTGAATATGAATCTAAATGCACAAAATAAAAATGTTTACCAATTATTTAGGATCCCCATGAATAAGCTTCAGGGGGTGGAGTGAAGCGTGTTGGGGGCATGGGCGGATCAGAGTCCAGGTGGAGGTTGCCACTCCATTCACCTCTCTAGGACACTTTAGATGTGTGACTTCCAGGGGCTACCCCTTTTTCCCTTCAACTCTCTCAGGAACCAGGACGGGCTCTATCCCGTCAGCACTGTTACAGAAGTTGCGAATGTATGGTCTACATACCCTCTCTTACTGAGCCTGAGAAGCACACATACACTTTTCAGGTCAGAAAAATGAATGTTCCCCTATTTCCTATACAGGTTGAAAAGTTTTGTAACATACCTGGTGGTGGAGCCTGACATGTGGAGGTAGGCTTTTCTTACACCTCTGGTTTAGGAACCCTGGTAATGTGACAGGCACACCTTTGAGTGGGCATGATTGCGTGACTGCTCCTCCAATGCAGGATGCTGAAGAGCAGTGCATGTGTTGCTGAAGAGCTGACTGTGCGTTGATGAAGAGCAGGCAGTGCTAGGAGGGAGACCCCAGCAGGAGATAGGCACAAGTCAGGGGGTTTAGATGCAGGTAAGCAGGGTCAGAAGAGTAGTCAAAGTCAGACCAGGTTTGGTAAACAAGAAACAAAAAACAAGAGGACAAGGCGCCTCTAAGTGCACTAGGCTCAGTGTATTTATTAAAATGAAGGATTAAAAGCAGTCACATGAGTCCGCTCCATTGGATGCCGGCCGCCTGTGTCCCTGCCCTGCTCTCAGAAAGCTCATGCCGACAGCTTAGACACAGCTGAGAGGACACATACACACACCGGACGCGGCGCTCCGGACATCCGCAGCAAAGCATCACAGTATTCAGCATAGTGGCTTGGAAGACTCCGTATGGACCTTATACCATGCTCTTATACCATGCTCTTGTCTTATTACTCATGTGAGTGCTTTTAATCCTTCATTTTAATAAATACACTGAGCCTACTGCACTTAGAGGCGCCTTGTCCTCTTGTTTTTGTCATTTCCAGAGCATCTTCTCTTCTCAAGTGCCGCCGGGGTGCATTGACTCTGATATAGCCTAGATCCACGAAAGCGCACTAACACCCCCTTTTTTTTTTATCCAGGTTTGGTAAACAGACGGGGGGGATAAGCAAAAGAAGCAGGCAGAGATGCAATCCAAAGACAAGCTAGGAGTTGGTACAGGCAGTGTTTAAGTAGAGTCAAGAGCAGATCGGTAACAGGGAATCAACACAGGAACAGGTAGCAGATATTTAGGAAATGTAATGGACCAAACAGCAACGACCCAAGGCCATGGTGCTGCTCAAATAGCCATCTAAGGAGCTCCTGGGCATGGTTGCATGCCTGCCTTTTCCGCTATGTTGCTGGATAGGAAGGGTGATATCTCAGCTGCAGCCATGACTGAAATATCAGGGTTTCGAGTTTCCGAAGTCGGTAAAAGTAATCCAAATGGCTAAAGAGCCACTGGATTACTTGTACAGTTGCAGAAGGGGTCCCACCCCCTCCCACCACTGAGGCCTGTAATGGGCTCTCCCGAGCAATGAGGGACTGTGGTAAGGATGCGACCGGGAGCATCTGGCTCCAAGCACACAGTGAGAGGAACTTATGTTGTTGCTCCCATTGTGTGATGTCAGAAACAGGAAGCTGCAACAATTTTGTTACTTCCAGTTCCAGCTCTTTGTTTGCCTGGCCATTACCAGCCAGGGAAGCAAGCAGCCAATCAGACCAATCTGTATCCGATCAGCTGCATTGGAGGCCATAGGGAGGTCTGGGGTCTAATAGAGGACCTGTTACGGCCCATGCTGTCACAAGGGATGTTGTTCATTCCTTGTGATAGCAATGATGTTAATAATGATAAAAAAAAAAAGACAGTGTGAAAATGTTTCTGTAAATAGAATAACTAATAAAACAAGAAAAAATTTAAAGCGCCCACATGTAAGGTATTGTCGAAAATGTCAGAGTGAGAGCAATAATCCTAGCTCCAGACCTTCTGTGTAACCATAAACTGTTAACCTGTCAAGGCTTTTAAAGTGTCACCTATGGAATTTCTAGGAATCATAGTTTGTCTCCGTTCCAGTGGTGGATGCATATATAAAACGTGACAAGTTTGGTACCTGTTTACTCAGCGTAACATTATCTTCTAAAGCCCCGTACACACAATCAGATTATCGAACGATCTGTCGTCAGTTTTTTGTGGCATGCTAGTCTGATGTGGAAAGTGAAGAGGTTATTTTCATACGAATTTTCCTATACAACAGAATTCTACTTCAGAAGTGATGTCATGTGCTGGATTGTTTTGTATGTGTTCTTTCGTCTCTGAGCATGCCTAGTCTTGCTCTTAAGATTTTTTTCCATCGAAATCTGTACTAATGAGATGAAAATCGGACGTTGTATTACGGACGACAAACATTTTATAGCCTGCACATCAGGATTTTGTCAGCCGAATGAGTCGGCTGTCGAAAGCACCATACTAACAATCCGAAAATCGGCAGATCGGTCGTTGGACGAATTTTCCCTACAGATTTTCTTATCGTGTGTACGGCCTTTAGATTTTACTAAGAAAATTAGGTACTATATTGTGTTTTTGTGCATTAAAATTAATTAGAGTGTATTTTTTTAAAAAATTCACGCTTAAAAAAAACGCTATAGAAATATGGTTTGACATAAAATTATGCAACACCCACCATTTTAATCTCTAGTGACTAGAAAAAAAAAGTTATGTTTTATACATGTAGGAGAAGAATGTCAGAATTGGCCTGGACTGGAAGAAAATAACATGATCTACAGAAGGTGTGTGAAACCCAAAAACCTAAAATTCAAAGCAATTCCGCCAAGTCATTAGTCAGCAATCTGGGATTTGTAGTTTCTAAAGAGTTCAATGGCGTGTTTCTGTTTTAGATTGTGTGCCTGTTGCAGTGACAATGTTGAGACGACTGTTAAATGATTCTGTGTACTCCATGAGATATTGCAGAATTGGCCTGCGCTAAATAAATTAAAGCAAATATGAAATAAATGTGTTTTCTTTTCTTCTTATACCCTTGAAGAGAATATCAATAGAAGAGTTTTTGTGGAGAATACTAATATACTCCGATCATTAAATATACTTCTCAAACGCAGCATGAGCAAATCATTTTACCATCAATATTTACAATGTGAATAATATTTCTCAATTAGCAGGAAATGTCTAGAATCAATAAATTAACCTTATTGCATTTCCTAGATCTAAATCATAATTAGGTATCTGTCACAGAAAGCATTCATATCAGCTTTAGCTTTTCTCTGAATTTGGTTTACTTGGTTTTAATTTTAAGAGAGTTCTTTCATCAGCGAAAACAAAACTCATTCTGGGAAAGTGGATTATTATCCAGTATCCCCCTCTAGTGGTTGTTTGTATAATACAAAGTTGTTCATCTACAAAGTTCCTCTAATTGTTTTCTGTTTTTAGAAAGTACTTGGCCGTGAGCGATACATTTGCCATTATCAATGATAGCTACTAATAAAAATTTGTTTTTGTTTGTTTTGTTATGTAAAAAAAAAAAAAGTTCTTTCTTTTGTACTATATCGCTAGAAATACTTAACTTTCTATAATTTTTAGGACAAAAACATGGAAAAAGAATTTTCCTGTTTTACCAATTATTTAACAACTATTGTTACTGTAAATGCAAAGTATCAGTTTTATATGTAAAATCTGGTTATTGTAAGCACCTTGCCAGCATTGAGTGGTTTGTCTCGTCTCTGTAAACTGATATATCTGGAAGAGAGCTTGTTCTTTTTAAAAACAACAGACTTATTGTCTTAATCATCAGGGGAAAATAGAAGAAAGTTTAAAAAATAAAATGAATGCAGCCATTACACTTAAGAATTGGTAAGCTGCAATATGATAAATATTTGCTTTTGGGTTTAATACTGCTTTAATGAAACCTTTCTTTTTTTTATTCTGTGTTTGCTGCAGATTATTACAATGCAAGACTATTGTAACATTGGACTTAACTACAATTTACCAAACTTTTTTACATAGCAGCTAGCACTGTTTACTGTAGCACCTTTACGGAGTGAATGCCTGTGTGAATACTCGGAGGTAAATGATCTGCAGAAGAGAAAAATATGACTGTATGCACATTAGGCACAGCTGCTTTCAATCATGCCCAAGCATACTTTTCTTTGCACTTTGTCCAAGCATAATGGTTCAAATGACCAGAGTATTCTTAGTATCCAATGGCTGATGTGTTATGCCTATAATATCCTGGCCATGTAGATTCATTTGCAGCCTAAAAAGAAGAGCACAAGTGACTGACAACAACACACTGGAACAACACAACAATGATCTTTTTCTTGTTAATGTACAAACTGGAGTTTTCCTTTAAGATGGTTTGTTTTATACCTAGATAGTGTTTTACGTTGTTGTCATGCTCTGCCATCTAGTGTCAACAACCAAATATTTCACCAGTGCTTGAATCATTACTATACATTAATGTATAGTAAAGCTCAGCAATTTCTAACTCCCATTGTTACAGAGATAGCATGCGTGAGAAAATAGGGATGGCATAGGAGCTTGCACTCAAATCAGTTAACTGTAGAATAGAGAACACACAACATATTAAATACAGCAGCAAAAATAATGTTTCAGCAGTAAATGAGAGCAGTATGGCAGAACAGGATTGGTTAATTAGAGAAAATATCAAAGGAACCGCATCCCAAAGTAATTGAACACAAGACACTAAAAATCACTCTTATATAAGAACTGCCAATAACTCAAATCATAACATATTAAAATTAAATTATTTTATTTGTATGTAAGAGCAGTACGACACTGCTCGTGTATTGGGATGCTGTTTATTGGTGTTTTGCCTCATTTTTATTTTGCATGCTTGCTGTACAGGATACCTCCAGATCTTCTGTACTCTGGGATTCTCCCTCTGTTTTATTATCTGTTAACCTCTCTTAGGTATCCTCAGTACTGTGTCAAAGGTGTGACATGTGTTTATCTTACATATTTAACAGCATCGTTGAAGAGTAATGCCCAGAAGATTGGGTCAGCAAACTAAAAAATATTTTGAGCAACCTACTTGTTGACCCTGCTCCTGAGTCTTAAGGGATCAACCCTGAGAATTGAGAAGATACTAATGATTTCATACTTCCAAAACAATCAGATTTTAGCTCTCCTTATCTCACCTGCACTGTTGGTTTTTGAAAATAAATCCCATAGGATAAGGCTGAAGAAATAGATGGTTACTCTTGAAATTAGCATATATGATTTAATATACAGCACTGTGCAAAGGTTTTAGGAAGGTGTGAAGAAATGCTGTGAAGTAAGAATGTTTTCAGAAATATATATTTAAATTGTTTATTTTTATCAGTTTACAAAATGCAAAGTGAGCGAACAGAAGAAAAATGTAAATCAAATCAATATTTGGTGTGACTGCACTTTGGCTTCAAATCAGCATCAATATTTCTAGATGCAATTGCATGCAGTTTTTTGAAGGAACTCGGCAGGTAGGTTGCTGTCTCTTCATGTAATCCCAGACAGACTCAATGATGTTGAAGTTAGGGCTCTGAAGGGGTCAAACCATCACTTCCAGGACTTCTTGTTCTTCTTTACTCTGAAGATAGTTCTTAAGGACATTGGCTGTATGGGGTCATTGTCCTGCCCCAGAATACATTTAGTACCAATCACACACCTCCTTGATGGATAATTATCTGTCTGTATTTCTCAGCATTGAGGAGACCATTGATCGGGCAAAGTTGAGGACCGTAGACGCAGTGGTCAGCCTAGAAAACCTAGTGCAGCAGAAGAAGGACACATCCTGCTTACTTACCTTTGACATCAGAAGATGTCCATCAGCACAGAACAGGCAGAAACTAGTGGAAGCCAGGTACACCTAACTTCTTTCCGGAGAAGCCTGGCCAGAAATAGTCTTTATCACGTCCAAAAAGCCATACCTATGATGTTGAAACAAGGCTAAGCTATGCATGAAAACATAGGAACTAGGGTGCAGAAAAATGGCAGCAGGTGTTCTAGATTGAGGAGTTAAAATTTGAAATATGTGGCTATAGCAGAGGGCAGTTTGTTTGTGAAGGGCTAGAGAGCAGTACAATAATGAATGTCTGCATGTCTCTGTGCAGCATGGTGGAGATTCCTTGCAAATGGAGTTGGAGATTTAGTCAGGATTAGGGATGAGCTTCGAGTTTGAGTCAAATGTAAGTTCGACTCGAACATTGGCTGTTCGCTTGTTTGTCGAATGAAGAACAAATGGGCTTCTTCGTGGGAATTTTGAGTTCCCGCATTATCATGGACTCTGACCTCTGAATACCAATAAATAAATAACTGGCTGGCCAGGGGAATCAAACTCACTGCTCTCTCATGGCAAGCCTGGTATTCTACCACCTACGCCACCATTAAACCTGCTTAAGCTGAACACACTCTCCCTAACTTTTATCTCATCCACTGTGTGTAGGGTGAGATAGGAGTTAATCAGTTAGGCAGGGAAAGTGTGTTTGACCTAAGCGTACTTGATGGTGACATAGTTGTTAGAATACCAGGCCTGCAAATGCGATGGTTGTGGGTTTGAATCCCTTGGTGATTTATAAGTGGAATTTTATAATTAATAATACATTGCTAGCAGGGAGAGAGATTTTTGCTTTTTACAGTTTGTTGAGATCAGATAGTGCAGTGTATACCACAAAGTTATATATATATATATATATATATATATATATATATATATAGGGTATTTGGCCTGGTATGGTTCAGGAGGGGGGGGGGCGCTCACTCGTCCCCATCCCCATCCTGGCCAGCCAGGCTGTGTGCTCGGATAAGGGTCTGGTATAAATTTTAGGGGGAACCCCACGCCATTTTTTTTTAAATTTTGGCGTGGGGTACCCATTAAAATCCATACCAGACCCGAGGGGCCTGATATGGATTTTGGGAGGGACCACATGCCGTTTTTTTTTTCATTTTTTTTTTAATCTGTATTGCCGGGAGCCCACAATACATTACAGCTGCGAGCAAGTTTAAATGAAATTTTTTCCTGAAATGTCAATATTACTGCAGCAGGCTAAAAACATTGCACAAATGCACCACTTTACAGGCACATTAAGGGGCCCACCCAGGCATGATATTTAAAGGAATTTTTCATTTTTATTGTTTCACTTTAAGCATTATTAAAATCACTGCTCCTATAAAAACGATAATTTAAAAAAAAAATGTTTGCATTGATTCATGTCCCCCAGGGCAGTACCCGGGTCCCCATCCACTTTTTTGGGCCAATAACTTGCATTTAAGCCTTTAAAATTAGGGGCTTAAATGAGGACTAGGTTTGCAAGAACATTTCCCTGTTCAAGATGTTCTGTGCAAACCGAACAGGGGGGTGTTCGGCTCATCACTAGTCAGGATTTTTGGTTTCCTCAATACTGAGAAATAAAGGCAGATAATTATCCATTATGCCATAACATCAGGGCGGCATGTGATTGGCTCCAAAATAATTCTGCACCAGGACAACAACCTCAAGCATGCAGCCAATGTCATTAAGAATTATCTTCAGTGTAAAGAAGATAGACTAATCACCGAGTCTGCCTGGGATTACATGAAGAGACAAAACTATTTGAGGCAGTCCACATCTACAGAAGAACTGTGGTTAGTTCTCCAAGATGTTTGGAACAACCTACCTGCCGAGTTTCTTTGAAAACTGTGTGCAAACATATCTAAAAGAATTGATGCTGTTTTGAAGGCAAAGAGTGGTCACACAACAAATATAGATTTGATTGATTTTGATTCCTCTTCTGTTCATTTACTTTCCATTTTGTTATTTGATAAAAATAAAAAATTAACAATTCTATTTCTGAAAGTATTCTTATTTTACAGCATTTTTTCACACCTAATTAAAACTTTTTCACCGTACTGTACAGTATATGATTTTCTATAGCTTTATCATCATTATATTTTACTTTCTAACCCAAAGTATAAAGGTAACATATATACAATTTTACAATATTGATAAAAAGGCAAGTAAATGACCAGGAGGACTTTTTGCCAACAGACATACCTGGGGTGGGAATATAAAGCTTTATTGGCACATATGGCAAGTTTATGTATGCAACAAACCTTTGCCAAGCCTAGAGAGACAATGATGTTAATTTGCTATTACTTGTACTCGCTTAATGCTATTGTGCGGTGAAGGTATAGGCTGAGCACAGACTGTAATGAACTTTGCTGCTTTATTAAACAGTGTTGATTTTAAATTAGCAACCCGCAGATGTTCTCTGCAGTCCACAAATACTCTCAAACACACTATTCTTTCTGGACAGTTTGCAGTGTACAGTAGGTTCACATTGTTTTTTATTGGTCATTATAACTACACACACTACAGGCATATTTAACAAGGTAGTAACAAAGTTTATTGACAATTTTAAAGTTAAATTTTCGATTTCGTTTTAGTCATAGTCTTTTGACTAAAATGCCATTTTAGTTTTAGTCATATTTTAGTCATCTGAATTGTTTTAATTTTAGTCGTATTTAGATGACTAAAATCTGCAGTACATTTTAGGCAACTAAAATCTAATGGGTTTAGTTAAATTGTAATGCATTATTTAAGCATTTGTCTTGAATTTCTAAACTCATTATATACTCCTGGAGTAAAAAAATCTAATATCATTGTATTATTTATGGTAATAAAGTATAACTAAAGGCAAAACTTTTTTTTTCAGCTTTGGATAGAGTAGAGAAGGGTAGAACACCTGTCAGATTGTATTGCAGTCTGTGCCCCCTGTTAAGGAGATTGGTCCTATATACTATTATCATTGAAAGTGAAAGTCAAAGAAAATCCCAAATTTTGGGTTGTCCCCAAAAAAGTCATAGCCTTGAACTCTTCCAATGGGGATACTAGGGGTCCCCAAGGAATTCCTTTCATTTGCAGGGATTTTCTCTCACTTTCTGTTTGGCTATGGGACAGGAAGTGAAGCAAAATCTCCACAATGGAACACAGACGGCGAATAAAAAAACAAAACATCTGTCAGGGGTTATAACCCTCCCTTACTCTATCCAAAATGAAAAAAAAAGTTTTGCCTATAGTTCTATTTTAAGGTTTGAACAAACGACACCCTCTGGATGGTCTAAGGAGTCCTGTGATGCACAGTGAGTGCTTTGGACGGTCTGAGGAGGCTTGTAATACACAATGCTCTGGACAGCAGTTTGAGGAGGCCTGTAATGCACAGTGCTCTGGACCAGTGTTTCTCAACTCCGGTCCTCAGGGCACACTAACAGGCCAGGTTTGCAAGAAAACTGAAATACATCACAGGTGATATCATTAGCTGCTCAGTGATTGCAGTATTCTAGTCTGCATCTCCCCAGGGTAATACTTAAAATCTGGCCTGTTAGTGTGCCCTGAGGAACGGAGTTGAGAAACACTGCTGTGGACGATGGTGTGAGGAGGCTTTTAATGCATGGTGCTCTGGATAGTGATCTGAGGAGGCCTAAAAATGCTGTACAGTGCTCCAGACAGTCTGAGGAGGCCTGAAATGCTGCATCGTGCTCTAGACAGTAGTCCAATCAAGTCTGTAATGCACAATGCTCTAGACGGTCTTAGGAGGCTTGTGATGCACACAGTTCTCTGTACAGTGGTCTGAGGAGGCCTGTAATGCACAGTGAGTGCTTTGAGCGGTCTGAGGAGGCTTGTAATGCTCAATGCTCCGGACAGAAGTCTGAGGAGGCCTGCAATGCACAGTGCTTTGGACGATGGTGTGAGGAGGCTTTTAATGCACAGTGCTCTGGATAGTGATCTGAGGAGGCCTGGAAATGCTGTACAGTGCTCTAGACAGTCTGAGGAGGCCTGAAATGCTGCAACGTGCTCTAGACAGTAGTCTAAGCATGTCTATAATGCACGATGCTCTAGATGGTGTTAGGAGGCTTGTAATGCACACAATGCTCTGTACAGTGGTCTGAGGAGGCCTGTAATGCACAGAGAGTGCTCTGGACAGTCTAAGGAATCCTGTTATGCACACAGTGCTCTGGACAGTTGACTAAGGAGGACTGTAATGCACACAGTGCTCTGGACGGTAATCTGAGGAGGCCGGTAATGCTCCACAGCACTAAGCACACCACACCACTAAGCATGCTATGGTTGCTACTTTGCTTGCTTGGAGGGGAAACACTCACAGGCTTAATAGGCAGAGCTCCAAGGAAAGAAGAAATTTACTTGAGTAAGAGTCCCTCCCTCACATTTTTGTTCCGTTTTCGTTCTTTGATAAAAAGGGAATTTGATTTTCTTCATAGTTTTTAAAAATTGACGACAATGTGGAGTCATTTTTGTTTCGTGTTCATCACTGGAAACATGCCACTGACTAAATTTATGACAAATATGTTTCTGTCAACTAAATTAATACCGGTTAAGAGTACATTAACCCATGGCAAATAGTATGATATAATCTTTGTCCTCACTTGACTACAGCAAACTGAAATATGTCTGGTTGTAATAGGTTCCTACTGTAACGCTCCTGCGTTTTATGTATGATGTGGATTTTCAGCTGCAGAAATATTCCACTTCAGTAGTCATGTAGAGAAACGCTGAGACACCAATCCCAACTCTCAATGACTCATCATGTGTGGATGATCTCAATTCAGCAAGTAAATACACACACTCAATAAGATGTTTCCTAGAGTGACTTATGTATATAGTAACACAGTGATGATAGGCTGAAGAGACAGGTTGGGTAGAGATGGTAGATGACAGACACTTGAAAGGAAATGTTCTTGAAAGTAAGATAGTAGCAGATGGGATGCAGATAGGTTTAGCAATCATGTATGGTAGCAGATGACAGAGTAGCAGGTGGACATACAAGAGAGATCAACCCAGTGCAAGAACAGGTGGTAGTAGGCTCAAGAGCTAGCAATCTTAGATAATGCAGATGTAGTAATAGTCCTTAGTATGCAGAGCTAGATAGTGTAAGCTTTAGTATGAAAGTTATAGAGGTTTCCCCTGTGGGGTACTTATCACTAATAGCAATGTAGCAGAGGAGAGGTTCGGCAAGAGCGGATGATCCGGTAGCGGGATACAGGGATCAGCGCAGCGTGGTTCCGACAGCGAGGTATGCTTGCAAGCATGAGAGCTTCAAGACAGGTTAGCATCAAGGCACAAAGCAGTTTGAACGAACACATGTGAGTGAGAGCCGGCGATCTAAATAGCCATCCAGTCCGGCGCTCAGTGATGACAGCATCAGTCTTAAAGGTGTATGCGCACCTTACCAAAAGAGAATGGTGGAGCGCATACACTTATGAAAGAGTAATTAGGGTACCCAAAGGTACCAGAACATTACAGTACCCCCCCCTTAAGGCCGGCTCCTGAAGGCCTCTGGAGCTGGTTTGTCTGGGTACTTCGCATGAAAATTGCGGATTAATCTAGAGGCATGTATGTCAGAGGTGTTTAGCCAGGTGTCGTCTTGGGGCCCATAGTTCTTCCATCGAACCAAGTACTGAAGTCTTCCTCTGTGGATACGAGAATCCAGAATCTCTTTTATCTCATATTCTTCTCCACCTTCAACTTGTACAGGAGGAGGAGGTGGGATAGTAGGCCTTATTCCTTGGTCAGGAACATGGGGCTTCAGTAGCGACACATGGAAAATGGGATGTATTTTGAGGTCTATTGGCAATGTAAGCTGTACTGCAGCTTTTCCAATAAGTTTCTTGATTGGGAAAGGTCCTAAGAACAGAGGTCCAAGCTTTTTGCTAGGGATTTTCAGTCTTAAATTTTTTGTTGAGAGCCAAACGAGGTCCCCGATAGCGTACTGAGGAGAAGGTCTTCTGCGAAGATCATAGTACTTCTTTTGTTGACTATGAGCGTGTGCAATGGTAGTATTAAGCAAACCCAGAGAGTCCTTTATTTGGGTAAGATAGTCTGAAGCTACTGGGTTATTTGAAGGAAGGATGCGTGGTGGAAGAATAGAGGGATGAAACCCATAGTTCAAGTAGAACGGACTCTGCTTGGTCGTACTGTGGGTTGCGTTGTTGTAGGCAAATTCTGCCAGAGGGAGAAGATCCACCCAATCATCCTGGTGGTAAGAAGTGTAACAACGTAAATATTGCTTGATGCATTGGTTGACTCTTTCAGTCTGTCCGTTGGTCTGCGGATGGTAAGGAGAAGCGAGCTTCCGCTCGATCCGTAGTATGTGACATAGTTCTTGCCAGAACTTGGAAATAAATTGTGATCCACGGTCAGACAGAAGAGTTTTTGGGATACCATGTAACTTAAAGACATGTTTCATCAGGAGTTCTGCCGTTTGCTTGGACGAAGGTAGTCTGCGAATAGCAATGAAATGTGCCATTTTTGTCAGATGGTCCACTGACACTAAGATGGTATTAAATCCTTTGGAAGGAGGCAATTCCACTATAAAGTCCAAGGACACAACTTCCCATGGAGTTTGGGGTATTGGTAGACTGCATAGTAGACCGGATGGTCTCGTAGTGTCAATTTTGGACCTGGCACAGACATTGCATGAAGAGACAAATTTTTGTATAGATGTTTTCATGTCAGGCCACCAGAATTGCCTGGTAATCAGATTAAGAGTCTTTGTCATACCCATATGTCCTGCCATAGGCAAATCATGCGATAATTCCAAGATCTTGGTGCGTATGGTAGGTGGTATGTAAAGTTTGTCGTTGTAGTAGAGGAAGCCTTCTGCATCAGTATTTAGTTGTGGTGGGGGTGAATCCAAACTTATACCATGCAAAACCTCTTCCTTCAAGGAACGGACAACTCCAATAATGCGTTTGTGAGGTATTATGGGAACGGAAGGGATTTCGAAGTAGTTTTCTTCAGTTAGTCGTGATAGTGCATCCGCCTTTTTGTTCTTATCTGCAGGTGTGTAGGTCACTAGGAAGTTAAACCTTAGAAAGAATAGTGACCATCGTACCTGTCGGTGCGAGAGAGATTTGTTAGTCTGAAGATATTGGAGATTTTTATGGTCCGTGTATATAAGTATTGGTAATTGGGTGCCTTCGAGTAGATGTCGCCAATTCTCCAGAGCCAATTTTATAGCAAGCAGTTCCTTTTCACCCACGGGGTAATTTATCTCTGGACTGCTTAGGGATTTAGAAAAAAAGGCGACTGGATGAAGTGGTGAAGTGTGAGTTGGTCGTTGGGAGAGTATTGCTCCTACTGCCATGTTTGACGCATCTACTTCCAGAATGTATTGGAGGGATGGGTCTGGATGGCGTAGTATGGGAGCAGAAGTAAACCTTGTCTTTAACAGGTGAAAAGCTTTATTTGCTTCATCTGACCATTTGAATGGTTTTTTAGTGCTAGTAAGCTGTGTGAGGGGTCTCACAATGGCAGAGAAGTTTCTAATGAACTTCCTGTAGAAATTTGAAAATCCAAGGAATCGCTGTAGCGCCTTGCGTGTGGTTGGTGTAGGCCAATCCTGAATGCAGGATATCTTACTCATGTCCATCTCGATTCCTGTTTTGGATATGATGTAGCCTAGAAACAGTACCTCTTCTTTATGAAACAAGCATTTTTTCAGTTTCACATAAAGGTTGTGTGCAAGCAATCTCGATAATACTAGTCTTACATGTCTTATGTGTTCAGACAGGGATCGTGAATATATAAGTATATCGTCCAGATATACCACAACACAGACATCTAGTAAGTCTCTGAAAATATCGTTTATAAATCGTTGAAAAACTGCAGGGGCGTTGCATAGCCCGAATGGCATTACAAGATATTCGAACAATCCGTATCTGGTTCTGAATGCAGTCTTCCACTCGTGTCCATCACGGATTCGAATGAGATTGTATGCTCCTTTCAGATGCAATTTTGAAAAATAGGTAGCTCCACGCACCTGCTCAATGAGCTCAGGGATAAGCGGTAGAGGATAGCGATCTTTTATTGTAATAGCATTCAATTGCCTATAGTCGATGATAGGCCTGAGACTTGAGTCCTTATTGCGGACAAAAAAGAGTCCTGCTGCTGTGGAAGAAGTGGAAGGTCTAATAAAACCTTTTTCCAAATTCTCATCCAAATAGTCTTTGAGATGGGAAAGTTCATCCTGTGAAAGAGGATAAACATGACCGAACGGCAATTTGCTATTTGGGAGTAGATCAATGCTACAATCATAGTCTCGATGGGGAGGTAGTGCTTGAGCATTTTTCTCAAGAAAAACCTCAGAGAGATCCTGATAACATAGTGGTGCAATCTCATCTGTCACCACAGACAGGATCTTCCCGAAAGACGGGAGGTTACACGTACCCTCGCAATAGCAAGAGAGGAAGGTCAGGGTCCGTTCCTTCCAATCTATGGTTGGTTGATGTGTGTGCAACCAGGGAAGTCCCAAAACAATGGGAAAGTGGGGTGAAGGTATTAGATCGAAGGTAGTGGTCTCCATATGAGACCCGTTAGTAGTGACTAGGAGTGCCTGTGTCTGATCAGTGATCGGACCAGAGGATAAAGGAACACCGTTAATAAGACTCACTGAGACAGGTTTAAGTTTAGAAATAATAGGAACTTTATTTAAAGCAGCAAAACGTATGTCAATATAATTTCCACAAGATCCTGTGTCAATCATGGCCTTAGTAGTAATCCTGTTCTGGTCCCACTGTAATGTTAAGCAAACAGAAAGGTAAGGGTTAGTGATTGAAGTTGTCAATCCCCCTAGGAGGACATGTGAACACTCACCCTTCTTTTTGTAGACTAGGGGACAGACGTTTATCTTGTGATCCGGGGATGCACAGTACAAGCAGAGATTACCAGATCGTCTTCTGGCTCTTTCCATAGTTGATAGAGGTGGGCGTATGGTTCCTACCTCCATAGGAATGGGGTCAACGGCTGAAATCCGAGAAGAACTGGATAATGGCATTCCCATTTTCTCAGCCTTTCTTTCTCGTAGTCTTCTATCTATGGTGATACTGAGTTGTATCAATGCATCCAGGGTTTTTGGCAGATCCGCTCGGGCGAGCTCGTCTTTAACGGCCTCTGATAGGCCAAGCCTAAATTGGGATTTCAGAGATGCATCATTCCATTCTGAATCAAGGGTCCATCTCTTGAATTCTGCGACAAAGTCTTCTACAGGTCTCCCACCTTGTTTCAAGGATCTTAATTGAAGATCGGCAGTACTCTGCCTATTGGGATCATCATATAGGCTAGTGAGTTCTGCTAGGAACAAGGCATAGGAGTTGAGAAGCTGGTCGCTTTTCTCAAAAAGAGAGTCTGCCCAGGCCCGAGGATCGCCTGTTAGGTAAGAAATAATAGTACAAACCTTAATGTGATCAGTAAGGTAGGTACGGGGTTTTAGCAAGAAAAGTAACTCACATGCGTTTTTAAATTCGCGAAATTTTTTGCGATCGCCTGTAAATACCAAAGGAGGATTTATTTTGGGTTCAGGGGACTGAGCAGTGGTAAGTTGTGTCAGTCTAATTACCTGCTGCGACAGAGCCTGATTGTCTTCTTTTAATTCAGCAAGTGCGTGTATTAACGCAGGTACTTGTTGTTTTAATTGTGTAATCTGAGTGGTTATTTCTGCTGAATCCTTTTGTGGTTCGTTCAATCTGTAACGCTCCTGCGTTTTATGTATGATGTGGATTTTCAGCTGCAGAAATATTCCACTTCAGTAGTCATGTAGAGAAACGCTGAGACACCAATCCCAACTCTCAATGACTCATCATGTGTGGATGATCTCAATTCAGCAAGTAAATACACACACTCAATAAGATGTTTCCTAGAGTGACTTATGTATATAGTAACACAGTGATGATAGGCTGAAGAGACAGGTTGGGTAGAGATGGTAGATGACAGACACTTGAAAGGAAATGTTCTTGAAAGTAAGATAGTAGCAGATGGGATGCAGATAGGTTTAGCAATCATGTATGGTAGCAGATGACAGAGTAGCAGGTGGACATACAAGAGAGATCAACCCAGTGCAAGAACAGGTGGTAGTAGGCTCAAGAGCTAGCAATCTTAGATAATGCAGATGTAGTAATAGTCCTTAGTATGCAGAGCTAGATAGTGTAAGCTTTAGTATGAAAGTTATAGAGGTTTCCCCTGTGGGGTACTTATCACTAATAGCAATGTAGCAGAGGAGAGGTTCGGCAAGAGCGGATGATCCGGTAGCGGGATACAGGGATCAGCGCAGCGTGGTTCCGACAGCGAGGTATGCTTGCAAGCATGAGAGCTTCAAGACAGGTTAGCATCAAGGCACAAAGCAGTTTGAACGAACACATGTGAGTGAGAGCCGGCGATCTAAATAGCCATCCAGTCCGGCGCTCAGTGATGACAGCATCAGTCTTAAAGGTGTATGCGCACCTTACCAAAACAGAATGGTGGGGCGCATACACTTATGAAAGAGTAATTAGGGTACCCAAAGGTACCAGAACATTACACCTACACATTGCATACAGTATACAGTATGCATGGCATTTTGTACTATGTGATAGAAATAGTGTATTATCCCCTTACACTCAAGTAATTAGTAAACCAAGAAGAATTATGGTTTGCTCTCCCTACAAAATACAACAAAGTTGCCAAACAAATGTTCTTCCATTCTTGATAGGAGAGCAAAAGGCCATTTTCCTGCTCTTTGTGGCTTACAATTAACTTTGGATCTCGCCTTTGTCCTTGCCACATCTTACACTCACTGTCCCTTTTTTTGTGCAAAGACTCCCATTATGCTAAGGGACTGATGTACTACAGACCCTTTCTTAAGGTTCATGCTCTCTGTGTCCCTACAGATTAATCATTGCCTTTGTAGTAGTGACCATTGTCACCGAGAAAGAAAATAAGGAGAAGTCAACATTTTAGAGCTGTCCCTAGTACAAGAGGTAAGGGGAAATCTTTCTGTTGCATCTCTGCAAAGGGAAGTAAATGGAAATTTCCACAATGATAGAGAGACATCAATAACTTAACCCTACAAAGTTTTTTTTTTAATTATTACTTACTCTATCCAAAAAAAAAAAAGGTTTTATATAAACTTTATTTTCAGGAACTACACCACTCTTTAAAGCTTGGTCCTTTGATGCCTCCCAGTTGTCCAACAACGTGGCCTCTTTTCTTTGGGACTATTCTACTTCAAGCCAGAAAGAATAACCCACATTTAAGTTATTAGTTTAAAGTAAATCTGAGGTTTTTCTGAAGGTATTCAAATGCAACATACATTGAAGTACAGAGAATTCTAGGTGTCTACCCATAATTTTACTTTTGATGAAAACCAGACATTGCTGATATGTTAATAGTGACTATAGTTCCATATCCAGCTACTCGTCTGCAGCCTCTAAGTCACAGGAGGTCTCACTAATCAATAGAGATAAGCAGGACTTGGTAGACAGCCAGTGACCACCTAAGCTGTTCAACAGACAGTCCATTGTAGGGTTCAAGTGGTTTTCTGCATGAAGAACAGACTGATATCCCAACAACTGAACTGGGGGAGCCTGCTCTTCTGTGTAAGTTTTTTTATGTTAAGGTAACATTTATTTTTTGCTTGTTAGAATACCCAAACTTTCTCAAGGTTTCCTAAATCCCTTGTGAAGACAAGTTCCCACAATTCAACAGCATAATCAATAGTGGCAAAATAATTGTCTATATTTTAGTTTTATTTACAAGTGAACCATGATTTTAGGACTAATTTATCATAAAAGCTTGATGTCTTATTCAGCAATGAATTTGTGGCCACCGTTCTTTTGATAAGATCATACATAATCCAACACAGAAAATTAAGATTAACTCTCATTTTACCTGCCCCATTGAAAATACCTGTGATTGATATAATGAGATAAAATTGACCAATTTAAATGTATCATGTTTTCCTGTCATCGTTGTAAGCACATTTACTATTTTCAGAATGTCTTCTTCCTCGCTGTGATAACTGATTTAAATAAAAGATTGAATACAAGTGCCGCCTTCTTGGGTTTTTTTTCAGCGCTGGCAAAAGAAAAATGAAGAATACTTTAAAATGAGTTTACAACATTGCTGCAATTTTCCTTGATTGACTGTCAAGTTATTAGTAATATCCTGCTGAGACACAATAATACAATGGGGAAAATGACAAGGGGGTGGGGGGAAGATGGGCCTTTAAATTTCTAAGTGCTTCATGGCGGATAGACTGTCTGGATCTTTCGCTGTGAGACATGTGCTGGCTGTTTTACATTTCATTTATGTTATTACAAAACCTTGATTGCTCACATTTAATGTATCATATTTGTCTTTACTTCATAAACATCTATTGGAATACATGTGGGTTTTGGAGAAGGCTGGATAATTTGCATTTGTGAAGAAGGATGAGTTTTTGTTGCATAGTGGAAATGGCTCGATGTGACACCTAAATACCCACAAATTATATACCTGGAGCCCAAACTAAGTGCACTTAAATGAATAAGTGTTTTTCATCAGGTATAAAGGTATACTTCAGTAATACATAATCATTTTTCATTTATATTTTATTTTTATAGGTTTTGGTAACATTTTTATCTAAATGGCACTGACATTGAGCACCTCTCTTTGTGCTCATTACATCCTCATCCACATAAATGTCATGGAGCCATGGGAAAGGAACTTATATTGTCCAGAACATGTAATACAATGATGTACTTTTCTATATTATACAAGGAAAGAAGACTGCTAAACAAGATCTTATATCATTTAGTTTAGTATTATTCTCACAATTGGTCACAATTTTTGAGTAAATATTTTCAACTCCTTAAGCCAGCATTTGCACCTGAGATATTTGAAGCGTGTTGGCAGGAAAACTCAACACCAGATTTCCATGTTTTTCTATTGCCCATGTGATGTTTTGTTGCTCAGGGCTCAGAAAAAGTACTGGAGCTTTTTTGAGCATGTGTTTTAGGCCTCAATAGACTTCAATAGGAGCATCTGAAAACAAAAAAAAAAAAAAAAACATTTTGCGTAATACAATTTCATGCCTAACATTAGTTTCCTCCTCCTGATGACTAGCTTTCCATTGGCTAATACAAAAACTCTTAAGCCTGAAAAATGAACAAAACATGCCCAGAGTACTCAAATAAAAGTATTTATGTATTCTAAACATGCAGGAAAAGCACTTTAAAACAAGTCCCCCATCACAGATGCAAGCTATATATAAGGTCTCTTAGCTATTATAACTGAGCTGACCTCAAATTATCTACAGACAAATGAGAATGATCGCTCATAAATGGCCAGATGAGGGAAAAATCATAAGTCTATAAGCCATCTTTGATATCTCCTGGCTGAAACTTTTTCTCGAGGAAGAACTAGTCAACTGGGGTTGTTGTTTTTTCAGCAAATCACTATTGTTCCCTGAGAAGCCAAGAGTTGTGTTGTTCATGGATCTGCATGAACACCTGCATAATAGTAATATGCCTGCCCCGTACAGACCCCAGAGGCACAAAGTGGAGGAAGACCTTCTTAAGCTTCTCTTTGGCAACAACATGCCAAATGACACAAAGCCAAGGGAAACTCTGGAAGGATTTCCCCACAGTCCATGATAGATGTAGCACTGCTTAGGAGGTCTAGTTTTTTTAATAAATGGAGGGAGGGAGAGGGAGATTTTTTTTCTGGGGAATGGAGGTGGGGGTGTTGGCTGGGAGCATAGGAGGGATATTTTTGTTAGAGGGAGGATTTATGCTTAAGAGGTGGTTAAATTGGTGATGGGAGAGCAGCTGACATATTGTCACATATTCTCATTTCTTGCCCACGTATTTGCACAATTGCTTGTTTTCTGCCTGCCTATTGTTATGGTTGCCTATTTCTTGCTCATGTATTACAACAGTCCATTTGTTTATTGCATACTGTAACAACTGACTTTTTTATATTACAATTATATGTATTATATAATATGTATTATATAATGATATTATCTTGTAATACAGCCTTGCACTTAATCTTCAGCTCTGAGCAACGCTTCAAGTTTTTTCATGATTGCAAATTACTTTTTATTGCCTAAGTATTGTACAGGATTGCTCATTTGTAGCCCATGTACAGTCAATCTGTAAAGTATTCACAACACTTAATTTTTTATTTACATTTTGTTATGTTACAGATTTATTCTAAAATGGATTAAATTCATTGTGTTCCTCAAAATTCTACAAACAATACCCCATAATGACAATGTGAAAGAAGTTTGTTTGAAACCTTTTCAAATTTATTAAAAAATAAAAAATGAAAAAATCCCATGTACATAAGTATTCACAGCCTTTGCCCAATACTTTGTTGAAGCACCTTTGTCAATTACAGCTCCAAGTATTTTTGAGTATGATTCTACAAGCTTGGCACACCTATTTTTGGGCAGTTTCTGCCATTCTTCTTTGCAGGACCTCTCAAGCTCCATCAGGTTGGATGGGGAGCATCGGTGCACATCCATTTTCAGATCTCTCTAGAGATATTCAATTGGGTTCAAGTGTGGGCTCTGGCTGGGACACTCAAGGACATTCACAGAGTTGTCCTGTAGCTACTCCTTTGTTATCTTGGCTGTGTGCTTAGGGTCGTTGTCATCATCTTTCCCTCAATCCTGACTAGTCTCGAAGTTCCTGCCACAGAAAAACATCCCCACAGCATGATGCTGCCTCCGCCATGCTTCACTCTAGCGATGGTATTGGCCAGGTGATGAGTGGTGCCTAGTTTCCTCCATACACGACACTTGTCATTCAGCCCAAAAAGTTTAAACTTTGTTTCATCAGACCAAAGAATTTTGTTTCTCATAGTTTAGGAGTCCTTCAGGTGCCTTTTGGCAAACTCAAGGTGGGCTGCCATGTGCCTTTTACTGAGGAGTGGTTTCCATCTGGCCACTCTACCATACAGGCCTGATTGGTGCAGTGCTGTAGGGATGGTTGTTCTTCTGGAAGGTTCTCCTCTCTCCATAGTGAAACGCTGGAGCTCTGTCAGAGTGGCCATTGGGTTCTTGGCCATCTCCCTGACTAAGGTCCTTCTATACCAAACACTTAGTTTGGCAGGGTGGCCCACTCTAGCATGAATCCTGTTAGTTCCAAACTTCTCCCATTTCTGGGTGATGGAAGCCATGGTGCTCATTGGGACCTTCAATGCTGCAGACATATTTCTGTACCCTTTCCCAGATATGTGCCTCCATACAATCCTGTCTCGGAGGTCTACAGACAATTTCTTGGACTTCATGGCTTGGTTTTAGCTCTGAAAAGCCCTGTTAAAGTGGTAGTATCATGCTTTTTGACACTTTTACCTACAGGTAAGCCTATAATAAGGCTTACCTGTAGGTACAAATAATATCTCCTAAACCGGCACGGTTTAGGAGATATTTGCAGTGCATGCAGCCGCTCGCGCGAGCGGCGCATGCGCTCTGAAGGTCCGGGGGGATCTTCAATTTTGTTTGCCGGGAGCTTGCCGGAAAATCACTCCCGCGCGCATGCGCAGGAGTGACGTCTTCGCTCTGGCCAATCATTGCGCCGGAGCCGTCTCTTCCGGCCAATCACCGCGCCGGAGCCGCTGAACCCGGAAGAGACGGCGAGGGATCATGGCAGAGCCCACAGCGATGTCCGGGGGTCCGTGTCGGGGCTTCGTTCTAAGGTAAGTTGCACATAATGGGCTAGTATGCGATGCATACTAGCTCATTATGCCTTTGTCTTGCAGGTTTTTTTTTTTTTTTTAGGGTTTACAACCGCTTTAACTGTGGGACCTTATATAGACAGGAGTGTGCATTTCCAAGTCATGTCCAATCAACTGAAATTACCACAGGGGGACTCCATTCAAGTTGTAGAAACATCTCAAAGATGATCAGTGGAATCAGGATGCACCTGAGCTCAATTTTGAGTGTCATGGCAAATGCTGCGAATACTTATGTAAACAAGTAGATGCATATACTTATGTAAACAAACAAACTTCTTCACTTCAGGTTGTCATTATGGGGTATCGTTTGTAGGATGTTGAGAAAAATAATGAATATAAACAGTTTTGGAATAAGGCTGTAACATAACAAAATGTGGAAAAAGTGAAGCACTTTGAATACGTTCCGGATTCACTATATTGTCGGAATTTCCGTTTTTCACCTAGGACCTAAAAGCAAGTCATTGCTGTTTTACAGGGCCATGTTTTTACCAGTGTTAATTTTGGCAGCAAATTTCAATTTAGTTTTAGTCTTAGTCTTAGGACTAAAATGGCATTTTAGTTTTAGTCCCATATTAGTCTTCTGCAAGTGTTTTAGTTTTAGTCGTATTTAGTCGACTAAAACTCCAATATATTTTAGTCGACTAAATGTCTTACATTTTAGTCGACTAAAGCTCATTTTAGTCATCTATAATCGAATGGGTGTAGTTCAATTGTAATTTGTAATGCATTATTTAAGCATTTCTCTACAATTTCCAAACTTATTATATACTACTGCTGGTCCTGGAGTGAAAAATCTAATATTCAAAATCTAAATTTTCATTTAGTTTTAGTTACGTCTTTTGACTAAAATGCCATTTTAGTTTTAGTTGTATTTTAGTCTTAAGACTAAAATGCCCTTTTAGTTTTAGTCGTATTTTAGTCTTAAGACTAAAATGCCATTTTAGTTTTAGTCGTATTTTAGTCATCTGAATTATGTTAGTCGACGAAAACGTTTTAGTCGGTTTTAGTCCACGAAATTAACACTGGTTTTTACAATGTAACTACTTACAGACCTATCAATATCAAACTACACTACAATTATCACCATGTTTCACCATATTAAAGACTTGAATCTTATTATTTAATATTTATTGATTTGCTGATTTTTTTTTTTTTTTTTTACACAAATTAATAGATGACATTCAGGTAGGGAAATTTTTCACTATTTCTAATCTTTCCTGGCCAATATTATTATTAATTTAGTGGCTCGCTCGCTTCTCAAAATAATATTGATCTATAGAGGAATTAGGTGAAAAAATATATTTCCTGGTTGTCAAATGCACTAGGTTCACCATTGCCTGCAGATAAATCTTCTGCCAATAAAAAAAAAAAAAAATATTGATGGCCTCCTATGACCACTCAAGCTGGCCATACACTGCTCTAATTTTACACCATTTCTGCTGATTTGGACAACATTCAAGTAGTGTATGATCCTTTTGGCACTGCTCCACTGTTTGTTTAACCAATATTTGTTGTAGGAGCCTCCCCCCCCCCCAATATTTGTCATAGGAGTTCCGCCCTGCCCTCCAAAAATTAAAAGTCAGCAGCTACACATATTGTAGCTGCTGACTTTTAATATTTGGACACTTACCTATCCTGGAGTCCAGCGATGTCGGCACCGCAGCCGATGTTTCCATCGGGTGCTGCCACCGCCATTGCCGGTAAGGAAACCCAGGCAGTGAAGCCTTGCGGCTGCACGGGCGGGTCCCTACTGCACATGCGCAAAGTGTGCTGTGCATTCGGATTGGCTCGGCGGCTTGGGGGGTAGGAGGAGGGGGCCAAACTTTTCTGCGGCGCCATTTCCCGAAGTGGGGAAGGGCACCTGTCAAAAACAGGTATCCCCCCCCCCCCCCGAAAGGTGTCAAATGTGGCACCAGAGGGGGGAGGAAGCAAATGAGTGAAAGTTCCACATTTGGGTGGAACTCCGCTTTAACTCTAATGGTAATGAGAATTAGTTACAGAGCAAAATTTGAGGCCTAGACATGGCAAAAACACAAAATGTACAGGTTTTACAAACATACAGAAGATGACAAAAATGTTGTCTGCACATTTGTGAGTATTATTACTCACAACTTAATGGCCAGGCCGACTTACTTCGAGCTTGTTAATTCTAAATACATTTTATATCCCAACTGCCAACATGATGAAAAGAGGAAAGCACATTTAAATAGGGGAGAACATGACAAAAGGAGCTGTTAACGGAGCAGAAAACAATCTATTGTAGTGTCCTGGATCAAAAGCACATGAAAGATTCTTCATGAATATGTTAAGTTTTGTACTAGACTGGGAATTGCTAAATTTGCAAAGTTATATTTATTAATGTTCAGGCAATGCTTGGCTTTTCAGCTCGGCTATGCATTCATCTACAATGCTATGCATATTAAAGTGTGGCTACACAGGAAGATTTCCCTTTGTTTTCCGTTCATGCTTGATATGGTATTGTAAACATAAGGCTGTTTTTGCACAGCACGCTGTTATTTGTCGTTACACTGGGAAGGGATGTCTTACATCAGGTTCTTTTCATGCTGCTAGAAGCAAACAAATAGCTTTCAGCAGAACAGATTTTACACCAATTTCTGCTTTTTAAACGCATAAAAAAAAAACATATTACTGGAAAACCTACACCAGGCTGTCTGTTTTGTCCTCGTGTTGCTGGAATTAACAGGGCTGATCTGATTGCCTAAAGGTATCCACAGACACGAGACAAGCATTAGCCATTCCGGCAGGCATTTTCAGCTGTCTCTGGAAAATTAGTGAGCGGCTAGATATTTCTGGATGGTAACGAAGTAAGAAAAGGCCAGCGCCACTTCAAAATAATAGAGATAAAATTGTGCATAATAGGAATCAATACACCATAATGCAAGAAAAAAAACAAGTATCTCCGCTGAAAAAATACTGTGCTATCCAATATATTCAAAGCAGATATAAACCATAACTGAATAACATTTAGTTTGTTAACGACTTCTGAACCGGATGATTTCCCCCCTTAATGACCAGGCCATGCGTTACTTTAATGGAAAATTGCGCAGTCGTGCAACATTGTACCCAAATAAAATGTCCTTTTTCCCCACAAATAGGGCTTTATTCTGGTGGTATTTAATCACCTGTGCGATTTTTATTTTTTTTGCGCTATTAACAAAAAAATGGCGACAATTTTTTTAACTTTCTGCTATATACCATTCCCAAAAAACTAAATAAAAAATTCAAAATCATATTTTTTCATCATTTTAAGCCAATTTGTATTCTGCTACATATTTTTGGTAAAAAAAAAAGAAAAATCCCAATAAGCGTATTTTGATTGGTTTGCGCAAAAGTTGTCGCATCTACAAGCTAGGGGAAAGATGTATGTCATTTTTATGTATTTATATATTTTTACTTTTAATGGCGGCGATCAGGGATTTTTAGCGGGACTGCGACATTGCGGCAGACAGATCCGACCCCTAACTGACATTTTTGACACTTGGGGGGGGGGGGGGGACCAGTGACATTACTACAGTAATCAGTGCTAAAAATATACACTGTTACTGTAGTAATGACACTGGCAGGGAAGGGGTTAACCCATGATCGATCAAAGGGATAAATGTGAGCCTAGGGGGTGTTTTCTAACTGTGAGGATGGGCTTGTAAAATTAATAGGAGGAACACAGGAGCTCTGTATTGATTCCTGAGAGAACAACAGTCTGCTGTGTTTACAACAGCAGACATCTGTTCTCTCTTCACGTGGAGCGATCGCAGGTGCCCGGCCGGCCCGTGCATTGGCTTCCCCGCTAGCGAGTGGGTGTGCGTGCACCGGCGGACCCAGGATCGCTCCCGCGACCCGCTATACAGGTACGGTGATTCGCGGGAACCTGCCGCCATACAAAGGTGGCAGCTGGTCAGCAAGTGGTTAAAGTGATTGTAAAGTCAGAAGTTTTTTTTTTATCCTAATGCATTCTATGCATTAAGATAAAAAGCCTTCTGTGTGCAGCAGCCCCCCTAATACTTACTCGAACCCCCTCTCTATCCATGTCGATGTCCTCTCACCTGATTGGCAGAGACACAGCAGCAATGCAATTGGCTCCCGATGCTGTCAATCAAAGTCAGTTAGCCACTCAGGAGAGAGAAGGGGCGGGGCTGAATGGCAGCTCCACGTCTAAATTGATACATGGAGCTGCAGCTCAGCTCGGGTGCCCCCATAGCAAGCTGCTTGCTGTGGGGGCACTCGCCAGGAGGGAGGGGCCAGGAGCAGCAAAGAGGGACCCCAGAAGAGAAGGATCTAAGCTGCTCTGTGCAAAATCACCACACAGAGCAGGTAAGTACAATATGTTTGTTATTTTAATAGAAAAAAAAACAAGACTTTACAATCATTTTAAGCAATTGCCATGTTTTAAAAGTAACATACTTGGGCTTTTTAATCCTTTATTGCATCTCAGTTGCAGTAATGATCTCCTGCAGCCTTTCTGCAGCTATTTCCAGCAATAACTGCATGGAATTTTTTAGGACGGTTTCCTTATGGTGACAACAGTCGACCATGCTTGCATAATGTATATTGGAATGGCCACTTGCAATCTCCATCAGAAGCCCATGTGACAATGCAGAAGAACAATTATATCTGTACATACTGTAGTTTGCATGTTCTCTTTATGTTTGCATTGGTTTCCTCCCACACTTCAAAGACATGCTGGTAGGTCTGGAACATCTCGAACAGGGAAAAAGTTCTACCAAACATGAAAACTCTATTAAAGTCTATGGGACACGAACCTGAAAAATCAAAAGTCCTCATTTTAACCACTTCCCGACCACCCACCGCCTTTTTACTGCAGCAGGGTGGCTCTCCTGCGCAAACCGACGTAGACCTACGTCGGTCGCACACGGGAGGCTAGGGGGTGAGTGCGCCCTGCCAGTGCCACGCTTCCACCCCCACTCGGCAGCGGGGAAGCTGATGCATGGGCCAGGCGGCTTTGATTGCCACCTGATACCCGCGATCGCTCCCCGCTGAGAGAGAAGAACGATCAGCTGTTGTAACCACAGCTGCCTGTTCTTCTCCCTGGAATGATCACAGAGCCCCTGTGATCCTTCTATATAGGATCACATGTCTCTACGGTCATTTCACAAGCCACGCACCCCCCCCCCCCCCCAGTTACAGGGTTAATCCCTTCCCTGCTAATGACATTATTACAGTAACAGTGCATATTCTTAGCGCTGATTACTGTAGTAAAGTCACTGGTAACCCCAAAAGTATCAGAAATGTCAGTTAGGGGTCCGATCTGTCCGCCACAATGTTGCAGTCCCGCACAAAATCGCAGATCGCCGCCATTACCAGTCAAAATATGCTTATTGCGGAAATTGGCCTAAAGTGTTACAAAAGTTTAGATTTTTCCATTTTTTTTGAGAATCTCATATAACAGAATATGAAAAATATTGTTTTTTTTTGTTTTCAAGATTTTTGCTCTTTTTTTGTTTATAGCGCAAAAAATAAAAATCGCGGAGGTGATCAAATACCACCAAAAGAAAGCTCTGTTTGTCATAAAAAAAGACATCAATTTTATTTGGGTACAGCGTCGCACGACCGCGCAATTGTCTGTTAAAGTAATACAGTAGCGAATTGCAAATAGGGCCTGGTCAGGAAGGGGGCAAATCCTTCTGGTCTTAAAGTGGTTATCGGGTACATTGCACCTGTACCCATTCACCAAAAAAGTGTTAGAAATAAAAACCACAGGAAACAGTTTTTGACAAGTCCTTTATTAAAAAGAAAAATAAATAGTGTCCCTCATGTGACCTCAGAAGGGGCAGTGCCACCGGGTGACATACCTTTTGCCTATGTCAAAGCCGAAGATCGGCCATATGGCAGATAGTCTGTTAGGAAGGGAAGCGTTTTTAAATTTTTTCTATTTGTTGGGTCCGGTGGGTGTCGAGGGACACAATTTTTTTTTTCTTTTTAATAAAGGACTTGTCAAAAACTGTTTTCTGTGTTTTTTAGTTTTTTACACTTTTTTGGTGAATGGGTACGGGTACGAAAAAGATACCAATTCACATGGGGGGGGGGCGGGATCTGAGGATTGTTAAAGGGAGCTTCCAGATTTCTATAAGTCCCCCACCTGCAGACCCCCACAACCACAGCCCAGGGTTGTAGGGAAATGGCCCTTGTCCCCATCAACATGGGGACAAGGTGCTTTGGGGGCCAGTGCAAGCACCCTGGTATGCTTCAGGAGGAGGGGAGGGGCGCTCGCTCATCCCCCCCCCTTTCCTGGCCTGCCAGGCTGCATGCTTGGATAAGGGTCTGGTATGGACTTTGGGGGGACCCCACGCCGTTTTTTTTTTTTTTATACATTTTAGCATGGAGTTTCACTTAAAACCTATACCAGACCCAAAGGGCCTGGCATAGATTTTGAGGGGGACCCCATGCCGTTTTTATTTTACATTTTGGTGTGGAGTTCCACTTAAAATCCATAGCAGACCCAAAGAGCCTGGTATAAATATTGGGGGGGGGGGGCAGACACCGTTTTTTTTATTTATTATTCTGTCATGGGGTTCCACTTAACCACCTAAATACAGGGCACTTTCACCCTGTTCCTGGTCAGACCAATTTTCAGCTATCAGTGCTCATAGGCATCTATGGGAAATCTTGGTCAGCTTGAAATGGCCCTGCTCCCTGTCTTTAACATTGGGACCTATGGGAAATATTAGTCAGCTTGACATGGCACTGCTCCCTGTCTTTAACATTGGCGTCCAAGGGAAATATTGGTCAGCTTGACATGGTGCAAGAGCGCAGTGCATTATGGGTCGCTCATCAGTGGGTGGACTTCCCGCCGAGCGCCCCATTTGTTCAGTGTTCACTTATGTTCGACATGAACACGGAGCCCACCCCCACTTAGCTCCTGTCTAATAAGTATGTGTATGTATGCATACACAATAGGGACCTTAGATTGTAACTCCTTGAGGGCAGGGACTGATGTAAATGTACAGTATGTAAAGTACTGCATAAATTGTTGGTGCTATATAAATACCTGTAATAAATAAATACATTTGTAGACAGGGACAGGGGGTTGTTACCCTTCAACAGAAAAAGTACCTGCACAAAGATGTTCGTGGTTGGAGCATCAAAGCAACTGATTTAAACATATTGAAAATACCTTTTCAAATTGTACTAACATGTATGAGGTTTTGGGGATTGGGTTTACATATTTTTGAAGTAATGATACCACAACTCCAACACATAAGTAATTGTAAAATGAGCGAAACACAGAAGCCAATTACAATTAAAAATACCCCAATTATGCTGCAGATAAGGACAGTAACCTCCCTCCATAGACAGACTTGAGTCTGCCTACCTACTCTATAAATATCTGATTACACAAGGGTGATTCCATTAAATACAGTCATTACAATCAAAGAATTTAATCAAAATATACAGAGCATAGTGTGCCTCAGAAAATGATATAATGATTATGCTATGCAGCCAAAGAATTCAGTGTAATCAAAGGATTAATTAGTAAACAGAATAGTGCTGAATAAATGTAATTAATCCACACATACATTCATTCCAGAAGATAGTATTGTTTCATTGAAGTAGAATGGCACTTGAGGTGTCTGGCTATACACTTCCCATTATATTTTATGAAAGTCTGAAGGCCAGTGAGGGTCTTCTTCCTGTTCATACGGTTGTGGACTGTTCTTAGTGGTAGAGAGCGCTTCGTGGGCATCATCATATCATTGTGCAATGAATGCTGAGTACTATGGGGATGCCTCCTCAGGGGCCCATGACTCCCTGCACTCACAGTATGCCCTCAGTCAGGTTGAATGAGGCGGACCATCCTTCAGTCCGGAAGACTGAGAACATCCTGTGGTGGAGCAAAGGTACTGCGGGAGACAGCTGTGGATTGAAGGTTGAGTTTTGCATCCTGGTATAATAGCTTAGTGGCTAAAGCTTATGCATTTCAGTAGTGAGGTCCTTGGTTTGAATCTTGACCAATACACTATCTGCATAGAGTTTGAACATCCTTTGCTTCCATTGGTTTTATCAGGGTGCTCGGCTTTCTTCCCAAACTCTAAAGACATGACAGCTTAATTGTCTCTTATCTAAATTGGTCATAATATTTGTGTTTAAGCAGACTAAAGATCGTGGTTCCTCGGGCCTACCCTGAAGACTAGGAAGAGGATGTTTAGCCATAAGGTTCCTTCCTCCCCTGCCTTGAGGGGTTTCCTAGTTCTTGTTGGTTGGCTTCAGTTGGCCATAAGGAACAGGGTCTGCCAGGCTTTCTGGCTAAGTGGAACTGAGTGTGCCTTAAGCCCGTCAGGATTATTGCAGTCTGGGAGGTCAGGAAAGGGTCTTTCCTTTTCGGCAGGGGGCTTATAGAAACCCCTAAGCGCACTTTTTTGTGTGCTTTCATGTGCACTTTTTTTTGGTTTACTTCTGTTATTTAGTTTTTGTGCACTGTAACAATGTGTGTTCAAATGCACAATCTGCTTGCCAGCAATTGGGGAGGGTGAAGGAAATCCCTAGTGACCTACCTTCTAAAAATTACCAGGAAAATTCGATGGAAATGGCTTTTAAAGGCTAACTCCATATTTTATACCACGTTAAATGTTACATCCATAAGGAAGTAGCATGCAACAGGGTGCCAAGCAGACTCACCCCCTCCCCCCTTCCCCAACCCTATGGCAGTCTACATAGTTCATCTCCTCTGTAGCCGCTGTCACTTTTGAAATCAGCCAATATATATCCAAACAGCAGTTATTATTCACAGAGATCTGTATGAATCTAAAAATCCCATCTTCAACCAAGTGAGGTTTTTGCCATAATCATAATCAATACACACTTGCTCAACTCTGGAGGTGAAAGCCTCTCATTATGGGCAGGGAACTGAAGGAACATATAAAAAAGGAGCTGGCCTAAAAAATCGCTAAGAGTTGGATACAACTGAACAAATGTACTGTACACATTCAGCGTGCTGCGATAAAATGCAGACATGCACACCATACAGAATGACATAGCACTGTATGGCAGAGCAGCACATCGTACTGCTGTACAGCTCCATGAATGAAGTATAGCTTTTGTACACTTCAAATAAAGATTTTACAAAAAAAGGGAGCTGTGTAAATCTCGCACCACACTGCCCACTACTGGAGCCGGGAATGGACAGCTGCCAGGGTGGTAAAGTGCTCTGGCAGCTATGTGTTAAAGTGTGCCTCATACATACTACAGTCTAAACTGCTTTTTTTAAATTGCGTCTGGAGGAAAACATTTATTTTTTTAACTTTAGCCCAGAGTTGCTAGAATTTTTATTTTACTGAATTCTATTAGATAACTTTGTAAATGTTTTTGCCTTCTTTTGGAACAATTATGGGTTTCTGGTTCTGAGATTTTGATTTAATTATTTGTTTGTCTTGTTGTTGTACTTGATAGGCTTGTTCTTTTCTTCAAACTGACTAAGTACCTTTTTCCTGGTGTTAGAAAAGCAAAACAAACAGCTATTTTCCTTCCATTCATTTAATAAATGACCGCCCATGTATCTTGATCAGCTTCTGTTAAGGCATACATGCAAATATACACAATTGCTGCAGTACTGTGGCCGTCGACTTTCTCTGTTAGGTGAAAATAATTGTGATAAATGGCCTAAAATACCCATTTAATATATGCAATAATGATAATTAACTGGTTCTTTCTTTTCAGCAGTGAAGGCAGTTATTTATCTTACTTAACTGTTTATCTTGGACAGCCATAATACAGCCCTGACACCATTTTCTCAGCAAGCTGTTTTAGCTGTAGTCTAAAGAGACCATTACTAATCAATTTCCTATTTAATGCAAAGCCGGCTTCTTCCCTGTGCCTCTAGCAGCTTGACTACTAACTGACATACAGGTCCAGGGAGCATATGCCTGTCTTCTAGCCAGCCTGATTAATGGCAACAATAACCGTCATGCTAAGTGTTTGGCAATATTAAAATAATATTGAGTTTGGTCATGGATGACCTCACACAGCTAGAAATGCGATGAGACAAATTTCCTTTTTCTGTTATGTTATATCCATGGTTTCCAGAGTATTTTATTCTTGACACTGTAGTCGTAGCATTTTGGGTCTTCAAGATACCTCATTGATATTAATTAACAATATAAATAAATAAGAGACATCTTTAAGTACAAAATGTGGAGGTAAAAACAAAAAGCTCTAGATGAATGTGTAGGCAAAGGATACACTCCTGCCCATCCTCTGTTACAAAGACCATAAAGAATGAACATGAAAAATGCATGGTTGAACCCACAAGCAATTTTTTTTTCATTCTTTTTTCTCTGTAATGCTTTTTAAATAATCAAATACAATAATTTAGATGTTGGACTGTCACAGGAAGGACAGGGTTGCCTTTGATGTGTGGACTGTGCTTGACAACATGGCTTTCACTTCTCTTTGCTGTGTGAGAGGCAAAATAGTGAATAGAAGTTTCTCAAGAAATAGACTTTGTGTTCCCTAATTTTGAGCAGGTGAGTTGATTGTAAACTGAATAGTTAAGAGGCCTTGCAGCACAAGTGTGACGTATTGTGTGTGTGCAAGAAACACACTTTAGCAGCTTGGCACCCCCTAAGTGCACTCATCCCAAGTTTCCCTACATCTTTACGGCAGATGCAAACAAGAAAAGAAAAGGGGTCACGGTGGCTGTAAAAGATTCAGTGTCCTTCAAGCTCCATAAGGAGGTAAACCGAATAGTTAAAGCTGAACTAAACCCTCCTATCTTTTTCATGCCAAGGAAGCTACCATCTTAACCTCTGTTTGATCTACAACTGCCATGGTGATGCACATGTGACCAGTTATGACAGTCGCCATTTGATGGTTTGACAGTTTGGTTGAAAGTACAAGCAAATGTGACAGTGATCTCGGCATGCAACTGTTGAAACTGTTAAATCGATGGGTTTAGTTCTGCTTTAAGGTGCAAAAAAGCTCTAGATAAAGGATCCCTGCAATAGAAGAGCTGTTATACTCAACTCTCTAACAGCTCATGTTTTGTGCCTTTGCTCCATCTCAGCACTACAGCATCTGTTAGGCTGTTCAGCATTCAACACTTCTGGGAGTGTGAGTTTCTCCTGTTCCTTGCTGGATGCTGTGGTTCCTCTCTCCAGCTCCATGTCTTTGCTGTGTCCTTTAAAGACATAAAAGTCAGAGGATGGAAACACAGCATCCAACACTCATGGAAGTGTTAAATGCCCAAGATCTTTGATGGATAGAAAGAAAAGAACAGGCGCCACTGTAAATAGCCAAACAATTTATTGCACAAAATACATAATAACTTACACATAGGTAAGCTGCAGTCCGTATCGCAGCGTCTCCAGCGCACGATCCGGCCGTCCACCGGTCCGGAGGTGACGTCACAGGAAGCTGGTCAGATACTTGGTTACACCGGAAGCCGCAAATGGGACGCAGGCTCCCGGAAATGACGCAACGCGTTTCGGAGCATGCGCACTCGGCTCCTTCCTCAGGCGTAAGTGACTGCCACCTGGTGCCAGGTTTAAATACGGCAGTCTATGATCAATTAGCATTAAAATCAACACAAGGGGCGGCGCAATACTCTGCAAGACCAGCTACACAGCCAGCACTTCTGGAGAGTCCGCACAATACATTTAGGTAATACAATGAATTTCATACCGGGGCTTATTAATCTACAAATATTTTAAAAACAAATGTTTTAAAAACATCTCCCCCCATGAGGCATACCCAACTAAAACCTAAGTCCAATTTCTACCCTACTCACTCCAAAGGCCCTTGTATAGAAACCTTTTACCGTATTGTATATTCTGATCTCTTGGATATGTGCCAAAAAGCCAAGAGAAGCAATAACGGTAAATATGGTAGCAATTTAAGTAAGGTGGAGAATATGGCCCTTAAAACACTAATGTCCAACACTAATATTATCATCAAGCCTGCGGACAAAGGCGGTAGTGTCGTCGTTCAAAATAAGAGTGATTATGTGAAAGAAGCCAATCGGCTACTATCTGATGGCAATACATATATGAAACTCCCAAAAGATCCATTACCTGAATACACAGTTGAGGCGAAGACCCTAGCCAGTACAGCCTTGAGGAATGGTGTCATTTCCAAAACCGAGATGTCCTTTCTTTTCAGGGACTTTTTCCACACTCCATATTTTTATCACCTACCCAAAGTGCATAAGTGCACAACCAACCCCCCTGGTAGGCCTATTGTTGCTGCGATGGATAGCATTACTAGTGGCTTCTCGCAGTATATTGACATATTTTTACAACCCATAGTACAGGAGCTCCCTTCTTATATTAGGGATGGTATACACCTATTAGAACTCCTCATTCCGTATACATGGGAACCGACATACTTGTGGGTTTCGTTGGATGTACAATCCTTGTACACATCCATCCCACATACAGTTGGTATGAGGGCCCTAGAGTTCTACCTCAGTCAGGATGACACCATCCACCCTAAACAGGCTGACTTCATCATGCAAGCCACGCTGTTCTGTCTTTCGCACAACTACTTTTTGTTCAATGACGACTACTACCTACAGATTACGGGCACGGCGATGGGAGCTAATTTCGCTCCATCGTATGCCAATCTCACTATGGGACATTGGGAGACTCGATATGTGTTGAATAATAATCCCTACACCTCACATATAGTGTTTTTCGGACGATATATTGATGATATCGTCATCATTTGGGATGGAGAGGCTGCAGAGGTTTTGAACTTCGTTTCCCACTGCAACAACAATGATATGGGATTGAGGTTCACCTCTGTGATTGATCCTGACCATTTGGCTTTCTTGGATCTTGATCTCCACCATGATAACCAGCAAATACTGGCCAAGAATTACATAAAACCTACTGCAGGTAATTCCCTACTGCATTATCAAAGCTGTCACCATCCCCGTTGGTTAGACAATATCCCAAAAAGTCAATTCTGTAGACTTAGACATAATTGTACTAAGACCTCGGACTATAAAGTGCAAGGCACGGCCCTTAAACAAAAATTTCTAGAAAAAGGGTACCCAGATACCATTGTTGAACAGGCGTTTTCCCTATATATAGCACCTCAGACTGTTAAGCGTAACAAGACTGGATCTGATGGCACACAGATGAGATTCACAACTCAATTCCATAATCACCACCGACAAATGGAGCGAGTGGTAAAAAAACACTGGCCACTCTTACTCCAAGACCCTCATTTAAAGGCAGTACTCCCTGACAAACCCCGGTTCTCATACAGAAAGGCCCCTAATATAAAAACGAAAATCGCACCTAGTAAACTTAAATCCAAAAAATATGCTTCCCCGTCCCTGACGTTTTTTAACGTCACTGGTATGTACCAGTGTCGTAAAATACAATGCTTGACATGTCCATATGTCAAGCATGGACAGAAGGACTTTGTGATTGGAGGCAACAGGTATGGAATTAACGAATTCCACACCTGTTCGTCTGAATTCGTGGTGTATTGTCTGGTATGCCCGTGCGGCCTGCACTATGTCGGCAGGACCATACGGACTTTAAGAGCACGGTTCGGTCAGCACCGACGTTATATTCAGGAGGGTAAAGACCACCATAGCGTCCCCAGACATTTCCTGCAACACCACGATAAGTCCACGGAGGGACTATATGTCTGGGTGATTGAGGCGATTCCAAAAGGTACCTCCGAGGCCGAGAGGTTCAGGCGTCTGTGCAGTAGGGAAACTTACTGGATATACGCCCTGAATGCTCTGGCCCCCGGGGGACTGAATGAGGAGCTAGATATTAATACTATCCTGTGAGTCAGTGCATTTTTATTATTCTAACCTTTTCCCTTCTTCTCCCCCCCTTTTTTTTTTTTTTTTCTCTTCCCTCATCCCTTCCCTCCCCCCATTCTTTCCCTTCCCCCCCCCCCCCCTCCCTCTTTTCTATTATCTCCATTTTGTTAGTATTTTGAGGGTACACACGTATACATGTGTCTGCACGTGTTTTACGCCTGCATACATATGTGTACGTGTTTTAAAACCATTTACAGTTTTTTAATAAATTTAGCTTTTTATCCAGTGTATTTTTCCTTTAGCTATCTGGCACTGTTTTTGTGCTTATATATTTTACGGATTATGGAAAATTAACCTCTGTTTGTGAGCACATGATCTTTGGATTTATTCAGGAGCTTGTGCCGTTCTCTAATTTATTAGGCAGCCCTTCTTTTCCCTTGTACTCCAATACAGAGTGATATATGCATATACATATTTAATTTTTAGCTTTATGGTGCGCTAGTCATCTTATAGCACATCTATCATAGAGGACGTAAAAATACTTGTAATAATACTTGTTTTGTTTTTGTTTTTGTTTTTAAAACATTTGTTTTTAAAATATTTGTAGATTAATAAGCCCCGGTATGAAATTCATTGTATTACCTAAATGTATTGTGCGGACTCTCCAGAAGTGCTGGCTGTGTAGCTGGTCTTGCAGAGTATTGCGCCGCCCCTTGTGTTGATTTTAATGCTAATTGATCATAGACTGCCGTATTTAAACCTTGCACCAGGTGGCAGTCACTTACGCCTGAGGAAGGAGCCGAGTGCGCATGCTCCGAAACGCGTTGCGTCATTTCCGGGAGCCTGCGTCCCATTTGCGGCTTCCGGTGTAACCAAGTATCTGACCAGCTTCCTGTGACGTCACCTCCGGACCGGTGGACGGCCGGATCGTGCGCTGGAGACGCTGCGATACGGACTGCAGCTTACCTATGTGTAAGTTATTATGTATTTTGTGCAATAAATTGTTTGGCTATTTACAGTGGCGCCTGTTCTTTTCTTTCTACCTGTGCCAGCGGATTCCTCGGAGTTTTCCCGCCAGTGCTGCCTCTTACTCTGTCATTCAGGACAGTCTCCCAACAAGAAACTGGAGCATCCCCTGCGCCCCCCTTACAGCGGTGGACCCCTTTCTTTCTTGCCTGGTCAGAAGCGCCCAACAACCATTTTTCCTGAACAAGATCTTTGATGGAGGTTGTAGCGATGATAAGGAGCAAAGGTTGGAGACCACCACAGGGGTCATTATTATAGCTCTTCTATTGCACGGAACCTTCATTTAGAATTTTATGATGCAACTGACAGGGTCACTTTAATATTTGGACAAGCTTGTGAACATCTCAAAGAAACGGGTGGCTTTAAAGTGGATCTAAACCTTCATTGGACACCATTTAGTGTGCTTAACCCTTGTGTTTATGGTTGCATATCTTTGGGCCAGATATCCTTCCTGATAGTGATGGCAAACCATGCCTGTGCAGTGTTGCTTGTAGTCTACACCAGAGAGAGTGAGTGGTGAGGTGGCAAAGCAAGAGCACATGGGTTTACACACACTCCTCAAGCCAATCTGTTTTCAAACTAAATTGATCCTGTGGCTGCAGAGCCACCTATTGCTTTCTGTGTCCCCCAGATTGTGCACCTCTGGCGAGACCCCCTGCCATGCTTCCTGGGCTCCACTGTCCCAACTGTGGGCCGAGGACCCATGTGACAGGTGATCACTGATTCCCTAGCTAAAATTACCTCAAAAACAACATGTAAAATATCACTTCCATTTTCTAGCTTCACTGTCCTTTGCCCTGATGGCCAGGGAAGAAGCAAATGGAGTACAATCTTTACTCCATTTGTTTCAATTGCTTTCCACATATATGCACACACGAATGTAAACAAGTGTAATGGCACCAATTGGAGGCACCTACACATGAAAATGTCACTTGCAATACATACAGTGGGTACGGAAAGTATTCAGACCCCCTTACATTTTTCACTCTTTGTTATATTGCAGCCATTTGCTAAAATCATTTAAAGCGGAGTTCCACCCTCAGAATAATTTTTTTAACAAAAATAGCCCATTAATATTAATACATCTCGCTTGACAAAACCGCTATTTGCATATTTATGAGTTGAACGGTGTATATGTTTAGTGAAAATCTTACTTTTAAAACTGCTGCCTGTGCGTTGTCATCTTTAGTAAGGGCATCTGAAACCGCAGTGTAAGACTTAGTGACCTTCTTCCTTCTTGCTGTTCATTCTGGCTACCCAGAATGCAGCAGGAAATCCCGCACATGGGCAGTACTATGCTTTAGGCATAGTACAGGTTGCTATAGAGACGACGGCTCTGGAGGAAGTTTCCGCCCTCTATATCTCTTCCCCTCCTCCCGGAAGACACAAGCGAGAGAGAGAGAGAGTCAGATAGAGTCAGATAGAAACACACTGCCAGCTATTATGGTTAGGAAAGCTCTTGTCTGGCTGATGGGGAACTTTAATGTAACGGATGGCAGCACTATGAATTGGGGCAGCATGGTTATTGTGGCAGCAACGCTGTGATGGCACCCTTTGATTTGGGGCAGCATTGTGGAAGTATGGCTGGATCGATGTAACACAGTGATGGGGGCAGGACAGTGATGGGGTCTGCAATGTGCATTGATGGATGGATGTCACACTGTTATGGGGTCAGCACTGTTGATGGATGGATGTCACACTGTATTGGGGTCAGCACTGTGCATGCATTCATGGATGGATGGATGCATTTCACACTGTTATGGGGTCAGCATTTTGCATGGATGGATGCATGTCACACTGTTATGGGGTCAGCACTGTGATGGGGTCAGCACTGTTGATGGATGGATGTCACACTGTAATGGGGTCAGCACATGTTATGTGTGTGTGTGTGTGTGTGTGTGTGTGTGTGTGTGTGTGTGTGTGTGTGTGTGTGTGTGTGTGTGTGTGTGTGTGTGTGTGTGTGTGTGTATATATATAATAATTTTTTTTTTGTAATATAGAGAGAGATTTTGAAGATATTAATTATTTGATAGCGTATTAAAAATGATGTAAGGTGAGCTACTATGGCTGTCATTCAAAATCTGATATTTTTAAAAAGTATATTAAAAGTGTATATTTAAGAAAATTGCAATGAATGTGCCCCCATCAGAGTTGCCCTCTAATTGCACGGACAAAAATGTTACCATCACATTGCCCTAAATAGAATATCACCCACCACATTTCACCAATAATAATGCCCCCATCACAGGTCTGCTTTCACAATGCTGCCATCACATTTCCCCCATCACAGTGCTGCTATGTTATTGCCCACCATCACAGTGCGACATACACCCACCCACCCACAGTGATGCCACCAATAGCAGTGCCATCACATCGCTACCCCCTTTACATTGTGCCCCTTTACATTGTGTCCCCGTGCGGTGAGAGTGCCCCTTTACATTGTGTCCCCATGCGGTGAGAGTTCCCCTTTACATTGTGTCCCCGTGCGGTGAGAGTGCCCCTTTACATTGTGTCCCCATGCGGTGAGAGTTCCCCTTTACATTGTGTCCCCTGTGAGTTGAGCGTGCCCCTTTAATTTGTCCCCTGTGCGGTGAGCGTGCCCCTTTAATGTCCCCTGTGCGATGAGAGTGCCCCTTTAATGTGCCCCGTGCGGTGAGAGTGCCCCTTTAATGTCCCCTGTGTTGTGAGAGTGCCCCTTTAATGTCCCCGAGCGGTGAGAGTTCCCCTTTAATGTGCCCCGTGCGGTGAGAGTTCCCCTTTAATGTCCCCCGTGCAGTGAGAGTTCCCCTTTAATGTGCCCCATGCTGTGAGAGTTCTCCTTTAATGTGCCCCGTGCGGTGAGAGTTCCCCTTTAATGTGCCCCGTGCTGTGAGAGTTCCCCTTTAATGTCCCCCGTGCGGTGAGAGTTCCCCTTTAATGTGCCCCATGCTGTGAGAGTTCTCCTTTAATGTGCCCCGTGCGGTGAGAGTTCCCCTTTAATGTGCCCCGTGCTGTGAGAGTTCCCCTTTAATGTCCCCCGTGCGGTGAGAGTTCCCCTTTAATGTGCCCCGTGCTGTGAGAGTTCCCCTTTAATGTCCCCCGAGCTGTGAGAGTTCCCCTTTAATGTCCCCCGAGCTGTGTGACTGCTCAGTAATCAGATTATATTCCTCCATTTCTCACTATGAAAAGCACAGAAGGATAATCCATTCTGTCCCCATAGAATCTAGTGCAGAGAGCGAGATAGAAACTGACATTACATTCTCTCCCCTCTGCTCTCTCACTATCATTGGATAATGCCTCCGATACACTGCCCCGCCCCACCCCGCCTCCGCCCCGCCTCCTCAGTGAGTTCCAGGGATGTAAGGCTTTCAGTCACTGATAGGAGGCGGGGCGGAATGCGGGGCGGAGGCGGGGCGGAGGCGGGCGAAGCACGGACTGAATGAAATACATCCCTGAGCCCTGGAAATCACACGAGATTTCGTCACTAGGCGAATTGCAAGGGCTGCTGGGATACAATGTCCCAGGAGCCCTTGCAAATCGCCGAGTGACGTAATCGCCGAAAGCATCAAGACCAGGAAGTACAGATGAATACAGAAGATAAAAGGTATTTCCAAAAAAAATAAAATAAAATAGTTTACATTGGTATTAGCATACTTAAAGGGGATTGCATACAGCTCAACTTGCAAAAATGGGTGGAACTCCACTTTAAGTTCATTCTTCTTCCTCATGAATGTACACATAGCACCCCATACTGACAGAAAAACACAGAATTGTTGACAATGTTGCAGATTTATTAAAAAAGAAAAACTGAAATATCACATGGTCCTAAGTATTCAGACCCTTTGCTGTGACACTCATATATTTAACTCAGGTGCTTTCCATTTCTTCTGATCATCCTTGAGATGGTTCTACACCTTCATTTGAGTCCAGCTGTGTTTGATTATACTGATTGGACTTGATTAGGATAGCCACACACCTGTCTATATAAGACCTTCCAGATCACAATGCATGTCAGAGCAAATGAGAATCATGAGGTCAAAGGAACTGCCTGAAGAGCTCAGAGACAGAATTGTGGCAAGGCACAGATCTGGCCAAGGTTACAAAAAGATTTCTGCTGCACTTAAGGTTCCTAAGAGCACAGTGGCCTCCATAATCCTCAAATGGAAGACGTTTGGGACGACCAGAACCCTTCCTAGAGCTGGCCGTCCGGCCAAACTGAGCTATCGGGGGAGAAGAGCCTTGGTGAGAGAGGTAAAGAAGAACCCAAAGATCACTGTGGCTGAGCTCCAGAGATGCAGTCAGGAGATGGGAGAAAGTTGTAGAAAGTCAACCATCACTGCAGCCCTCCACCAGTCGGGGTTTTATGGCAGAGTGGCCTGACGGAAGCCTCTCCTCAGTGTAAGACACATGAAAGCCTGCATGGAGTTTGCTAAAAAACACCTGAAGGACTCCAAGATGGTGAGAAATAAGATTCTCTGGTCTGATGAGACCAAAATAGAACTTTTTGGCCTTAATTCTAAGCGGTATGTGTGGAGAAAACCAGGCACTGCTCATCACCTGTCCAATACAGTCCCAACAGTGAAGCATGGTGGTGGCAGCATCATGCTGTGGGGGTGTTTTTCAGCTGCAGGGACAGGACGACTGGTTGCAATCGAGGGAAATATGAATGCGGCCAAGTACAGGGATATCCTGGACAAAAACCTTCTCCAGAGTGCTCTGGACCTCAGACTGGGCCGAAGGTTTACCTTCCAACAAGACAATGACCCTAAGCACACAGCTAAAATAACGAAGGAGTGGCTTCACAACAACTCTGTGACTGTTCTTGAATGGCCCAGCCAGAGCCCTGACTTAAACCCAATTGAGCATCTCTGGAGAGACCTAAAAATGGCTGTCCACCAACGTTTACCATCCAACCTGACAGAACTGGAGAGGATCTGCAAGGAAGAATGGCAGAGGATCCCCAAATCCAGGTGTGAAAGACTTGTTGCATCTTTCCCAAAAAGACTCCTGGCTGTATTAGATCAGAAGGGGGCTTCTTCTAAATACTGAGCAAAGGGTCTGAATACTTAGGACCATGTGATATTTCAGTTTTTCTTTTTTAATGAATCTGCAACAATGTCAACAATTCTGTGTTTTTCTGTCAGTATGGGGTGCTATGTGTACATTCATGAGGAAGAAGAATGAACCTAAATGATTTTAGCAAATGGCTGCAATATAACAAAGAGTGAAAAATTTAAGGGGGTCTGAATACTTTCCGTACCCACTGTATGTTACATCTCAATGCTAGAGTGAGAGCAATCATTCCAGGGCCATTATTCATGGTTATCTACAGCATTGCCTTTGGAAAGTATAGGGTACTGAACTGTGCCATCATTTTGTGCACACACACAGATTTAAAGCTTGACATGTCAAGTATTTATTTACTCAGTGCAACCTTAAAATTGGGTAAAATATTGAATTTGCGTACCCTAAAATTAGATTTAGTGCATTTTTTACTGAAACTTTGTGCTTGATAAACCGCTGTAAAAATATTGTGTGGCATCACAAATTGGAACTATTACCATTTATTCTTTAGGATCTCTATTTTCAGGAAATCTGTACTGCTTGAGTTTTTTTAACTAATCTGTAGGCCTAAATTGATTTTTAAACATGTCTACAAAAATGTAAAGTATGGCTCTGGCAGCGAAAGTGTTAACAATGCATTAATCAATCTAGAGCTGCTTTAAACTGTGTTTGTATATAGTGTTGTAATGTGACCTACTGAGTTTTTATATATTACTCTATAAAACAGCTCAAAAGCTGATATACCAGTAGAAAGTAAAGCGGAATATTATCTTGTATAATTTGCTGGCTTCCTAACTAACCCTCATGAATTCAGCTGTTACAAATCTACTATAATACTTTAATGTTGTAGAAAATATATTATATCCGCCTTAAGCACATAGAGCAAAACACATTTTTAACTCAATGAAGTATTTGTTTTGTTAGACTTGTTACTTGTAAGCAATTCAGTTTTTCATTACAGCTCTAATAAGCGATATGAATCAGTTCAATGATTTTAATTTCCTTTGTTCTTGTACATCATATTTTAGAAACATTAGATTAAAGCTTTGAACAGCATGGTGACTACTTTTTGATAAATAGTGTTAATAAAAAAGGCACTCGTGTTTTGGCGTGGGTTATGGAATGCCTTTACTGGTTGTGTTAAGAATGTCATCACATCATTGTACTCATGATGAGTCTGTACTTGTCAGGGGAAGTTCACGGTAATAATAGGCATGCAATTAAAGAGGAAGAATGGAAAGAATAAACTTTTGCTGCTTGCGTTCAATCTGCCTTATGGGTTGATCAGATTTACATCAGATCTAGTTGATTTGTGGCAAACACCAAATCACATTTGCTCCACCAGCACACTAATTTGTTTCCTTACCATTTTACTTACTTTATTGCAGACTATTGTTGCTTGCGCTTTAATTAAGCGTTTGCTGACCACCCTTTAATACTGACCCCAGGGAGGGCCTAATTTTAAGATTAAGCAGATTCCCTATCCATGCCATTACATCATAAGGGTGAGTAATCAAAGACCCTAAACCTAAAAGCAAGACCCCACTGGATCACATTGACACTGATATCTAGAGGCCTCCTGCGAGAATGGAGGGTGAGGGGGACACTGGATATTCGGTAGTGCCGTAAGTGAACGTGCAAGGGTCCAATGCTAGCTCAGTAACATGTTGTGTGATTTGCTAATATCCAAGTAACAAAACAAACCTCACTGTCCATTCCAATAAATGTAACAATAGTGAATTTGCCTGAATTTGCTGATCTCTAATGCTTAGTTCATCACAGTTTTTTGCATCATCTCATGAGCCATCATCTCTGAGCCACACTCAGATTTTAAATTCAGTGCCAGAAAAATTAATGAGCTTGAGAGAAGTCCTGAAGAAATGAACGAGAATAGGTGGCAAAAAAAGCCAGAGTTATTAAAGAACAAGTTCAAAAAAGCTTTATCAATGACTCAGCCCCCCTTCCTAGCCTCCTGAATACATAAAGCTAAGCCATCTCACCTGCAGATGCTTACTTACCTCCTTTAACAGTGGCAACCGTCTGCACTGTCTACAACCAGCCTGGTAAAAAAAACTTGTGACGGACTGCCCTCACCTGCATATTAGTGTCCCATTCAACTCTCTGGCAGGAGGTAAGTAAGGATCTGTAGGGGAGATAGCTGAGCTTGGTATATTTAGGATGCTTGGGATGGGGGCTGGGCTGTTTCTATAGTATTCCTAAACTTGTACTTTAAAGCCCAATTTTGACAAACATGAACATTCTCCATTGCAGTGGGGCTGCATACGTAGGTCTAAGGGGGATAACATGCTTTTACTCTTCTCTAGAAATAAGTAAAAATTAACCCTTGCAGTGTGGGTACAGCACCATGGCAAGGGAACATTTTCATAGTTCCCATAGTTGGGCTTTAAGAGAAGGGGAAACTTACTGTACAGTTTTGGCAGTGCCTCCAGTCAGTTGAGTTTTATGCAATGCAACTGGGACCCCCAACCCTCAAAAGGCAAAAGGAGCTTTTTTTCAGAACAGGGGCAAAATATCCAACATGTAGCAGCAGTTCTCAGGTTGACAGTCCCTTTATGAAGCTCCGACTTCTCATAAACACAGCAAGCTAAAGTAGCATATAGTGCAGCAAAGGTTCCTGTGCTATCTCTTTATCAGATGGCAGCTGCAGCATCAAGCCAGTGGAGTTTCTAGGGTATATTCCAATGTCCCCAGCCCTTGGGTCATTCCTTAGCAGGAACAGTGTGAGTTAAGGATCTTAGATCAAATAGTACATACTAACCAAAGAGCTCAAGACCCAAAAATCCAGCCTTAATGCTCAATCAAATACCCTTTCAGAAGCTTGCTCAGCATATTGGATATTTTTAATCCAGCTGTAACCCACTGATCCTCATCAGGGATATGCCAGTCTCAAAATATAACACACCATATATGGTATAATTACATTTTTGTCCATCATTTATGGCAAAGTGACAGCATCTGTGAAAAGCCCCTGGCCCACTGATATACACCTTTTAAGTTATTCCCCCCACTCCTTCCTCCATTACAACTGGCACCTTGTGCTGGCTGGTGCCAGAGATAGAGAGAGTGGACCAGTGATATCAACCCCTCCATCATGTGACAATGCTTAGGTCAAGCAATTGGCTGCTAGGTCCAAGCACTTTCACATGGAAGGAGGTCACATGCTCACCTGTATCTACAATTAATAGGTATCTTTCACCAACTGAGATGGATAAAGGAAAGGCAGAGCATGGGGGAGGGGGCTTTTTACAGAGACGTAAAAACAATTGGCCATGGGACTTTTTGGAGGTCATACAAACACACCTTTATAAAATATAAAAGTCGTCAACTTTAATGAGAACATATAACAATAAAAATAAATTAAAACAATAAGGTGCACCAGAAACTATTAGACATTTGCCATGGTTGTAAAGCTCCTTCAAAAAGATATTCAATAAACAATGTGCTTCATAGCAAAAATAGATGGAAAACATCATTAAAGTAACATCACTAACATCATTAGTAACAGGAGTCGTCCCGGAAGATTGGAAATTGGCAAATGTCATGCCCATTCACAAAAAAGGTAGTAGGGAGGAATCGAGCAACTATAGACCAGTGAGTCTGACATCAATAGTAGGCAAATTAATGGAAACCCTATTAAAGGATATAATTGTGGAACATCTTAAATCCCATGGATTGCAAGATGAAAAACAACATGGGTTTACTTCAGGGAGATCATGTCAAACAAATCTTATAGATTTTTTTGACTGGGTGACTAAAATAATAGACGGTGGAGGTGCAGTAGACATTGCATATCTAGATTTTAGTAAGGCTTTTGACACTGTCCCACATAGAAGACTTATCAATAAACTACAGTCATTGAGCATGGACTCCCATATTGTTGAGTGGATTAGGCAGTGGCTGAGTGACAGACAACAGAGGGTTGTAGTCAATGGAGAACATTCAGAACAAGGTCATGTTACCAGTGGGGTACCTCAGGGATCTGTACTGGGACCAATTTTGTTTAATATCTTCATAAGTGATATTGCAAAAGGCCTCGATGGTAAGGTTTGTCTTTTTGCTGATGACACAAAGATATGTAACAGGGTTGATGTTCCTGGAGGGAAACGCCAAATGGAAAAGGATTTAGGAAAACTAGAAGAATGGTCAGAACTCTGGCAACTGAAATTTAATGTGGATAAGTGCAAGATAATGCACCTGGGGCGTAAAAACCCAAGGGCAGAATATAGAATATTTGACACAGTCCTGACCTCAGTATCTGAGGAAAGGGATTTAGGAGTAATTATTTCAGAAGACTTAAAGGTGGGAGGACAATGTAATAGAGCAGCACGAAATGCCAGCAGAATGCTTGGATGTATAGGGAGAGGTATAAGCAGTAGAAAGAGAGAAGTGCTTATGCCGCTGTACAGAACACTGGTGAGACCTCACTTGGAGTATTGTGCGCAGTACTGGAGGCCATATCTCCAGAAGGATATAGATACTCTAGAGAGAGTTCAGAGAAGAGCTACTAAACTAGTACATGGATTGCAGGAAAAAACTTACCAGGAAAGGTTAAAGGACCTTAACATGTATAGCTTGGAAGAAAGAAGAGACAGAGGGGATATGATAGAAACTTTTAAATACATAAAGGGAATCAACTCGGTAAAGGAGGAGAGCATATTTAAAAGAAGAAAAACTACCACAAGAGGACACAGTTTTAAATTAGAGGGGCAAAGGTTTAAAAGTAATATGAGGAAGTATTACTTTACTGAGAGAGTAGTGGATGCATGGAATAACCTACCTGCAGAAGTGGTAGCTGCAAATACAGTGAAGGAGTTTAAGCATGCATGGGATAGGCATAAGGCTATCCTTCATATAAGATAGGGCCAGGGACTATTCATAGGATTCAGATATATTGGGCAGACTAGATGGGCCAAATGGTTCTTATCTGCCGACAAATTCTATGTTTCTATGTTTCTATTAATCCCAACGCATTTGTGAAACATAGTTCACTTTATCAGGAGTTTAATGTTGATGACAGGGTATAGCTAATCATAACATCCAGGGATCCAGAATGCTATTCTCACTGGAGGGTTGTGGAACAATGGATTGTCAAGGCAAAGTCACAACGAGAGGAACTCATTCATCCCAAAGGAAAAACTTTCATAGAAACCCACAAAATTATTATGAAGACCAACAGGGTGCACTGATGGAGTCTATGATCCATAGGAAGACCTGGTGCCAAATGAGATGAGGACTTTTCACAGACTTTGTTCCTTTAGCATGAATAGGCAAAGTGTCCGTGTCTCTTCAAATCAGAGAGAGGGAGCTTAACGTGACAGGAATATAAAACAATCGTTTACAATTCTTTTAAAAATCCCGTAGATGCCACATGCACTAAACATATCATTATTACTATTTCAGATTACTTTACCACAATTTACCGCAGTATGATTCATAATTTTTTTTTCTTCTGTCGTTTCACAACTGAGTGAATAGTATGGAGATCTTGGCATACCTAAACAGCTTGGCACAGCCTACCAACTCATTTGGTTTCAATGAACCGTGGCTATTTGCTGGGTAAGCTGCCTCAAGAGCAAACACAAAGAATGTATTTGCATCAATGATATCACCTGTGAGCAGAATTTTGGGAGTCAGCGGGCACCCACCGATGAGTAAATATTTCTCTATTTGCAGCCACAAGAAAGCAAATGAGATGTTAAATATTCTGCCATGTTCCAGTCTAGAAGCTTTTTGGTCTGTTGTTCTCTACTTCTAAAATATTCTGCGGTATTATCTGCATTAGAACATACATGCTGAATGCATCAACTATTCAACAAGAATGAGTAAAAGGTATTCATCTAAGAGGAGCAGCAATAGAAAAATCTTTACTTTTTGTCCGAAGGCCATCTGAGTGTCAAAGAGGAATTTCAGCTTCCACCATATTGTGTTTTAACAGTTTAAAAGTCCTGAAATCTATTATTTTATTATTTGCGTGTTGTTCAAGTGAAAGTTCACTATAGAATTATGAACCTTAAACAGCCATATAACTCAGAACTCCAGTTGTCCAACAATCAGCACTGGAAACTATTCTTCATTTACAAGCACTCAACTTAGGTGTCATTCAGAACGTAATGAGGAAGGCGTAAAGCTGAAACGCGTCAGTATTTGTCATGTTGTCACCGCTATCCATGTTGGAATAAAGTATTTTACTTGGAAGAAGACTTTTCGTGTGCCGGCTTTATTCACATGCCATTCAGAAAGTCCCTACTCTCACCCTATGCTATCTACATCTTCTGATTGAAAAACCTGACTAGAAAACATTACTCAGATGTTGTCAAAGATGTAGATCAAATCATATAGCGTAGCATAAGGGGAAGAGGGTGGGGGGTGAGTTACACCATGAGCTTGTAAATGGCCTTCATTCTCCAGCGATGCAAGAGAATGGACAGACGTCAAACACAATGCTATGCATTTATCAATATACATGTGTTATTTGTCTGTTTAATGTTCATAAAGTAATTATAGGGTAAAAGACACTGTAAGGAAATGTGCAATCAATTGCATATTGCAAATCCATTTGCATTGTTATCAACAGTCCTAAATAATTAAATTTTTAACCATTAGCATTATCTGTTTTTAGCTATAGAAAATAAACAGCACCAAAACCAATTTATTAGTTGCCTCTAAGAGATATAATTGTGGGTAAGGTGTTTCCCCCAAAAATCCTTCTAGAATTAGGTCTGATGAAAAAATTATATTTTTTTGCAGTTAAAGCGGCTGTAAACCTAAAATAAAAAAAATAAATAAAAAACCTGCAAGACAAAGGCATAATGAGCTAGTATGCATTGCATACTAGCTCATTATGAATTGCTTACCTTAGAACGAAGCCCCGACACGGACCCCCGGACACCGCTGCGGGCGCTGACATGATCCCACGGCATCTCTTCCGGGTTCGGCGGCTCTGGCGCTGTGATTGGCCGGAGCCGCGAGGACGTCACTCCCGCGCATGCTCGCGTGAGTGATTTTCCGCGAAGCTCCCGGCAAGGGAAGCTGAAGGTCCGCCGAACCTTCAGAGCGCATGCGCCGCTCACGTGAGCGGCTGCATGCACTGCAAATATCTCCTAAACCATGCCGGTTTAGGAGATATTAATTGTACCTACAAAAGTGAAAAAAAGCGGGATACTACTGCTTTAATGTAGGAAATGTAAATACCCATCTGAAATGTACATAGGGGAACAGCTTTATCTGTCAAAGGATTTGTAATTCTGTGCAGCTAGCTTTCTGGTCCAGATATCCCTGCCAGAAAGCACAGCCAGGATCCTAACTTCCAAAGGAGAAGGACAGCTTGGTCAAGGACATTCTCCCAAAGCACGCAGCCCCACGTTCGGGGTTCTTCAGAATCTGACTGCAGAGAACTCAAATTAAAGCTGTGTCAAACCCAAACACAATAATGTAACATGCTGCAGTTTACCAATCATTAAATGTGTTGGCTGCATTCATTTTCATTTTTTTAGCCTTTTTTACCCTTTCTTGTCACCTGATTATCTAGTCAATAAGTCTGGGATTTTAAAGGGTACCATTCTATAACCAATAAGAAAGAATGTATGTGCAAAATGTCTAAAAAGTTGTAATTTTATTACTTACATAGATACCCAACATAGGGGCAAACAATAAAGAACAATACTGTTACAAGACAATATGATACATCATCATAGTAACAACATAAATTGATAAAATGTCATATTAAGATCAAATCCTTGAAAATGTGGGCGGACTAATCAGAGGCCACAGTCAGCCTGGGTGTGCCAGAGCCAGTGTGTATCTCTCTAATCGATCCGATGTCCACTACCCGACATGTTTCGCGGTATGTACCACTTCCTCAGGGGTACAAGGGATAGAGCTCTATCTTAATATGACATTTTATCAATTTATGTTGTTACTATGATGATGTATCATATTGTCTTGTAACAGTATTGTTCTTTATTGTTTGCCTCTATGTTGGGTATCTATGTAAGTAATAAAATAACAACTTTTTAGACATTTTGCACATACATTCTTTCTTATTGGTTATAGAACGGTACCCTTTAAAATCCCAACCTACGCCCCATTCTCTGCTATTTTTTCTACCTTGACTAGGGATGAGGTACCTTAGCATTTAACAATTAATCCAATGGGCTAATCTTTGCTAGTCAATAAGTCTATTTTTTTTTTTTTGTAATTCTTTATTTAGACATTGTGCATTTACTGTACAAAAGATTGTGCCATTACTACAATAAACAGTAAATGTGAGTAAGAGCACCTGGCAACAGCTCGCAAGAGAACCACCTGAGAGTAATTTAAAGAGAAGCTCCAGGCTACCCCCAACAAAGGACAAAAAAGGGACACTTACCTGTCCAGGGATCCAGGTCTGTCCTGGTTTTTTCTTCAGTTGGCTTTGTGTGCATAGAAAGTCAGGTAAACAGGAAGTGAAGCCTTGAGGCTTCATATTAGGTTTTCTCCTGCGCAGGTGCGAGCCGCACTGTGCCTTGTGACTGGACCCATACTATTCTGGGACCTGTGATGTGTCTCTGAAGACTGCAGGGGAAGGAGGAGGGGGGGGGGCACACTTTCACATCATATTGCAGCTGCCAATTGAACTGGAAGTTGGAATGGGTACCTGCTCCCCCCCCCCAAAAAAAAATGCAAAATGTGACAGTGGAGGGGGGGGGGTGCAAACAAGTGGAACTTCCTCTTTTGGATGAGCTCCACTTTAAAGGGTAACTCTACTTTCGCAGGGGGGGGGGGTAGCAAACAAAAAAAAATGATATAGTGTATACAATTGCGACACAAATCTCATATTGTAATTGAATGTTATTAAAAATGACCTTCCTTCTTAATCTGCAGCCGCTGTTATTTTCTGAAACTGCAATGCGATATGGCTACCTGGAGGTGTTCTATACACAGAATGTGTACTGACCACACCCCAGAAACATAATTTCCTGCTTGTGTGATTAGCTCACTAATTTTCCCAAGTCTGTACTACGATACAAGTCAGATTTCAGGCATCTCCTGCAGCAAAAATTTCATTTTTGGTGAGATACTCCCAATAGGAAATCACGTCTAAAGGAAGCAGACCCTGCAATTTTCCTTTATAAGTGTAAACAAAAAAAAGACAATTTAAAAAAAATATATAAAATATTTTTTACTTTCTGTTATAAAACATACCCAATAAAACATCTAATTTCTTCATCAGTTTAGGCCAATATGTATTCTACTACATATTTTTGTTTTAAAAAAATCCCAATAAGCGTATATTGATTGGTTTGCGCCAAAGATATAGCGTCTACAAACTATGGGATATTTTTATTTCTTTTACTAGTAATGGTGGTGGTCAGCGACTTATAGCGGGACTGCGTCATGGCAGCGAACACTCTGATACTAACTGACACTTTTAATACTCTTTTGGGACCAGTGACACTAATACAGTGATGCGTGCTAAAAAAATATGCACTGTCACTGTACTAATAACACTGGCTGGGAAGGGGTTTACTTCAGGGGAAACCAAAGGGTTATCTATGTGCCTAGCCAGTGTTTTACTGTACTGTGTGAGGTGCTTTTACTAGGGGAAGAGATTGAATTTGCAGGTACACGCTCTTTTTAATGTAGAATGTGTTGGAATACATGTCCGACTCCTTACTGGCTTATTTATAAAACAGCTTCATAGGGGGAGAGTTTACTTCCTCTTTAATCGACCAAGCTGTTGAGCAAAAATGGCAGTTAGAGGGTTGAGATATAGCATATATCACTGACGGGGGTGCTTACAATGGTCAGCTTTTATTCATTTATGTAAAATCTTTATCCCAAAAGGAAAAACAAATGTTTTGCTGTAAGGCTTCTTTCACACGGTCCGCCTTCGTAGGCGGATCCGTGCTGCTCAGCGGGGGATCGATACACAAATCCCCGCTGAGCAGGTAGGTGACAGCTCCCTCTCTTCTCTGTGTGCGGAGAGGGAAGTGTCAGAGCCCCATGCATCTCTATGGGGGAATCGGATGAGAGCGGACCGCCTGTCCGCTCTCATCCGATCCCATCCGATCCCCTGGATGGATGGAAAATAGGGTTTCCATCTGTCCGGATTTCACGGACAGGATCGGAATGGGATAGCAGCGGGTGTCAGCGGACATGTCACCGCTGACATCCGCTGCCCCATAGGGATGCATGGAGGATCTAATCAGATCCGCCTAAAAAAATGACAGGCGTATCTGATCGGATCGTTCGTGTGAAAGGACCCTAACTGCTTGTAAAGTGTGTACTGGAGTTTAGGTTCATTGTGTTAGTCAAGTTCATCTAAATCTGCTAGAACTTCTAACACTTCCCTTCCCCGGACTGAAAATGCTGCTGTCCAGGCGTTTCTCCGTAGCTCCCCCATCCAGATTGGAGACACCCTAAACAGGAAGTACAGTATGATACCGGCCAGATCATTAGGTAAAAACACAGGGGGGGGGGGGGGAGAAGCCTAAAAAAAGAAAACTAATGCAGCCACCACAATTTAGAATTGGTAAGCAGCAATATACTAAATGTTTGGTTTTGGGTTTAATACTGCTTTAATTTGGGTTCTCTGCAGTCGGATTCCAGAGACTCTCTAACATGTGGAGTCTGTATCATTTCTTCCTACAGCCTCTGCAGTGTACATTTATCTCCGTCTTTTTCTTATCACTTCCAAACATTTTTGAATTTGGTTTCTAACACTTTGATATGTCAGGATCTTTGTGAATGGAAGGTTGCAGGAGACTAACAGCCCATTCAGACTGGCGCGATCCGACTTCGAGGGGCGACCTGTGAAGTTGCGTGCACTGCGACTTCGGCGCGACTTGCAGGACTTCACATAATGGAAGTCTATGCAAGTCGCTCCCAGGTCGCCCCAAAGTAGTACAGGACCATTTTTCTAAGTCGGAGCGACTTGTGTCACTCCTATTAGAACGGGTCCTGTGCTAATCAATAGTGAGCATACCTCACTTCCGGCTGCTCAGTTCTGGTGGGCGGTTCTCTCCTCCGCTATAGAAGGCATTGGTGCACCCTGTAGCCACACCCCATGACGACGTCCAATCGGACGAAACGTACGTCGGGTGGCGTGCTGGGTAGCGCGTGCCGCAATCCTTGGAGGAGACAGGACGGCCATCGGTTTGGTGGTCCACGGACAGGACGCCCTAAAGACATCTGGGAGGTCTCCATGTCCAATTACTACATGCGAGATATATCATGATTTTTGTGAGTACCATACATTCTTTCTAGAATAAAGCATTTTTAAACAGTCTACGCTATGAGATGTTCCTTCTCTCCCTGCATATTGTATTTTACCGTGAGCATATCAGGAATATACCGGAGAAGCCTTCACTCATTACTGGTTATGCGCAATTTTTGATCTCTGTCACGGGGATCAACAACTTCTGGTAAGAAGTAAGAATTACTGGTGTTGGAGTGCTGTCTGGTGGCGGTTTTCTGTCTGAGAAATCACTTTTTGAATGTGGAGACGGACACATATGGACTGTTATCTTATTGCTTTATTCACATCTTCAAGTGGGACTGTCATGATCAAGGGTTTTCAGCGCCACAGTTTTGCTTTTATTTTTTTTTTTTACTGTGCTAATCAATGGCGAGCGACCAAGCGCGACTTCTGAATGGACTCTTACAGTAAGTGTTTTTCGGAACAACTCTGCATTACAAACAGTTAGGCAAAAAGAGTTCCCAAAACGGCAGACTATTAACAAAAGCTAGTGGGATAAACTGGACCTCAGCAATGCCTGTATGGAAACCTAAAGCACTGTGCAATCAGGCTGTATCCTTAACCACTTCTGGACCGGAAGGATTTTCCACCTTAATGACCAGGCCATTTTTTGTGATTCAGCACTGCGTTTTTTTAACAGTCAATTGCGCGGTCGTGCATCACTGTACCCAAATAAAATTGATGTCCTTTTTTCCCCACAAATAGAGCTTTCTTTTTGTGGTATTTGATCACCTTTGTGATTTTTATTTATTGCGCTATAAACAAAAAAATGTCACTTTCTGCTACATAATATCCCCCCCCAAAAAAAAAATTGTATTCTGCTACATATTATTGGTAAAAAAAAATCCCAATAAGCGTATTTTGATTAGTTTGCGCAAAAGTTATCATGTTTACAAACCAGGGGAAAGATTTATGTCATTTTTATTTATTTATTTTTTTTACTAGTAATAGTGCCGATCTGCGATTTTTCCTTGTACTGCAACATTGCAGCAGACAGATCGGACACCAAACTGACATTTTTGGGGGGACCAGTGACGTTACTACAGTGATCAATTCTAAAAATATGCACTGTTACTGTAACAATGACACTGGCAGGGAAGGGGTTAACCCAGGGGTGATCAAAGGGTTAAGTGTGAGCCTAGGAGAGTGTTTTCTAACTGTATGGGAGAGGAACTTGTGAAATGACCACAGAGACCTGTGATCCTATATAGGAGGATCACAGGTGCTCTGCGTTCATTTCAGAGAGAACAACGGTCTGCTGTGTTTACAACAGCTGACCGTCGTTCTCTTTTAGCGGGGAGCAATCATGGTCGCCGGCCCGGTGGATCGGTATCCCCGCTGCCTAGTAAGTGTCCAGGTACGGCGGTTCGCGCAGCCGAGCCAGCCTGCCGCAGTATATCTGCGGTTGGCAAGTGGTTAACATGCCTCCCAAGGCTTTCTTTTCAATTGATTGGAGTATACTATTAAAGCAGTATTAAACCCAAAACCAAAAATGTAATATATTGCACCCTACAAATCATTAGATGTGGTGGCTGCATTTGTTTTCTACTTTTTAGGCTTTTTCCTCTATTTTTACCTGGTGATCTGGCCAGTAACACACCTCCCGTATCGGAATGCCACCACTCTGGATGAAGGAGCACAGGGAGTGCCTTTGGACATCAGCATTATCAGTCTTTGGGAGGAGTGTTAGAAGAACTAGCAGATTTAGATAACAAATTAAAACCAAACTCCAGCTAATACTATATAAGCAGGTACAGCTTACTTTTTTTTTTTCATTTTAGGATAACATTTTTACATAAAAAAAAATACTAACTGATCATTGTAAGCACCCCGGCTAGAGTTAAATGGTTTTCTCATCCATTTAATTGACTCACATTCTCCTGGAGAACTTCTTCTTTTTAACCACTTGCTGACCGCTGCACGACTATTTACGTCGGCAGTCAGCCCCTCACAGGCAAAGCGACGTAGGTCTACGTCGCTAGCCTGTGAGAGTCTAGGGAGCGAGCGCGCGCCGCCGGAGGCACGCTCCCACTCTCACGTGGTCACGGACCCCCCCGCGCGTGTGCCCGGTGGACCCGATGTCCGCACGGCACTCGCGATTGTCCGTTACACCAGAAGAAAGGCAGGCGGCTAATGTAAACAAAGCCGCCTGTCATTCTCCCCTGTGTAAGAATGGAGATCACACGGTTCTACTATGTAGGACCGTTGATCTATGTTCTTACACTAGTAGCCACAGCCAATCACAGTTAGAAACACGCCCCTAGGACACACTTAACCCCTCCCTCTCCAATACATTTAACTCCTTCACTGCCAGTGTCATTTTTACAGTAACAGTGCATATGTATAGCACTGATTACTGCAGTAATGTCACTGGTACCCCCAAAAGTGTCAAAAATGTCAGTCAAGGGTCTGATCTGTCCGCCGCAATGTCGCAGTCCCACAAAAAAATCGCAGATCGCCGCCATTATGCGTTAAAAAAAACAACAAAAATGACAAAAATCTTTCCCTTTGTTAGTAAACGTGATAACTTTTGCGCAAACCAATCAAAATACGCTTTTTGCGATATTTTTTACCAAACATATGTAGCATAAAACAAATTGGCTGAAAATGTTAAAAAATTTAGATTTTTACATTTTTTTGGGGAATTTCATATAAAAAAATGTGAAAAATATTATTATTTTTGCAAAATTGTTTTTTTTTGTTTATAGCGCATGATCAAAAAATCGCACAGGTGATCAAATACCACCAAAAGAAAGCTCTGTTTGTGGGGAAAAAAAGGACGTCAAATTCGTTTAGGTACAGCGTCGCATGACCGCGCAATTATCCGTTAAAGTCACGCAGTGCCGAATCTCAAAATAGGCCCTGGTCAGGAAGGGGGTAAAATCTTCCGGGGCTTAAGTGGTTAAAAACAACAGACTTACTGGCTGGATCACTAGGTAAAAATAATAGAAAGGAGGCCCGCAATAGAAAACAAATGCAGCTTTTACATCTAGGAATTAGTAAGCTGCAAAATAATACATGTTTGCTTTTGGGTTTAAATACCACCTTAAAGTTATAATGTGATGGTCCAAAAAGAAATGTAAAAACCCTCTGCTGAAATGTAGTACTTGCGTTTTTCCACTGTATTATGCACTTTGCTGCATTTTCAGTTTCAGGAACGTGAATAAAGAAGAAATAAATTCTCCTTTATCTGATTTTTAAGCCAAGGATCCAGCAGGGCCAACCATAACTAGAAACCACCAGCGGAAAAAATAACACATAGCTTTATCTTTTGCACAGGCAATCTGTGCAAAACATGATATTCTTATGTCATTGAAAATATTTGTTATGTAATCCAAAAATATTTATTTATGTGTATATGATTTAAAAAAGCATGTACTTGAAAATCTGTAAAACATTTGATTTATACATTTTAACATTTGTCAATAACACTATTACATTTAAGTTCTTTAGATTTATCCTGATAGACATTGTTGTTTTTATTGTATAGGTAATTATCTGCATTCTCTTCCTGAACAGAATTCTGCTACCTGCAGTTATTTGAAGATACCACTAGAGTGCAGCACATGCCAATTATTTAAAAGCAGCCAAGTGTAAGGTTAGGAATACAAAATTATAATGGGATAAGCAGATTTCTGCTAACAAAGCTAATTTTCCTAATTGTAATTACTGAATATATATTTTAAACACTTTTTACATTCTCATGAACAGTGGAACAGATTCATAGATTCATTTATGTATTCAGATTATTTTTAGTGTTCATTAAAACTCAAGTTAGGCTTTAAATGCACATTTGAAGCAGAAAAGGGGCATTTTCAGTTAGCAATGACAGGATAAAACATTTCCTTGAATTTGGTCTAGCTAAAGCAAAAATATGTTAATGTTAGGCCTCATACATTGTCACCAAATATATTATAACATCCATGGCTGGGGGTGGTGGAGGGGATGCCTAGGGGTTAAATGCTAAAGGCAAATAGGCTGTTTACATTACAAGGGAATTTTTACTTTTCTATGGCATTTTCTGCAGTTACAATAAACCAACTTGGACAAATGTAAGCAGTGCCACTGATAGGGAGGTACCACCGGGCCTCCTGTAGGGGGCGCACACACACAGAGGGGCCCAAACAGCAAGGGGGCAATTAAAGAATGATGCACTGTGTCTGTGCCTCTTCAGCAGCTGAAAGCCAGTTTCTCCCCCTCTCCCTCCTGCCAGCTTTCAGCTGCTCGAGGGAGATACACAGTACATTGCTCTGTAATTGTCCCCCTGTCCTGCCACACCAATTCCCTTCCCTCTGATTCCCCCCTGTGTGCCACCGTGCTGCAGCTCAGTTTTAGGGTCTTGGCAGTCTTCTTATAGCTTAGGCCATCTTTATGTAGAGCAACCATTCTTTTTTTCAGATCCTCAGAGAGTTCTTTGCCATGAGGTGCCATGTTGAACTTCCAGTGGCCAGTATGAGAGAGTGAGAGCAATAACACCAAATTTAACACACCTGTTCCCCATTCACACCTGGACCTTGTAACACTAACGAGTCACATGACTCCGGGGAGGGAAAATGGCTAATCGGGCCCAATTTGGACATTTTCACTTAGGGGTGTACTCACTTTTGTTCCCAGCAGTTTAGACATTAATGGCTGTGTGTTGAGTTATTTTGATAGGACAGCAAATTTACACTGTTATACAAGCTGTACACTCACTACTTTACATAGTAGAAAAGTGTAATTTCTTCAGTGTTGTCACATGAAAAGATATAATAAAATATTTACAAAAATCTGAGGGGTGTACTCACTTTTGTGAGATACTGTACGTGATTTTGCACTTATTGGCCACCCTGCTGCAGTATATGTACAGTGGGCGGTCCTTAACCGGTTGCCGACCGCCGCAAGAACATATGAACCGATGTCCGCCAGTCACTTGCGATCGTCCGCCATGAAGGGAGAAAGGCAGGCGGCTGATGTAAACAAGCCGCCTGTCATTCTCCCCTGTGTAGGAATGGTGATCATACGGTTCTACTATGTAGGACCGTTGATCACTGTTCCTACACCAGTAACCATGTCCAATCACAGTAAGAAGCACGCCCCTAGGGACACACTTAACCCCTCCTTCCCCAATAAAGTTAACCCCTTCCCTGCCAGTGTCATTTTGCAGTAACAGTGCATATGTATAGCACTGATTACTGCAGTAATGTCACTGGTAACCCCAAAAGTGTCAAAAATGTCAGTCAAGGGTCCGATCTGTCCGCCGCAATGTCACAGTACCGCAAAAAAAATCGCAGATCGCCGCCATTACGCGTTTAAAAAAAACACCAAAAATGACAGAAATCTTTACCTTAGTTAGTAAACACAATAACTTTTGCGCAAACCAATCAAAATACACTTTTTGCGATTTTTTTTTTTACCAAACATATGTAGCAGAAAACAAATTGGCCAAAAATATTAAAAAATTGTGATTTTTTAATTTTTTTTTGGGGGGAATTTCATATAAAAAAAATGTGAAAAATATTGTTATTTTTGCACAATTTACACTCTTTTTTTGTTTATAGCGCAAAAAGTAAAAATCGCACAGGTGATCAAATACCACCAAAAGAAAACTCTGTTTGTGGGAAAAAAAGGACGTCAAATTATTTTATGTACAGCGTCGCACGACCACGCAATTGTCCGTTAAAATCACGCAGTGCCGAATCACAAAAAAAAACCCTGGTCGGAATGGGGGTAAAATCTTCCGGGGCTTAAGTGGTTAATTGGTTAAAAAAAAAGAAATTTGACAATCACTTTGAGCCTAGTACACACGGCTTGAATGTCGGACGGCATTGGCCGGTTCAATAGAAACCGCATGACATTCGGCCCGTGTGCACTACGGTCGGTCTGACAGAAGGCAGCGGAACGGCTAGCTTTTGTTGAAGGGGCATGACTAAAAAAGGTCTGCCGATCGTCTGAGAGCGTTGACTGGAAACCCACCCCCCCCCCGGCCAGAACACAATAGAACAACAGGGGAGATCGCTGTACTAACATTGGATAGTTAGTACAACGGCTCCTCCTGAGCTGTCAGTTTTTTTTTTGTTTTTTTTTTTTCAGCCCTGCCGGGTTGAACAAAAAAAAAAACGACTAGCGTGTACGAGGCTTTACTTTCTCTGGCCATTTGTAGATACAGACTTGCCTCTGTAGCTGAATACAATCCTTATCTAGGCAACCAAGGTCATCGGGAGCTGCATTGGATAACATGAATACTGGAAGTTGGAGATTTTGTCACAGGCTCTGAGTGCAGAAAAAGTCAGTTGCTCAGCAATTGAGCTACAAATCAATTGGCATGTTTCTCACACAGACTTTTCATTGACTGTTATTTATTTTTTCCTAGAAATGAAAATGAGAATGTAGAGCAAGCATGTTTTTATACAGAGAGCAATAGTTGTCTATACACTCCTACTGCTGATCTCTTTACACCTGTTCTTCAAATGTTCTCAGGAGAGTATTTGAATAGAATATAGTGTGTATATGCGCAGGACTTCTTTCCAATGGGAATGTTGGGGAACGCAGTTCCTACGCTTCCAGCACCGAATGAGTGTAATAGTAAGGGGTGTGGAGTGTGCTGGGCGGTCTATTGATGCTAGCTGCTGGGGGATCTATTGTCACTGGCAGGGATCTAGTTTTATGTGAGGGTCTATTTTTGCTGGTGGGGGATCTATTGTTGCTGGGTGATCTTATGTTGCTGGTAGGGATCTACTGTTACTGGAGAGGTCTGTTGCTGGCTACTGCAGGGTCTATTGATGCTGGCTGCTGGTAGATCTGTTGTTGCTATTGGGGTGAGGGGGGGGTTAATGTTGCTGGGGTGGATATTTTGTTGCTGGGTGGTCTATTGCTGCTGGGGTGGAGTCCATCATTGCTGGGGGAGTCTAATGTTGTGTGGGGGATCTAATGTTACTAGGGGGGCTACTGTTTCTGACTGCAGGGGATTTATTTTACTACTTTTTTTGTTATCATTAACCACGTAAGCCCCGGAAGATTTTACCCCCTTCCTGACTAGGGTTTTTTTTGCGATTCGGCACTGCGTGACTTTAACGGACAATTGCGCTGTCGTGCGTCGCTGTACCTAAAAAAATTTGATGTCCTTTTTTTCCCACAAACAGAGCTTTCTTTTGGTGGTATTTGATCACCTGTGCGATTTTTACTTTTTGCGCTATAAACAAAAAAAGAGCGTCAATTTTGCAAAAATAACAATATTTTTCAAATTTTTTTATATGAAGTTCCCCCCAAAAAATGTAAAAATCTAAATTTTTTAACATTTTAGGCCAATTTGTTTTATGCTACATATGTTTGGTAAAAAAAAATCGCAAAAAGCGTATTGTGATTGGTTTGGGCATTTTTGGTGTTTTTTTTTAACGCGTAATGGCGGCGATTTTTTGCGGTACTGCGACATTGCGGTGGACAGTTTGGACCCTTGACTGACATTTTTGACACTTTTGGGGTTACCAGTGACATTTCTACAGTAATCAGTGCTATATATATGCACTGTTACTGCAAAATGACACTGGCAGGGAAGGGGTTAACTTTATTGGGGAAGGAGGGGTTAAGTGTGTCCCTAGGGGCGTGCTTCTAACTGTGATTGGACATGGCTACAGGTGTAGGAACAGTGATCAACGGTCCTACATAGTAGAACCGTATGATCACTATTCCTACACAAGGGAGAATGACAGGCGGCTTGTTTACATTAGCCGCCTGCCTTTCTCCCTCTCCACGACGATCGCCGAGTGACCGGTGGACATCGGGTCCGCCGGTCACACGCACGGACTTCTGAGGGAACGAGCCGGGGCGGGCGCTATTGGCTCACAAACTAGTGACAGGCAAGTGAAGTACCGGTACGTCACTTTGCCTGGCCGGGGCGAACCGCCGCAGTATATGTACTTGCGGCAGTCGGCAACCAGTTAACAAATTCTATGCAAATTATTTAGCACCACAAAATTATACTTGGTTCCGTATTCTCTAAAAGGGGTGGTACTGGGAGGTGGGTAGGGTTTGGAACCAAGGGACAATGCTCAGAGGTGGGTAGGGGGCAGAGACAAGGGGTGACTCAGAAGAGGGGAGTGCATCTATTCTCTGAGAAAAAAAGCCCTGTATATGCATAATGCAGCCAGATCAGATGAGACTGCATTTTCCATGTCTGTTATAATGTTAGCCATTCAATAGGCAATTCAGTAGTGATTTTAAGCATCTTAAAGTGGAACTTCGCCAGAAGCAAAGTCTGCCTCCTAGGTGGCTTAGCCCACTCCTAGGTGCAACCATTATGGTCCATGCACAGATGTACCCATAGACTTTGCCGAACCCTCAGGTCCTGGCAGAGCCTGGCAACACATCTGTGCAGGTGCAGGTGATTTGCCATGCATGCGCACAGACAGGGAAGGTTTAGACTTCCCTGTTTGAAGTCTCTGCACGAGTGCAGGGAAATTCCCCACACAGATACCCCAGGCCTGCTGCATGTGCAGATGTGCCTCCGAGCTCTCATGCGCAGAGGGCAGAGAGGCATTCTCACCTAGGTGAGGATTCCGAATGTATTGATTTGCAGCATTAATAAAGCGAGAGAGGGAGGGGGGAGGAGGCATGTAGATGGGGTGCAGCGGCAATAATTCACACAGTCAGGTGCAATGGAAAACTTGCACAAACCCAATGGGAAGGCTGCCCAACCAGGTGCACTCACTGTTTCCAAAATTATGTAGAGAATGGGTATCAGCCAGACTGACAGCATCTGTTAAGAGAGCAGAAGTGCGACCTGGCCATCCTGCGCCCAAGCAGATTGAGGTCCAAGGAGTTGCGACCCTATGCTTTCCCTCCTAGTCAGGAACCTTTTCCTACCGCGAGTGCTGTCCCTAACAGGCTGGGTACCTGTCCCTCTTCTATCGACTTGCAAATGCGCGCCAAACCTGAGAGCCAGGGCCTTAAATAGGCTCTTCCTGACCCAAATTGGCTGCTAGAGTCACATGGGGTAGCAGCATCAAAACAGATTGCTTCCCCAGTAACCCAGGAAACCATGTTCCTCTTGACTTTCTTTTCAGGTAAAGGTCACTGCAGATGAGTGCCACCTGCCAAGGTGAAAGTAGACTGCACCTGCCTACAGACAGGCCAGCCCAACATGCCCAAAAGGGTGAAGATCCATTTGAACTAGCTCTAGATTGTAAAAATAGCCAAAAATGTCAAGAAAACTTCCACAAATGACCCACATATTACAATAGAAAATGTTGGTAGTAAGTTGTCATGATACTTTTTTATTGTTCTTGTATCAAAAGCTGGTCCAAAGTGGTTAAACTTACAACACAACTGCCCCTAGTCCATAGTCAGCATTAGATAGTCGCAGTTTATCTATTTATATATGGAAGAGCAGCTACCACTGGATCTACAGCTAAAATGTAAAGTAGTATTAAACCTTGTTTTATAGCTTACCCCATTGAGAACAATAAACATTAGTAAACTCTCTGTTAAAATTCTTTCCCCAGCACTTGCAGTTTACAACATTTAATGCTGCAGACTCTTGCTCTCTTAGTACTGCTTCCCTGAAATTCCAGTCTTTCAATAGGAAAAAGTTAACAGTGGACAGTGCAGTCTGTTAACTTGGATGTAGCACCCTCCTAGGTAGGTGCTAGGTAACCTATAGGGGAGACCTTGTCTGCTTATCAGCAGGGTCCAAATATTCAGTCAGGCTGTCATGTGTTCTCAGGTGTGACTCTTGAGTTGGGGAGTCTCCCCACTGTATCCAATGAGGGCTTTCATTGGACAGTGGAGGAAACCTGACCAATAGCACACCAGGGCTTGAATCCATCCCAGAGGGCAGATTCTGCCGCAGTGCATTCTGGGAGGGGGATATAAGTCTGAGGGGAGCCCATGGCAGGGCATCTTTGGCGGGAAGCAGAGTCCCAGGAGGGAGGTGATGGCTGTCTCTCCTCCTGTCAGCGTGGAACGGATGTCCTGGGCGGCTAGCCTAAGAGGACAGAGGGTTGAGCTGAGCTGCAGAGAGGGATCCAGTGTGCTGAGGACCAAGCGGAGCTGTGGGGGTCGGAGTTTGCAGGAAAGCAGTGTGGTGAGTACTGTAAACTGCCCCGGGGTCTGCCTAGGATAGGGGACCACTCCGGAAGGTCAGAGGGATCCAGGAGCCAGCTAGCCTTTGCAGCAATTATAGAAAGGGGGTGCCAGTGTCTAGACCCTGAAGAGAAAGAGTGTGCCAGTGCGTGTGGGCGTTGAAGAGTTAAGAGTTGCAACAGTGATTACAAATAACTACCTCAGCCAGGAAGGCTAAAGAGAGCAGTACAAAGGACTTTTGAGTCACAGGGAAGTGTCAGAAGTCAGTTCAAGTTCACAGACAGCAAGTCAGTGCTATCAAGCGCCAACCGGCGCTGACCTGCATTCAGCCGGCGTCAAGTCAGCGTCAAAAGGCATTTTCTCAGTTGTCCCCTTGCATGGTATATAGTCGAGCCAGAGGAGTATCCCACTCATTCCCTTCTCCCATCCAAGTTCCTAAAATAAATACAAAAACCAAAGATGCTGGACTGTTTCTTGTCTCAGTGCTCACACTTGAAGAACATGCTTAAATGTGCTGTTGTTACTAGTGGTAACCCTGGCAGACCCACATCCAGCACAAAGGCTGGAAATCCTGCTACATGGAGAATGAAGGGGGTGGTGGAGGGAGTAGTAGGGGAGTGCCTTTGCCATCCTAGGCTACAGGACTGCATGTTACTATTGATGCACACAGTGTAGGGAGACACAAGTCTAGTCCCTGCATGCAAGGGTAGCTCCATAGGATGCTGAAAGAAAAAGGAGACACCCTGGGAAAACTGGAAATTTTGGGCAGCAGTCAGTGCACTGGCTTAAGCTGGAACATAAACAAGGATTAAAAGATAAAGAAACTGCATACTCAGTAGGTGAATAAAAGAGAAGTTCATGGTTTAAAAAAAAAAACATTTATGCTCACCTAGGTGGATGCAGCATCGACCTGATGCTGCATCTGTCCCCCGCCGGTTCTGTAGTGAGAACTGAGCGATCAAACACCGCTGATTATTCAGTTCTCCTCCTTCGCTCTGAGCAGAGAGCTGTAGCTGTCAGTCAGCGCCTCTCTGCTGTCCCCTCCAGGCTCAATGGAGCACTGGGCTGTGCAGGGGGTAGGAGGCTGAGCCAGGTGTCGGTCCAGGCTTCAAGGTGGATGCCAACCATGCAGTAGGGATCTTTTCAGAGCCTAGACCAGCTCAGTGAAGTCAGCCGACAGCGGGATTCAGTCTACTGTTGGCTGAATTTAGATTACAGAGGTGCAATATGAATATGGTTACCACCTCATCCCTGTAAACCAGAACACATAATAATTACACAGGTACTGTGGCTGATTAAGGTGGTAATTAAACTCGCTTAGTGCCCTAAGTGCATTATATTAGCCTCAGAACCTGTGTATTAAAGGGATGAGGTGGCAACCCTAAATACAAACTGCACTCCTGTGATCCAAAGGAAAAGTAAGCCCAAAATAGCTTTGGCCATACTTCTTTAAACACTTGCCGACTATTTACGTCGGCAGTCAGCCCCTCACAGGCAAAGTAACGTAGGGCTACGTCGCTAGCCTGTGAGGGTTTTGGGAGCGAGCGCGCGCCGCCAGAGGAGCGCTCCCGTGCGGTCACGGACCCCCCCCCCCCGCGAGTGTGCCCGGCGGACCCGATGTCCGCCGGGCACTCGCAATCATCCGTGACAGCGGAAGAAAGGCAGGCGGCTAGTGTAAACAAAGCCGCCTGTCAGTTCTCCCTGTGTAAGAATGATGATCAAACGGTTCTACTATGTAGGACCATTGATCACTGTTCTTACACATCAAGCCACAGCCAATCACAGTTAGAAGCACGCCCCTAGGACACACTTAACCCCTCCCTCTCCAATACAGTTAACTCCTTCACTGCCAGTGTCATTTTTACAGTAACAGTGCATATGTATAGCACTGATTACTGTAGTAATGTCACTGGTAACCCCAAAAGTGTCAAAAATGTCAGTCAAGGGTCCGATCTGTCTGCCCCAATGTCGCAGTCCCGCAAAAAAATCGCAGATCGCCGCCATTACGCACTAAAAAAAAAAACAACAAAAATTACAAAAATCTTTCCCTTTGTTAGTAAACGCAATAACTTTTGCGCAAACCAATCAAAATACGCTTTTTGCGATTTTTTTTACCAAACATATGTTTAAAAAAAAATTGGCCTAAAATGGTAAAAAACTTTCATTTTTACATTTTTTTTTGGGAATTTCATATAAAAAAATGTGAAAAATATTGTTATTTTTGCAAAATTGACTCTCTTTTTTTGTTTATAGCGCATGATCAAAAAATCGCACAGGTGATCAAATACCACCAAAAGAAAGCTCTGTTTGTGGGAAAAAAAGGACGCCAAATTCGTTTAGGTACAGCGTTGCACGACCGCGCAATTGTCCTTTAAATTCACGCAGTGCCGAATCGCAAAATAGGCCCTGGTCAGGAAGGGGGTAAAATCTTCCGGGGCTTAAGTGGTTAAATCAGCTGAAAATGCTTAAAAACCGAGGGTTTATCATCTCATGAACAGAGATTTTTTTATAGTTATTGTGCCTTTAAAAAAGAAAACATGCAGGACTTGAATTCCGGTCAGATATTCAATAGCTGTCCCTCACACATGATTTCTTGACACGTGTCAGGTTGTCATAAACATCTAACATGAGGGAAACAAGCCCCAGATGTAGAGCCTTCAATCAGAAAAATCAAACAATCTTATCACAGGTTATGCTGTAGCTTCACTCTCCTGGATGATTCAATGAAAAACAAAAAGCTTTTGTTGCCATTTTCCAATGGCTGTGAATCTGATCACACATTAAAATGATGTGTGCACCTAAAGGGCCAGTTCATACTAAAAAATGTTGTAAGCTAAGTTCCCATTAATAGGTAATACCCATTAGTAGGTATTTTTTATTCACTTAGGTGTTCCTACTTCTCTGGTTGCATTTGCCATAATATAATATTAACTGAAACTCCAGCAGAGAGGGTGGAATCCCCCCATTGAAGCTGTACAGGCAATTGAATTAAATCACAGCACCTGCATCCCCATGAGAAACCATTAAGAGGTTTAACTATTCATAATCAACATAAACCTGAAATATTATATACATTTAAACTGTATGCAATGCTTATCCCCGCAGGAGCCGCTGAATATTATTACAGGTACTTATATCACACCGTCAATTCACGCTTTACATATCTATTATACATTCACATTAGTCCGGATATGATGGGTTCTTTCTTCTGCCATGACTCTTTATGCTGGTTGGTCCCCACTGACACACCTTGTAGTAGGGTGGAGGCTGCTCACACCTGTTTAACTTTAAAGTTAGTATGCTATCACTAGAGATCCTAGTCCCAACCCACTTGTCCGATTCGGCCTGTGATTAGCGGTGTGCATTGTCGGCTTCCTAGCGGAATCAGGCAGGTGGGTTGGGACTAGGATCCTGAACATGCATGAGCCCATCTCTAGCCACAACTCTATAACAGTACACAAAAAATAGGCCACAAACAGTTGGATGGTAGATTAAATAGATGTATTACAACAAGGCAGTTAAAGAATGCATGAATCAGTGACCAGGCAATTAAACATATTTAAAATGCTGAACTAGATTATGTAAACAATGACCCATAAGATGGCAATCAATTAAACCCAAGTTACGCTAAACCAAATTTTAACTGATGCAAACAGAGTTAAAAGCATCAGCATCAACTAACCCAAAAACAAATGTCCCCACATGCACGCTATGCATACAGCCCCATTAGTGGGTGGGTGTATGCCTTCCTTTCAAAGAAGTTACCCTAGAGGTGACTACAAGCACCTGGCACCTAATTGTCAGTTTTAGCTGGCTATTGTTGGGGCTCTTCTGCAAGGTGGTCAACGTGAAGCTGTGCAATAGATGGCTGTTGGGCTACTAAGCAAGGAGCAGTCTCTATAGACATTCATTTTGGGTGGTAAGGGTAACAAACTCAGCTGTTCTGGTCACTGCTTCTGGCAGGCAACAGATTCTATATGCTTGATGGTCAGTTGTCCCAGAAGGCTCAGTCCTCATGATCGGTAGGTAGGCACACACCGCAATGAATCTCCCAAGCTCTTGTCTCAAGATATAGCATCTTTCTTTGGCTCAGTCTCTCCACTTTCTGGGTGCTTAGAACACAGCAGCAGGTCTGCACACTCTGGGTCCCCTGCAGCTCTGTCTCCTCTGTACCGGTCTCTTCTGTTGGCACTGGCATGTCCAAATGGCAGGCCTGTACACTCTGCTTCCCCTTGGCAAAAGACCCAGATCTCTCTAGAATTGCCCAGTAAAATCTCTGCTCTTCTGTTGTGCAAAGCCTTATGTCCCTTGTAGTCCACAGCCCATTCACCTCCATTCACTTGCATTGCACTGTGCTCTTTGAGGGACTACATCTCCTAGAATCTATGGTGGGCTGCATAGTAAATCCTCTCTGCCACTGATTGGCTCTGGCCCACTGCTGCCAGGTGGGGGGGGGGGGGCAGGAGCAAGCAGTGAATTTTACAATGAGCCACTCTGTCACAGTGCAGCAGCAGCTAGGGAGAGGATACCTGGAAGTCAACAAATGACGCAACGCGTATAGGGGCGGAGGCTGCTGTCGGATGTAATTTCGCTGTGTGTGCTGATAGAGAGCGGGTTGTCTAATCATAGCTGGCATGGCTGGATGTGCTGGCTAATGTGAGTGTGTTATTTTTATATATTGTTTCAATAAATTGGTATATGGAGAGCACAAGATCTGTTCCTTTCTTTTTGTATACATGGGATACACCTGAGTTCATAAATGATTGAAGGATGGATAACCATTGGAGAACTGGATGATCATCATCCATAGGATTTTATCCCTTTCAGGGAACTGCTTGTTCTGACCCACTGGTAAGTGGTAACAAAGGGGTCAGAACATGAGGTGAGCGGCCATCTGTTAGTGGGTAAAGGTGTGCACGATAGAAGATTCACTCTCAATGCACTGGCACTTTTCCCCATTTTGGATTTGGATTTGCATTTTTGCACGAGTTCATTGCCACTTTATTGGGACCTTATTTATTTATGATGGGACTTTTTTTATCAGAATTATTGATTTTTATATTTATATATATAATGGGATTTGTCTCACATATGAAATGTCACTAAATTTGTATATTTTATTTTATTTATTATATGTACATTACATTTCTGTTTTAGTGGTCCAGCACTCTTTTAATTACACAGAAGCACAAGCCCACTCATCCTCTAGCTGGCAGAGCAGCACCCAGCTACATGTAAAAAATAAAAACACATAGTTTATGGTTTGTAAAAGCCCCAAATTATGCATACTTGGTGATACGTAAGCTTTTATACTTACCTTACCCTGTTCCTAGTGGTCCTGTAGCGCTGGATATCCATGTGCAGTGCTAAGACATTCTTTATCAACCAGAACTGCATAAAACTTAGAGAATATCACTGGTACTGGATTGTGAATTGCTGTCAACTTACATTTTACAGTAGGAAGCACATTTCAATATTTCCCTTATATAATATATTTTTAATATATATTACACATTATTAAACAGCAGGTTCAACTCTTACCAGGGTGCTTCAGTTTCCTGCTATTCTCCAAAAAGCATACTGTTATTTTAATTGGTTTCAAACCTAAAGGCAATGCCAAAAGCAACCAACCCGGTTTCACTTTGAATTTTATAAACTAATTAAACAAAAATTCTGAGGCTGGATTTTTTGTACATAACGTACGCATGTTAATATGTTTTGTGACAGGCATTGATGTGCATTGAGTCAAGGCAGCAATCCATTTTGAATGCCAAAGCAGAGGAACATGCCAAAAAATGGACAAGTAGAAATGTTTTATGATATAGTTCAACACAATGCACTGTAGAGAATTGTAGCTGCATTGCCTTAATTTGTTGAGATGCCATTTAAAATGAATGGCGCTGCAAGGCGCTAACACACAAGAATTAACGTGTACCCTTTCCCGAAGGTGCGTTTAAGCCTTTATTGTCAGCTTTGGATTAATAATTAGTATGCAGCGTCCTAACTCTCCCTTTAGAATATTCCTGGCTGTATCTTAAATTAAAATGGCAATGTAATATACACTTTGTTGTGATATATATATATATATATATATATATATATATATATATATATATATATATATATATATATATATATATATCACAACAAAGTGTATAAAGTGTAAGTGTAACAAAATATATATATATATATATTTATATATGTTTTGTTTTTTTTCCTTTATGACAATAACTATGTGGAATATATGAGCAAACCACTTAGTGAGGGAAGTCTGTTTTCATTTAGATCTCTTTTAGCTACTGTATATAGGTCTTCTAGTTTCTTTTACTATTGGACTATTATGCTATTATGCAGGTTATTTATATTTATACATGTTGCACATTGCACCACATACATATATATTTCAGATGTTTAAATTATATCTAAATATATCTTTGTTTTTATTTAGAATTTTGCATGGAAGGGTTAAAACCCCTGTAAGGCTTTTTTGGCTTTTTGTGTTCTGTTGGGGACTGTCATAGCTTTCTGTCATGTAAGCACCACATAAATTGAGAGAGAGAGAGAGAGAAAATACGTCTGAAGTGAGAAAAATTACCTCCAAGACATGTGACCAAACCAGGTGTCACTATTGTAAGATATACCTTTTATTCATGTTCTGATGACAACTCAATATTTTGTATTTTTTCTCACTTTCAGTCCCAGTGGCAAAGTTTATCATGACAAATAGAGAGAGTGATATCCATACAGTAGGAATCATATTGTTAGAAATCATCATTTCCATCCTTACAGCGTGCAGCTAGCCCAGGAACTGCATGTTAATGACATATATAGGCATATGGTATATTGTGTGTGGTCCTTACAACAGTGGGAATTCAAAGTTAGAAATGATAAAGCCTCATTTTATCTCAATGGTAGTTTAAACCAGAACTGGTGTGAAAACAACTAAAACTGGATGGCTAAAGACCATTTTCAAAGTGCTCCATGAATTATGGTATAGTAACAGAATACTGGGATGTATAAAAAAGGGGATTCACTCCAGAAATAAAGAGATTATTCTCCCGCTCTACAAGACTCTGGTCCGGCCACATCTGGAGTATGCTGTCCAGTTCTGGGCACTGGTCCTCAGGATGGATGTGCTGGAATTGGAAAGAGTCCAGAGAAGGGCAACAAAAATAATTAGGGGAATGGAGGACATCAGCTATGAGGAAAGACTACAAGCACTGAACTTATTCTCTCTGGAGAAGAGACGATTGGGGGGGGGGATATGATATCAATGTACAAATACTGTACTGGCGACCCTAGCATAAGGAACAAACTATTCAGAGACAGGAGATACAATATGACACGTGGCCACTCACTAAAACTAGAGGAAAGGCGGTTTAACCTTAAAATGCGTAAGGGGTTCTTCACTGTAAGAGCGGTAAGGGTGTGGAATTCTCTTCCACAAGCAGTCGTATCAGCAGGGAGCATTGATAGTTTCAAAAAACTATTAGATGGGCACCTTAGAGACCACAACATACAGGGGTATACAATGTACGGTTAAAAGCAAACACACACACACATCATAGGTTGAACTGGGTGGACTGATGTCTTTTTTCAACCTCACTAACTATGTAACTATGTATTATTTAGTGACATTCGGCGATATTTGAGGATTACCCAGTCCATATTTTTTATAGTAATATAACATGGGAATATTGTATGTTACAACCCTTTTTACGTCTCAATTAGACAATATTTCTTTGATGGAATGACATAAAATATGGTTTCAGCAGGGTGGTGCCCCACCACATTGTGCTATTACTGTGAGAAATTTTCTAGAGAAAACTTTTCCAAACATGTGGATCAGAAGGCAAGGGTCAGTCAAATGGCCTGCTAGGTCTCCAGACCTAACAACACTCGACTTTTTTGTTTGGGCTCATCCACAGTCAGTAGTCTATCGGAATCAGCCCATAATAATCATGGTACTAAATTAGAAAATTATCTCTAGCAACATCAGTTCTGCTACATTTTTATAGAAATGTTCATGTATTCAGCTAATACACAAGTGTCACAAAGTCCAATGTACCCCAATAGACAAGCCACTCAGAACAAAAGCCCAGTAAAGCAGAATATAGCACTGTGTAGAACAGGGCTGTGCCCGACCACATTGTGCTATTACTGTGAGAAATTTTCTAGAGAAAACTTTTCCAAACATGTGGATCAGAAGGCAAGGGTCAGTCAAATGGCCTGCTAGGTCTCCAGACCTAACAACACTCGACTTTTTTGTTTGGGCTCATCCACAGTCAGTAGTCTATCGGAATCAGCCCATAATAATCATGGTACTAAATTAGAAAATTATCTCTAGCAACATCAGTTCTGCTACATTTTTATAGAAATGTTCATGTATTCAGCTAATACACAAGTGTCACAAAGTCCAATGTACCCCAATAGACAAGCCACTCAGAACAAAAGCCCAGTAAAGCAGAGTATAGCACTGTGTAGAACAGGGCTGTGCCCGACCACATTGTGCTATTACTGTGAGAAATTTTCTAGAGAAAACTTTTCCAAACATGTGGATCAGAAGGCAAGGGTCAGTCAAATGGCCTGCTAGGTCTCCAGACCTAACAACACTCGACTTTTTTGTTTGGGCTCATCTACAGTCAGTAGTCTATCGGAATCAGCCCATAATAATCATGGTACTAAAGAAGAAAAATATCTCTGTAGCAACATCAGTTCTGCTACATTTTTATAGAAACGTTCTTGTATTTAGCTGATACACAAGTGTCACAAAGTCCAATGTACCCCAATAGACAAGCCACTCAAAACAAAGTAAAGCAGAGTATAGCACTGTGTAGAACAGTAGAGTTCTGTATAGTATTGTATCTCTCTCTAATAAGATTATGAAGGACATTAAGGGGTTAGATACAAAAAACCAGGCCATAAATTCGGAGTGTCACCAAACCCCAAACCCATGAAATCCATCATAAACCCAAGATGGCTCTAAAGTGGAACCTCATCCTTGGTATTAATTTACCAAGCTCCCACCTTATACACTATAAAGACAGCCCTATTTTTGGCCATTCAGTATTTACTGTATGTGTGTTGAGAATGTCATGCTCCATGAAATAGATAAAATAAAGCTTTTGTTGTTTTTCTTTTTTAGAGAATGTGCATGGCTTTACTGCACATACCCCGTAGAAGTGCTGCATTAGGTGAATTAAATACATGCTAAAATAAACTGGCTATCAGTATAAACCAAGAAATGCCATATGACACACCTAATCAATTTGCAATACAATTCATATGAGTCATTTAAACAGTTAGTGGTTTTTCTTGGACTCTAAAACTGCAGTGAACCTTAAGAAGATATTCTGATCTGTTTCAATATTTATGTCTGTATAACTTTACAAGAACAATTGGGTCTCTTTTTGGTAGAATGGACTTGCCACAATACTATATTATAGGATGTATATTGTGCTGGCGTCCTCTTTGAGTTTATTTGCCTTGGCAGGTTTGGCTTGTGAAGCTCTATTTCTAACATAATATAATCTGCAAATAAAAAAAGAAAATCACTTGCGTTAGTTCATTTTAATTTATCCATTCACCCTCACTGAACAGTCTACATGATACATGATCTCACTCCAAACAGATCTTCTCCATGGTGCCTCTACCAAAATAAACCTGCATATTATTCTTTGCTTAACATGTATGCATGTTTAATAAAGTCCATTCAGACCTAAAACCAACTTTTCACAAGTAGAATTGAGATTTACATTAATTTCATACCGTTCCAAGTTCATCTTGTGTCCAGATTAGAAAACCATTTGTCATAACAGTGGGATAGTTGTAATATTAGACTGGGAAAACGAATTCCCAAAAGCCAGCTTATAACATTCACTGAAGGAAGTTTTAAAGGGTCAATTCACATATAAAGCTGACATTTCACTTATAAACAGATGCTAGTTGTTTGAATCATGCTCTGGTTGCTTAAATATAACATGAGCTCCAGTTATGAGATCATTGGAGCCAGCCTGCATCTAGACAAAATGCTGAATGATGACACTTTTCGTACAAGCTCCTCCTCATATATCTTGGTATTATTTTATCAGATACTAGAATACACTTTTTTAAGCAGTGTGGTGTCTTCTTTATATTTAGAACTACTTTGTGTGGTTAAAATAGATGCAAACTGCAACTTATAGACATTTAACTTGCTAAGCACTGTGGTTAATAACCAATTCCTGCTTCTTTAATTAAAATAGCTGTTACCTTTTTTGGACATAATGGTCTAGATGGTTACGGTTTAACTGCTTATTAATATTTTTGCTCTTGTTATTGCTTAACATTGTGGTTATTGAACCCCACACTTGAAGATCTGGTGATTCCATTCCCTCTTCCCCCGCCCCATTATCCTAATTTGAAAACTTGAAAATAGACACATACAAGTACGGGATTAGCCTCCAGATAATGAACCTGAATTGTCAACTGTTAACTGTAAACCCTGTTTGACTTCAACTTGGCGAAACATCTGTGAGTTACAATGTAATGCTGTATCATTCCTTGTATTAATTACTAATAAAGACTTATTTCAAAGATAAAATAGTTGTTACCTTTATAATACTTTCTTTCATCTCAGTGCTTTAGATTCCTTGAAACCTCCTTGTCATTTCCTGTCTATGGGCCGGTTCACAACAGAATCCCATGCATTCCCTTGCAGTGTGATTCATTGAATGGGCTGAAATCGCACCAGATCACACAAAAAGTGGTGCTTGCAATACTTTTAAAAATGATTGCAATATTTTCAAAAGCTGCACCAAATTGCATGGTACTGCAGTAGCCTGCAATCTGGTGCCCACAAATGAACTGTGATCTGCATTTGGGGTGCTGTTAACAACTTATTGGCACCCACAGCTGATTGTGGAGGCAATGCATTTTGAACACAGTCTGGGAAATGTGCACAGAAGGTGCCTTTCCCACAAAGCGGTCTGGTGTGAACTGGCCATATATGCCCTCCAACTATGTCTGCATGGCATTTCTCAGGGCAGGTTTCTGATGGTGATGATAGGGGACCATACCTACATAAAGTGTGTGAAAAGGCCACTCATAGTCTCCATCAGTGGTAGCATGACAAGGTGCAACTTAGGAGAGAAAAGGGGTTGTCATCATGTGACGGCAAGTGTTTGAATATGTTCTTTATTTTAAGCTTTGAATTTTTATTGGGTTTTCTAAATAGGGTACAAATACAGAAATGTACCTGAAATGGAATGGAGATATTACAATGACCGTATCCAAAATACAAAACCAGCTTTTAGATTTGTAAAGAAATGGGATACAGACAGTATTAGTTGTTGTCTCTTATAACTTATTAAGGGAGTTCATATAATTTTGAGCATTGTTAGTTGACAGTAGTAAACAAGAGTTGTATATCTTGTTTATACTTGACCTCCGGAAGATTTACCCCCTTCGTTACCAGGCCATTTTTTGCGATACAGCACTGTGTTACTTTAACTGACAACTGAGCGGTCATGCAATGCAAATTGTGTGGACACTGGCTTGAAAAATGTTAAACCTCTAGGGAGATCCATGGGTTAAATGTGTGTCTAACCGGTGTTTTTGTGCACTGTGTGTGCTGTTTTTACTAAGGGATCTGATTTTATTCAGTGCATTGCAGGGAAAGAAAATCCAGCACCTCCTTGTTAACAGAACAGAGCTCTGTCTTGTTTACATAGGCAGAGCTCTGTTCTGTGTCTCCCCTCGCTGATCAATGGGTGCCAGCAGACAGCCATTGGCCAGCACCCACTGATTGGCTTATGCTGTGTCTAAGCACAGCACAGCCGCTGCTCCAGGGGGGCAGATGCCCCCTACCTGGAAGTGCCAGATTGCCTTGCCACAGTAAAAGTACATGGGGCGGTAGGCAAGTGGTTAAAGAAATGCCCCTATATACTTAAGAAAAAGAAGATTATGCATCTACCTCAGATGTGTAATGAACCAAAAAAAGATAACCAAGAAATAAGAGAAAATATCAGCGTTCATGTAACTAAGTAGATAAGCAGTGTATGACCAGCCAGTAATTGGAAAAAGGGAAAGGATCATTTTGGCATGTTTATCTGTCCTAAGTGTGACCCATAGAGGTCACAGGCGTGTGCTTACCTAGTTGGTATACTAAGCATTGTTTGAATATGTTCTTTGAAGAGGAAGTAAACTTCCATCAATTATTTGTAACTATAGGTAAGCCTATGATAAGGTTTACCTATAGGTACTGTAAATATCTCCTAAATGTGCACCGTTTAGGAGATATTGACTGTATATGCAGCCAATGACGTTATCAGCGCATGCGCTCTGAAGGAATGGCCACCCGTGCCATTTCTGCAGAGCCCTGTGCCGTGACCAACGGCTTCCACATGCATGCGCAGGAGTCACACAGACAGAGTCCACAGACCCGGAAGGAAGACAGGTGATGCAACCTCCAGTGGTGACAACGAGGGCTTTGTTTGCAGGTAAGTTTCACATAATGTGCTAGAATGCTATGCTAGCTAGCACGTTATGCCTTTACATTGCAGGTAAGAGAAAAAAAAAGGCAAGGGTTTACTTCTTTAATGGTGGAATCAACACACATTTTTAAATAAAAGCTGCAGATTGAAAAATATTTAAAAGTATGTTTGAAATTAGGTTACATGTTAATTTTTTTGGCTTATATGGGATTTTAGTGATAGTGTATTAACGTTTTCTGTAATATAAATAGTCTTTTGACTTCTCTCAATACCCCCTATATCCTTTTCTTAATCTTCTTCTCTTGGATATTTACCATAAATGTCCAGTGGCAGACAGAAGGGAAACAAAATATGGAAAACGTTTTACACTTTTTGATGGTTGGTTCTGCCTTCCCTGACCCTACTGCCCCAGTACCTGGCCCACAAGCACCATTATGGTAATTACAGCCCTTCTCTGGTATCCATGGTGTATCATAAATGAAAAGTCCAACATAGAGTCTGAGGTCTACATACAGTCAGCTAGCAAGTGGACAGACCTGAGAACCAAGGTTATGATCTGTCTCCAAGAAAATTTGCTTGAAGAGACTGTATATAGCTTTCAAGTCTTCAAAAAAGAAATGCCTGTTTTGTGTGAACTGATTATTCAATAATAGGACGCAAATGGCATTTGATTGGAGTGCAAGCCAGTGATTTCCACTCTCCATCATACTAGTAATGTTGCTATGGTTTTAAAGCTTCAATAGAATGCATACCTCAGCCCCATCTGGCCAAACAAATGCTGCAGGAAGATAACAATTGCTGTACCATTTTGGACCATTTTAAGCCTGATCAGCTTTTATTGCCCTATATGTGAGTAAAAATAAACGCCACTGATAATTATCATCCTAGGTGATCTAAAACAGATGGGACATTCTGTTTTACATTTATTCCATGGAAATCACCATCTTTCACATTTATTGAACAAAAAAAACAAACCCCAATATCAAGAGTGGGCACTTGATGTTTGCTCGTTTGACCTGCAAGTGTATGGCCTACCTCAAAGAGAAAGGAAATATAAAGCTAATAATGGGTTTAGGAATGTTACTGACAAGCAATATTGACAGTTTTTTGCAGCCTGGAGACCAGCGAACACCTAGGTCCTAGGGTTTGATTAACGAGACCAGCGATGATCCACATTAGAGAACTAGTGAAGGAGCATTAGACAATGTTTTATTTTATTTATTTATTTTATTTATTTCAGGTTCTTATATAGCGCTGTCAATTTACATAGTGCTTTACATATACATTGCACATTCACATCGATATTAAAAAAAATGTATATATATATTTTAACCCCTTCACACCTAAGGGTAAAAAACATCTAAATGCCTAAGCAGAATATTGGCAATTTTGACATGTGTTAATAAAACACAAGGACAAATTGGGCTTTCATTTGGTTTTAAATAGTTATGAATATCTCCTGATTTTTTTTTTAATTAAAGGAAAATTGGCCCAAAATAGTAAAAAAAAAAAAAAATGTTTTTAAATGTAGCTGTATATTTCTTGTTACTACCATAACCTACCACCAAAGAACAACCCAAAATACATTCTCCTGCTCCTAAAAATCACAATGATACTACATATGTGTATTTTAGTTGCTGTTTGTACCCATAGTACAGCGCAAAAGCAATAGTGCGCATTTTGACACTGACACTAACTAACACTGATGCTAATTCAAAAAAGAAAAACAAACACTAACGTTGGCACTGACCTAGATCAAACCAAGATCAAACCTGATCAAACTTGATCTAGGTATTTTTTCTTTATTTTTTTTATTTTATTTTTTATTATTTTATTTACTTTTTATTTTTTTATAAACACTTTTTTTTCTCCAAGGAAAAAGAAAGATACAATGTATCCTCTCCATTCACAGAAAGAAAAAACACAGAGATGGGCTTTACACAGACTAATCACTGTGGTAGCCAATCAGAGGCTACCACAGTGATCAAGTCACTCGGAATCGGGAGATCCAGGTCCGGATCTTTAGTACGGGGCCCAGGGCTCTCAGGGAGACCCCGGTCTCTGTGCTGGGAGTGCGACGTGCGGTGTGCTTTCAGCACAAAGGTAGAAAAACATAAATGTGGCCCCACGGGAAAAAGTCTAGTTCCATGAGGCTGCATATATATGTGTTACGTTGGCGTGAAGGGGTTAAATAACGGGCACTTTTTTCCTAGACGTTTATTTAACACTTGTATGGTTGATTTACTAAAGGAATTGAGACTGTTCACTTAGCAGAGTGAATGTTCAAATACCTTAGTAAATAAGGTGAAGCTGTGTTCTCTAAAAACACCAATGTTCTTGGATGATTAAAAAAAAAAAAAAACAGCATTCTTTTCTTGTATGATTGGATGAATGAAGTAAGCATAGTTTCATTTAATTTTTTTTAATATGCTCAGTAAATGCTCATTTTGCGAATTATACTCGCTAGGAGGATGGACGGTCTCAGCAGACATAAAAAACAGCCATGTATGCACGGAACTTAGGTTCCCAAAAAACACCCAAGTAAACAAAATACAAGGAGTTTACTGCATAGCAAACATCATTTATTTTCCCATCAGAGAATATACAAACTTCAGGCATCCTTGCCCTTTTTATTCACTAACCTGCACTATGCAGTGGAAATGGAGATATGATTGTTCAGGTCTTAAAGAGCTTCCATATATAACAAATTAGAAAATAAAGAGGTGTAGTAGCATATTAACCATCACATATTCATATCAAGCTCTTTCTTATAAAAAGGCAAATTCTTTGTTTCCATATATTGCAAAACATGTTTAAGTTGGCCAAATGTGTTTTCACTTTCTGGCCAGTCCATACTCTATCTCGCAGATTGCTAGATAAGAAAAAAATATTTACTTTTATCTTTATTGATTTATGAGTAGTATACTCTATATCAAATAATATTGTAATACATTATATTACAGACAGCTCAAAGAATGCAAGGTACACAGGGCCAGATTAAGAGCATCATGGGCTTGGTGCTGAGGATTTTGAAGGGCCTTAAGGGCCGTGCCTTGGCATGCACCCAGAGGAGGAAGGGTGCAGCCATGCATGCCTAATTCAACATGGGATGCTGTCTCTGAAGCCCATAAACACATCCATGCATCGGCAACTGTCCCTCCTTGTCCGGCCTTCGTGCTGTGTGGGGAGGTTCTGAGGGAGCTGCCTGGGGAAGCGAGCATAGAAACAAGACTTCTGTGTTTACAAGTGACAGAAGAGCGGTAACAGTGAATATGGCCAACCCGGGGCCTATATAAAGGTAGGGGCCTGGAGCTGCAGCTCCAATAGCCCCTACGTTAATCTGGCCCTGAAGGTACAGCTTAAAGAGGAAGTAAAGCTTCCTCTGTAACTTGTACCTATAGGTAAGCCTATGACAAGGCTTATAGGTACTCCAAATATCTCCTAAACACGCACCGTTTAGGAGATATTTACTTTGAATGCAGCCAGTGACATCACTGATGCATGCGCTCTGAAGGAACGGCTGCCCGTGCCGTTCCTTCAGAGCCCTGTGCCGTGAACGACAGCTCCCGCACGCACGCGCGGGAGTGACGTCATCGCTGCTCTGGCTAATCAGATGCCCGGAGGACACGAACCCAGAAGGAAAATGGGTGAACATGTCGGCGGTGTCAGAGGTGTGCAGGCCCTGCTGTGGGGGCTTCGTTCTAAGGTAAGTATTTCATAGCTGGTATGCGATGCATACTAGCTCATTATGCCTTTGTCTTTCAGGTTTTTATTTTTTTTTATGTATTTATTTATTTTTTTGGAGGTTTACAACCTCTTTAAGAGTCGGTTCACACTAAGGCAACACGACTCCTTACTACTTCGGGGGCGACTTGTGCATTACTATGCACCACGACTTCGGAGCGACTTGCAGGGACTTCACATAATGGAAGCCTATGCAAGTCACTCCGAGGTCGCTCCTATTAGAACGGGTCCTGTAGCGGTCAATGGACCACGAGGGAGCGCGACTTGTCAGGCTGACAAGTCACCTGACAAGTCGCGCTAGTGTGAACCGACTCTAATGCCTCGTACACACGCAACGATTATCCGCCGACCGATCGGCCGTCTTTTGTCCAGTGTTGTTGTGTTGGTTGAAATGTGCTCTAGACTGCACACAAATTTTATCGGCCAACAAAAACCAACTTCAGAAGTGATGTCATGTGCTGGTTTACTTTTCGTGTGTGTTTTTTCTTCTCTGAGCATGCCCAGTCTTGCTCATCACATTTTTGTCTGCCGAAATCTGTACTGACTGACGGAAAATCGGCTGTTGTGTTAACGGCCAACAAAAATTTTATAGCATGCACACCAGAATTTGTTCAGCCGAAAAGTCGCAGTCGGTTGTCGGAAGCATCATACTAAAGCCTCGTACACACGTAACGATTATCGGCCGACCGATCGACCGTCTTTTGTCCAGTGTTGTTGTGTTGGTTGAAATGTGCTCTAGACTGCACACGAATTTTCTCGGCCAACAAAAACCAACTTCAGAAGTGATGTCATGTGCTGGTTTACTTTCCGTGTGTTTTTTCTTCTCTGAGCATGCCCAGTCTTGCTCATCAGATTTTTGTCTGCTGAAATCTGTACTGACTGACGAACAATTGGCCGTTCTGTTGACGGCCAACAAAAATTTTATAGCATGCACACCAGATTTTGTTCGGCCAAAAAGTCGCAGTCGGTTGTCGGAAACATCATACTAACAAGCCGAAAATCGGCCGATCGGACGTTGGCCGAAAATTCACGGCCAACAATCGTTGCGTGTGTACGAGGCATAACAAGCTGAAAATCGGCCGATCGGACGTTGGCCGAAAATTCACGGCCAACTATCGATGCGTGTGTACGAGGCTTAAGTGACCAATTTTAGGGTTCAAATGTTATTGTTTTTTTTTTTCTTGACTCAGTATAATTAACAAAATAGTTAATAACATAAGGTATTATATACCCAAAATATCAAGCAAGTAAGAAGAAGAATACATGATATAACTGACATTAAAAAGTATCCCCTTTAAAAAAAAAGAAAATTATTGGGTTTATAGTAGGTGACCAGTTGAATACCATTTAAATGAATGTAATAAATAGCACCAATCTTAAATCTAACATTCTCCTAGAAGGAGACCAAGAATTTGAATTTAATTACATTTTTTCCTTGAGCTCTGGTTTAAAAACACTGAAGGTGATTCAAATTCAATTTTCCTCACAAGGTCATCTATCAAAATCTCCTTCTGAAAATTCCTCTACCTTTCTCACATTTGATTATTTAGGTCCCCCACCCCAACCAGCTACTTATCTAGTGCTATATTCTTTCAGTCAGCAGCTGGTCATCATATTTTCCTGTGAGATGTAAACATCAGAATCGCAAGTGTCTAAATATATTTTATTAAATTCTAAGGATGCACATAGACATGATAGAGCGGTGAGATATGCAAGCATGATCCAATCCCCCCTCCCCAGAGCACAACATTTACTCATAGGATTGATGAGGGGACAGGAGGTATGAGGAACAACCACACGCTGACATTGCTTATCATGGGGAAAGGCAATTGGAATGCTAACCTGTCTGAATAACTAGTTTTTGAAAGTGGTTATTTTATTTTTTAATGTTTGCCTCTTGATGTGGCTGTTCTAGAGGGCCATGTAAGCCACCAAACATATAAATTGGTTGTGCCTTTGTAAAACCAATAAGCTTGCAAAGCCAGACATATACTGTACACTTTGGTTGGGGGTTTCCTTCTGGGGTGCAAATTTACTCCCTATGAACCCAGCAAGGCTAATATAACAATTATTCTGGTTTCTGTTACATTTTGATAAAACTGAAATCACTCTGCTAGATTATGTCTCATGTCCAATAAAATATTAAATAAATAGAGACCATTTCATCATTGCTAAAGCAGTGGAGATGGAAACTCCAGATGGCAGATTTTTCTCCCAAAAGATATCAGTGTATTGATAAAAGCATACTGTATAAACAATATACTATATGTTGTAAGCACATCTAAAATAAACTTTTTTGGGGTAACAAAGCATAGCTCCTCAACACACTCTTTGTCTATATAACCGGTAGCAATAGATGAGTTGATTTTAACTAGGAAAAAAAGCTTCTTTCTTTTGTAAATTAACTTTTGAAGTAGTTAGTTAGCTACATGTTCCTTCTGAAAACATTAAGAGACTGTAGCTTCTGACTTTTAATTTTAGGGCATTTACTTGTCCAGGAACCCAACGGTGTCTTCACCAGCTGATTTTTCAATTGGCTATTGGGTGCTGGCACCACCATCTTGACTAAGGAAAACCTGCAGTGAAACCTCGCGGTTTCACAGCCGATTTCCTACTGCGCATGCGTGCATTGGCTGCACTTTGTGAATGGGCCAACTGTGGAGGAAGGGGGAGGGGCCAAACTTCCTGCTCAATTCACCGCAGCTTCCCATTTTGTGTGGAGTTCCACTCTAAAGTGGTATTTCAACCAAACCGTTGGGTTTCTAGCTTTAGATAACGTGGAAAATGTTCAAGAACTTGGTTGTATTTTGATTCCTAAATGTGTTACTGTTGGGGAGATTTTACCTTACTTCCTACTAATGTCAGTGACCACCAGTACAGGAAGTAAGGGGAAAAATAACATGTATGTTTATGAAGAACCAAAACATTATTTTTAGTTTTTTTTTTTAGAATGTGGAGGATTTTTGGACCACTGGTACTCCAGGACAGAAAGCGATGTGAAATTCAATACTATGTCAGAATAATATAAGATAAAGGCAATCCTTCTGATTATGACATCTACCTCAATGACAGCTGTGTATGTTGGGACTTTGAAACAGCAACAATGGAACACTGATGACAAAAAAAAAAAATTGACAAGAAGTTCAAACTTTCTCTACTCTATCCACAATTGCAAAAAAAAAAAAAGTTTTAGGGCCCATTCACACCTTCAGCACTAGATGAGGGTTTCCCACTTTACGAGGTATGAGCATTATGGTAAGTTGTTGTGTTGTATGCTGCACCCTGCTGCACAGTACGTTGGGTGCTGCACCATAACACACTACACTTAGAGCAGGTGCATTGCTGATATTCTGACTCAAGTGTAAATGGGCCCTTCGATTGGAGTTTCTAGGTTGCAGAATTCATTGGAGGACCTCCCCCCGACACACACACACACACAACACCCAGACCACCCACACCACCAACAACACCAACACCACCAACACTTCCACCATTTTCCAGCTTGTAAATTGAACTAAGTCTTCTTTAGCTACTTTTAAATGTTTTCATATGTGTGTTCTGTTTGTGTAGCTTTCTACGTACTAAAGTTGTTGCAAAATAATAATAGGCTATAGACTGGTAAGACAGCAGTGCTATGATATTCTATTTTTCATCCAATATTCATAAATTATATTCACAGCCTTCAAAGGATAAAAATATGTGCACTCAGGTTTACTACAGTAGATGAACTTGCTGATGAAAATGAATAAATGTCACAATGTTGAATGTTAATGTCCTTGGTGCTTTTCGTAGAAACGAGTGGTCAATAAATCCAGTGTGCTGGCAATAACGAACAAAGAGTAATTTCATTCTGGACCCATAATGGAGCCGTATAAAAAAAATGCAAAAAAAAAATAATAATAATTGACGTGGGCTCTAGACATCCTTGACTGTAATACAAATTAAAGGGCCAAAAGATATAAAAAGAAAAAAAAAAGGAATTTGTAAATTGAACCAATAAATGTTTTTAGATGTTATTTTATTTCAATTGAATACCTATGTTTATTGTTCATAAATTATCTCTATGCAAAAAAAAAAAAAAAAAAAAATATATATATATATATATATATATATATATATATATATATATATATATATATATATATATATATATATTTATTTCAGGTACTTATATAGCGCTGTCAATTTACGCAGCGCTTTACGTATACATTACACATTCACATCAGTCCCTGCCCTCAAGGAACATACAATCTAAGGTCCCTAACTCACATTCATACATACATAGTAGGGTATATATATATATATATATATATATATATATTTTTTTTTTTTTAAGTAGAACAAGCATCAGATATACTTTTTTTTCTTTTTTTTTTTTTAATGTACAGGTATTTATTGCCTATTATAGAGATTACAGTGCTCCCCCTGACAACACTTTTATCTGCTTTTATATCCAGAAGAACAAAGCCATCATCCAGCATCAACATATAGTTACTCAACTGAGATGTTGACTCGGAGATGACATAATCGTGTAATCCCTGTGCCTGTACAGTTCTGGTCAGGGTTCACATATATATATGGCACAGATCACCCCTGCTGTAGTTCCTCACCTTGTGGCTTGCTACAAAGTTACAGTGTTGCAGTTTGATCACTGGGAAATGGGAAGAAATGCTTCCTTCTGCATGCAGCAGACTGATGACATCATCTATTGATAGATACTTAGCTGAAACTCAATGACTGTTTTTATTTTTTTGATACAGCTTTATGATAAATTTCACATGGTACTGCACAATGCCAAATGGTACTGAACTGTCCACTTTAGTAAATGTTGTGTCATATTCTCACATTAGTAATACACTCTCACACCACCCAGTGTAGTTAGTGCATTTAGATACACTAACTACACTGGGTAGTGTAAGAAGGTATCAATAACTTGAGAATGTGATTCAACATTTCCTAAAGTGGACCTTAAAATGGTTGTAAAGCCTAATTATTTAAAATGAAATAAAAAAGAGGGTATACTTACCTGCTCTGTGCAATGATATTGCATAGAGCAGTCCCTTGCCTCCTCTTCTGAAGTCCCCTGCCGGCACTCTTTGCTGGCACTCTTCACCCATATTTTACCCTATGTGCCCCATAGCAAGCCATGTGCTATGGGGGCACACCTTCGGGTGCATTCCTAAGCCAGGCTGTGTGCTTTCAAAGGCACACACAGCATGACTCTGCCATGCCCCTGCTCTTTCCTCACAGTATTAACTGACAGAACCACTTTAACCAGTTCGCTACCGGCATATAGTAAAATGACGCCAGCAGGAACCCTTCATCCCTCCGGGCGGGTGTCATATGATGTCCGCCCATCCTTGCCACTCCTGCGCGCCCCTGATTGGGGATGAGGCATGTCCCTTGGGACGCAGTCTATCCCTGATGGGGGTATAGAGCTAATGAAAATGTCTCTTTACCAAGTGACTGGCTGTATCCAATCCCAGCTTGTCACAAATCTAACATATGGCGGTAACTCGCCATTACCGGGTTCTCCTCCTCACACACCGATCCAGTGTGAGGAGGAGATTACAATAACAGAGGAAAGATTTACTAATTATAGTAGTAAAACACAGTCCCCAGATTGCCCCCAAAATAAAGAGGACCTGTCTATAAGCCCATCAGAGTACCTGCCTTTAGCCCATCAGTGTACCTTTCTCAAGCCCATCAGAGTACCCGAGTACCTGTCTCCAAGCCCATCAGAGTACCTGAATACCTGTCTTCAGCCCATTTGAGTACCCAAGTACCTGGCTCCAGCCCAGATCACCCAAGTGCCTGTCTCCAGCCCATCAGAGTACCCAAGAGTACCCAAGTACCTATCTGCAGCCCAGAGGTACTATAATTACCATGTAATTTATGCTCCTAGAACACCTCGAGGTGTTCCCTGCACGTTGGGCCTCTCTATGTGGCAAGGCTGTGTAAAAGCTTCACACCTGGTATCGCCATACTCAGAAGGAATAGCAGACTGTATTTTGGGGTGTAATTTTTGCTATGTACATAATAACTGTTAGAAATATCTTATAAATTGACAACTTTGTGTAAAAAAAATAAGTTTTTATTTTCTTTCCACATTTTCCAAAAACTTGTGGAAAAAAATTAAATTTTCAAAAGACTCATTATGCCTCAAAGAATATACATTGGGGTGTTTGATTTCCAAAATAGGGTCATTGGGGGGTAATTCCACTGTCCTGGTGCTCCAAGGCCTTCAAAATCGTGATAGGTCGTCATGAAATTAAATGTGTAATTTATGTCCCTAGAATGCCTGGAGGTGCTACTTGGATGTTGGGCCTCTGTATATGGCCAGGCTGTGTAAAAGTCTTACACATGTGTTATCACCATACTCTGGACGAATAGCATGATTTGTTTTGGGGTATCATTGCAAGTAGGCCTATACCGTGTGTGAGAAATAACTTGGTAATATCACAATTTTTTTGTAAAAAAAAAAAAATTTAATAAATTTCTTCATTTTTCTAAGAATTGTGGGGAAAAAATTACAACTGCAAAAACTCCCAATGCCTCTTACTAAATACCTTGCACTGTCTACTTTCCAACAAGGGGTCATTTGGGGGATATTTGTACTGTCCTGACATTGTACTGTCCTGACATGTCAGGACCTCAACAATTAAACGTGTGTCAGGTGTGATCAATTTTTAATGATTAGTGCCACAGCTTGTAGACTCTAAACTTTCATACATACTACGGTAAATAATATCCACTAATTTGTAATATTTTTTCCACAGATATGTAGCAGTATAAATTTTGGCCCAAATTTATGAACAAAAATGACTTATTTGCAAAATTTTAGAATAAACATTTTTAAACATTTTCGTTCTTTTTTACACTTATATCGCAAAAAAATAAAAAACCACCCAAAGGAAACACTATTTGCTTGAAAAAAAATGATGAAAAATGTTGTTTGGGTACAGTGTTGCATGACTGAGTAATTGTCATCCAAAGTGTCAGAGCACTGAAAGCTGAAAATTGGTCTGGCGGGTGAAAGTGCCTTGTATTGAAGTGGTAACGTAGAACTGAAGGCAAAAAATATATATATATTTTTTCATTTTAAATAGACTATGGGAGAGTTATAACCCTGGTCAGTTTTTTTTATTATTTTATTTAGTTATTTATTTTCTTTTTACCTGTGTCCCATTCGATATCTCTGTTCACCTATTGTGCCATACCCAAATCAGGAAGTGAAAGGAAATTCCAAAGTTAAGGAATCCTTGGTTGTCGCTAAGGTCCCCATTGGTAGATTTCCCTTTTATTACTGTTTTAGTGACAACCAAAAATTTGTGATTTTTTTTCACTTTCTTTTTTGGAGATAATGGTAAACTTGACAAATACAGAGAGCAATAAAAATCTCACAGGCTGTTATGGGTTGTAGTGTGTTGGATATTATCTATGCTCTTTATTAAACATATTTAGAATGTAAGATATAAAAATTGGTGCAATGTAGGTCTGTTGCCTTTGGCGTGTTATATTTTACTAGGACAAGGCAGAGAGCAAAAGACAAAGTCTGGCTAGTAGATGGATAATATTCCTTTTTTTCTTTTTTCCTTATAACTAAAAAAGTAAGCATTCTGTAACAAATGGTAAGTAAATACCTATAAGTATGCTGAAGGTTTATAGATGCAGCAGTAAACCTATTGTGATGTGTTTAGTAGCTGTACAACAAAAGAAGTCTTGAAAGGTTAATCTATTTTTTTTTTTTTTGAGAAGAGGGGGAAAGATTTATGTCTAATATATGCGGTCCTGTACCATGCTACCTGCATTCATAAAGGACATTTCATAGGATACAGTCTTTGTTTTTTTTTTTTCTGTGATACATATTACTTGCTGACCTCAATTTTTCTAGTTATTACTTTTCCCGCCTGCAATCCGGGACCTGCATTGACTTTGATGTTACACATTATTTGTTTTTATGATTAGAGTTACAGAAGAATGTTGTATAGTGCTCCCATTTGTATACACTTTAAAGATATACTGCATGACAATCATTTATGCCTAGCCGTGTAAGAATGAACATGGGTATAAATAAATATATATATATATGCAGTAAATAATATATATGTATATATACAATATATACAGTAATATATATATATATATATATCTATATATCTATATATATATAAATATATATATATATATATATATATATATATATATATATATATATATATATATGGGCCCTTCAAAAAGTTTCCACACTTTTTTATATGTTTTACAGCCATCCTTACCACGGCGTGCTAACTCTTATACTAAACTGCAAGGTCAGCCGGCTTGCCAGACAGACCAGTTTTGGAATTACTACTTTCCTGCCCTCACCATATCCAACAAAAATATATAACAGTGCAGACATTTTTGAAGACCCCTCGTGTGTATATATATATATATATATATATATATATATATATATACGTACAGCATTCTAGATAGACAGATACTTACTATATTTTCTTTTATAAAGTGTGTGTTATGGTAATAAAGATCCTGTTCCCTGATTGGAAGGTGTTTTGCCCCAATCACAAAAGGACGTTAATTTCTGCAAGCTGAAGTGAAGATTACATTACTCAGGCTTTGACAGGGGTATGTACCCCCCCCCCCCCCCGCCCCAACACAAGAAGATAACAGACACACAAAGCCTAGGAGAGACTGTGGGGTAGACTCTAATCCAGTGAAGCGATATGTTTTGTGTCTTGTGTAGGAAAGAATTGTGTTGTGGCTGAATAACTTGTCAATTTTGAAGTTATCTGTTAACATCATACATACTAAATCCCAATAAATTAGAAAAAAACAAGAATATAAAATTAGCAAACAACTGCATTAGCGGTAAACTGCAGTTGCTGGGTCCCCTTATCTGTTTCACCTGCAGGAGTGCCCTGAATTGTCTATTTCTATTGTGGAGGTAATGATTGACAATGGATTTACCTCACTAGATAGTGTGATTGGCATTGACACTGGCAAACATCACTCCTTTTTTATTGCAAGAAAATTAATCAGAACTTCAACCAAAAGAGGAAGTTCTGCTCTTCCTCCTCCTCCTCCCCCCTCATCTTCACATTTGGCACATCATTTTTTATGGGAGGGGGGGGGAGTGGGTACCTGGTTTTGGCAGCCACCACTCCCCCACTTCCGATTGGATCATCACGATGATCCGAGTGGAAGTTTGAAACCCCCTGCTTTCCCCAATAGACTTCTGGGACAAGTCACAGGTACCAGAAAGCTGCAGGACCGATCAGATCTTGTGCGCTGTGAGCAGCCGGCTGTAAAGCTGCAAGCAGTTACAGCCGGCTGCCCACAGTTAGTTTGCCGCCGCCGGAGACTGAAGCCTGGTGAAGAAAGGACAACTCTGGATCCTGTGACAGATGCGTGTGTGTGTTTATTAAATATCAGCAGCTACAGTTTTTGTAGCTGCTGACTTTTAATTTTTTAAAAGATGACTGAAGAAAACTTTTAATAGTTCTTCAGGGTGTTTTTTTTTTTATTTTTTTCTGGTAATGGGTAAAGTTTACTATTGTACCCTGTACACATTCCTACAGGAGGGGATGGATATCTGTGGGCTCCCTCTTAAAACTGAGACATCCAGATTCCTGAAAGTTTCCTCAATGACCCACAAATACTTTTTGGGGGACCCAATGTAAGAATAGGTCCCTGGTCTGGTTTAGAAAGAGGGTGCATCCTGCTTTTCCTGGCAACCCAGGCTGTATGCCTTCATAAGGACCTGGTTGGAATTTTTGGGGGGAACTCTATGCCCCCCTTTTTTTCAATATAGATGTTAAACACTTGCCTACTCCACATATAATTTTTGCTAGGCTGACCAGATTTTTAACTTGACTAACAATGGTAATATTATTTACACCAGTTTAATTTCTTCTACATGTATACCTGAAAAATCATTGAACTCCACATTCTTTCTAAGCAGCCACCTAAAGCTGTCTTTATTTACAATAGTTTGGCAATGGATAACAATACATAGCTAATCCAGTATATTCCAGGTACAAAAATAACTGGAATTAGCTACAGAAAAAATAGCTCTGTCCTAAAGTATACGAATGGTTAAATGATATTACCATATGCGTTGGTTCTATGAATGCAAAGATATTTACCTGTCTTAGTGTTCCTTCAGTTTCATCCTTTCCCATGATGATCCCTAACTTAACCCCATGCATTCCTCATCATCATAAATCCCATCCAGACAGCAATTATCTTTAAATATCTCTCTTAGCCAGCTCCTAGGTTATTTAGTCCCTCAGTCACGCCATTCTTATGTTATAGGCTCTAGGGCTTCCTTTAACATGTGGCACAAATATCTTAGAGAGGCCCTCACTGAACATCTGTTGCCTGCTTTGTAATGGGAAGACTAAAGCAGCAGATCAACATCGGCTTACAGAACAGCTTTGTAAAGCATACATTTAAATCACAGACGGAATAACATATTTTATAACGTATTACTTTAACCTTTCCTGAATGTCACACATGAAACAAATGTGCTTATGAAATCTATCGACAGCCTAATATAAGGAATGGGACACAATTTCCTATAAACACATTCAAGAATAAATCATTTAACTTTTCTCTTTTTACAGTCAGCCCTACTTTGTACCTATAGATATAAATATCCATTTTCCACAGCGCTTTTATATATATATTGTACATTCACATCAGTCGCTGCCCTCAAGAAGCTTACAATCTAAGGTTCCTAACTCACATTCATACATGCACATACTAGGGCCAATTTAGGCAGGAACCAATTAACTTACCAGCTTGTCTTTGGAGTTTGGGAAGAAACCCATACAGTCACTGGAAGAACATGCAAACTCCAGGCAGGTAGTGCCATGGTTGGGATTCAAACCAAAAATCCTAGTGCTGCTATGTGTCAGTGCTAACCACTTAGCCACTGTCCTAATAGTTCTTTAACTGCTTCCCCTCCGTGTCATTGTAAAATGACGGATGGGCGGGAACCCTTTTGTTCTAGGAGTACATCATATGATGTCCTCTCGAGAACACGCCTCTTGTGACCCCAGCCTGATCTGTCACCTGCTCTGTCCACCAGACACAGTGGATGACTAATCACTATACCGGCCCGCTTCCAGTGTCATGTGATCGCTGCGACCAATCACAGCAGATAAAATGGCAGTTGTAAACGATGAATGGCTTACTTTAATGCCATTCATGGAATACAAGTGTGTTGCTAGCTGTGATTAGTCACAGTGATCACATGGTACAGACATGGCCAATCACAGCCCATTTGTACTATTTAAATAGCTGTGACCGATCACAGCAAATCACAATAGAGATTGTCTACATTGTCTACACACTGTCATTCAGTAAAAATATTTGCTTATAGCAGTGAAATGTATAATATGTAAAAAAAAAATGTGATCAACTCCCTAGAGTGGTGCATTGTTACTAGGGCTGCGCATCTTCACTTACCTCATGATTCAATTTGATTACGATTATTAGGGCAGCAATTCGATACGTTTCGATTCCGCGATGCATCACGATTACTGCCCAATGCCCATGCCCATGCCCAGCCCATAGTGCACTGCAAACATATAGGAGGTCTCCTCAAGGGATGTGATAAATACATGGCGGTGTAACTATAGAGGAGTCCTCAGGGTTGTGATAAATACATGGCGGTGTATGGAGGTCTCCTCAGGGATGTGATATATACATGGCGGTGTATGGGGGTCTCCTCAGGGATATCCGGGATGTAATATATACATGGCGGTGTATGGGGGTCTCCTCATGGATATCCAGGATGTGATATATACATGGGGGTGTATGGGGGTCTCCTCAGGGATATCCAGGATGTGATATATACATGGCGGTGTATGGGGGTCTGAGGAGACCTCAATACACCGCCATGTATATATCACATCCCTGAGGAGATCTCCATACACCACCATGTATATATCACATCCCTGAGGAGACCTCCATACACCGCCATGTATACATCCCATCCTGGATATCCCTGAGGAGACCCCCATACACCGGCATGTATATATCACATCCCTGAGGAGACCCCCATACACGGCCATGTATATATCACATCCCTGAGGAGACCCCCATATACCGCCATGTATATATCACATCCCTGATATCCCTGAGGAGACCCCCATACACTGGTGTATGGAGGTCTTATCAGGGATATCAGGGATGTGATATATATTATATACATGGCATTGGATGGGGGTCTCCTCAGGGATATCCAGGTTGGAGAATCTCCAGTGCTGTGACCATAACGGATAGTCCTGCTCTCCCTCAGTGTGCTTCCCCTGTCCGCCCCCTCACCTGGCTCTGCACATGACATGTTGTTGACATGACACTGCCTCACATGGCAGTGTCATGTCAACAACATTTGTAATAGTATTTGAAGACTTAGATTAGTACCTGATCAGTGATGATGATAGTCACTGCAGACGCCTTAGCCAAGGAGGACTGGGAGTTGGGGTCCGGGACGCTCACTCGGGGGTCTCCCTCTGCCCACAGAGGCCTGTGTGAGGAGGATGGACATGGACACTTGCTGGAGGATGGTCAGGACACTCGCTGGAGGAGGACCAGCACGCATGTGGGGGATGTTTGCTCTGACACTCAAGTCTCCCGCAGCAGACTGAGTGTCCGAGAGTAGAGATGACAGTCCTCACGTGCCCGATCCTGCCAGGAAGCCGACACTGCACTCCGGTAATCACAGGCAGTGAGACATTTCTCAATCTGTGCAGCTGCTGATCGGGAAGTGTCTCACTGCATGTGATTAGCGGTGTGCAGTGTCGGCTTACTGGAGGGATCAGGCATGTGTAAAGTGTGAACAGTGCACACCGTAGTCCATCTCATTCTCTCCAACAGTCAGGGACACTCGCTCCTCGTGTCTCCTCTTGCAGCGACGCCGGGCGGCTGGGGATGACGTCAGCGGGAGGCGGGAAAAGAGGGCGTGGCTACCAATTTTAAAGAGCCATTGCTGTGCAGAGAGGGAGGGGATGGCGCTTCATGACGTCATTAGGACATCGATTAAAGCCGGTCGCAGCACGATTCAATTCAACAGCCCTAAGTGTTACTATGGTATTGCTCTGGTTACAGTATGTAAAAAAGAAAAAAAAAATAGAAAAAAAAATATTATTATTATATTTTTTTTTACATATACTGTCTCCATTCAGTGTACCTGGTCACCACCACACCAGCTATATGATGATGCTGTACTGCACTGGTGACAATATGTAAAAATTAAAAAAAAAAAAAAATAAAACTTCAAGAATGTGCCATGCCTCTTACTAAATACCTCTGACTTTCTACTTTCCAAAAACGTAATTTGGCTGGTATTTGTACTGTCTTGGGGTTTTTGGGCCTCATGAAATTAGATAGGCCATAAGTACATCAGGGTTGATTGATTTTCAGATATATACCAAAGTTTAAAGACACTATAACTTTCCTACAGACTAAATAATAAACACATTTTTTTTAAATCATTTTTTTTTTGTATATTCAGCAAAAAAATTGAAAAACCCAGTGGTGATTAAATACCCCCAAAAGAAATCTCAATTTGTGTGAACAAAAATGATAGAAACTTCATATAGGTACAGTATTACATGACTGCGCAATTGTCATTCAAAGTGCGAAAGCACTGAAAGCAGAAAATTGGCCTGGGCAGGAAAGGGTTAAAAGTGCCTTGTATTGAAGTGGTAATTGTCATAATAATAATAATAATACACACCCTGCAACAATGTGCCTATGGACCGTACTAAAAACTAAGAATGTGTAAAGGGATGAATATGATTTCACATTTCCCATTTCACTTATTTACGGCCAACTGTACATCAATAAGTTTAGCTTTTAGAAGTGGTGTAGCTTTCCGTGCCAATGATAGAGGTTTAAGTATATATAAATCCAATAATTAAAATCTACATTAAAGTCAGCTGACAATTAAAGTCCAACTCTAGAAAACGTAAAACCTCTTCCTTGTAGTGGAACTGCACCTGTACTACAAGGGTTAACTGCTTGTTTAAAGCCTGGTACACACCAATAGTTTTTTTTTTGTTCAACCCAGCCCTAACGATCCAACGTTAGTACAATGTTCTCCTCCACTGAGCTGTTGTGTTCTTACAGTGGGGTGGCCTGTCAAAACACTCCGGTAAGCGCTCTCAGCCATTGCCGATTGGCTGCTGGTTTTTCAGCATGCTGTCGGACTGACTAACATACACATGGGCCAAAATTTGGCCGATATTTATTGAACCAGCCAATGTCTCCCGACAATTCGCTCCTTTGCATGGGGCTTAAAGCTAGAGGAAAAAAAGAGTATTTACAAGCACGCTCCTCTGCTCCTCCGCACTACTAGACCTGTCCCTGTAGCCTCTTCTCCTTCATGGTTCAAGGTCCTGTGGTCAAGACTGATGCAGAGTCCATAGGACTGCACTGGACGTGGCAATGCCATGGGACAGTCCACGGCTGGAGCATAAGGGAGTGCCATTTGCCAGGGGAACAGAGGATCAAGCAAGTCAAAGTTATTTTACTCTCTTCTTGATTAAACAAGCCAATAACTATTGCAGTGGGGTTGCGGACCCACTGCCAGTGAGAATTTTCACATTTTCTGCTGTTGGGCTTTTAACAACTTGCCAACCGCCTCCTGTATATTTACTGCGGCATGCAGCCACTTACAGGCCAAGTGACGTAGTACTACGTCGATTGCCAAAGAGCTTGTAGCGGGGGGCCACTCGCGATCTCCCGCAGGAGAGGGAGAAAGACAGACGGGTGATGAAAAAACACAGCCGTCTGTCATTCTCCCTGAAGTAGGCACAGAGGCTATGCGATCCTGCTATATAGGATCGCATGTCTCTGTGGTTACTTCACTAGCCATGCCCCCTAACAGTTAGAATCATGCCCCTAGAGACACACTTAAACCCTTGATGACCAATAAAGTTAACCCCTTCCCTGACAGTGTTATTTTTACCGTAACCGTGCATATTTATAGCACTGATTACTGTAGTAATGTCACTGGTACTCCCAAAAGTGTAAAAAATGTCAGTCAGTGGTCCGATCTGTCCGCCGCAATGTCGCAGTCCCACAAAGAACATTGCAGATCGCCGCCATTACTAGTTAAAAAAAAACAATTAAAATGACATAAATCTTTCCCGTAGTTAGTAAACGCAATAACTTTTGCGCAAACCAATAAAAAAACGCGTATTGCGATTTTTTTTTTACTAAAAATATGTAACAGAAAACAAATTGACCTAAAATGTTAAACAATTTTGATTTTTACATTTTTTTTAAAATATCATATAAAAAAATGTGAAAAAATTGTTATTTTTTCAAAATTGTCGCTATTTTTTTGTTTATAGCGCAAAACATAAAAATTGCACAGGTAATCAAATACCACCAAAAGAAAGCTCTGTTTGTGGGAAAAAAAGGCCATCAATTTAATTTGGGTACAGTGTCGCACGACTGCCCAACTGACCAATCCTGACCCTTATAACTTAACCAATAAAAACAGTCATATATATATATATATTTTTTTTTCTTATCGTTAGTCATGCCACGGCCCCATACATGCACGGCAGGTACCATGACCCGCCATGCATCTCATTATCATCATTAGTCATTTAGGTCAACATTTGATCATTCAGAGATCCTCACTGAACTTCTGGAGAGAGTTTGCTGCACTGAAAGTAAAGGAGCTGAATAATTTTGCACGCCCAATTTTTCAGTTTTTTATTTGTTAACAAAGTTTGAAATATCCAATAAATTTCGTTCCACTTCATGATTGTGTCCCACTTGTTGTTGTTTCTTCACAAAAAAATTACAGTTTTATATCTTTATGTTTGAAGCCTGAAATGTGGCAAAAGGACGCAAAGTTCAAGGGGGGCGAATACTTTCGCAAGGCACTGTATGTTGCAAAGCAGCCCCCTCCCTCTGTTGCTGGTACTTACCTTCTACATACTTGTTTCCCACCCCATTTGCCTGTCAGGGGCACCCCTTCTGTCAAAATTTCAAGTCATTCTGACTTAACTTAAAGCTTACACGGTGCTAATGTTTCTATTCTCGCCCCATGTGAGAATGTTGAGGCCTGCCAATTAAATGCTTAGGCTTCAAGATCCACAGTGTGAAATGAAGAAGAGGAGGAAGCTGATCCTCCATAACTGGACATTATAGGATTTCCTCAGAGGCTTCAGAGGGCAAACAGCATGGCACCAAAAGGCAAGTGCCAGCCACGAAGTGGTACCTACTATACAGCAAGCCTATTGCTTTGCCCTGAATGTAAAAACTTGTGCATTTTTCTCTTCAAACAGCACAACTGAGACAGATCACAAGGAAATAAATCTACTGCATCGACAGAAGTATTGTTCATTTGTTTTGAGAAGGTATTACATTCACAGGTGTTTTGAAATGAAAACTTGTCAGTTCCTGAGCTTGACTATATCACAGGCAGGCAATCTAGCAAGTAATGTGTAAATCATTTTCAACTCACCGTAATAAGAAAGGCATAGAATTACATGGGCTATGCTACACTTGTGCTTTCATTCTGATTCCTGTAGATTTTCCGCTCTGCATTTCAAATTGCGTACCAAGAATGTAGATAGCCAAGCAATGAGAAGTCCAGGTCCTTTTACTCTTGCAACTAATAATAATTCTGTACAAATAATTGCTGGGCAGCCACAAAAAAAGTTTTGCTAATAATAATAATAATGTTACATAGTTTAACCACTTCTGGACCGGAAGATTTTCCCCCTTAATGACCAGGCCATATTTTGCGATTTGGCACTGCGTTATTTTAACGGACAATTGCGCGGACGTAGGACGCTGTACCTAAATAAAATTGAGGTCCTTTTTTCCCACAAATATAGCTTTCTTTTGGTGGTATTTGATCACCTATGCGATTTTTATTTTTTGCGCTATAAACAAAAAAAAGAGCGACAATTCTGAAAAAAAAAAAACAATATTTTTCACATTCTGCTATAGAACATTCCCCAAAAAAATGTAAAAATCAAAATTTTTTAACTTTTTAGGCCAATTTGTTTTCTGCTACATATTTTTGTTAACAAAAATTGCAATAAGCGTATTTCGATTGGTTTGGGCAGAAGTTATTGGGTCTACTAACTACGGGAAAGTTGTATGTCATTTTTATTGTTTTTTTTTTTTGTTTTTTTTTTTTTACTTTAATAGCAGCGATCTGCGATTTTTTGCAGGACTGCAACATTGCGGCAGACAGATCAGACCCCTAACTGACATTTTTGACACTTTTGGGGAGACCAGTGACATTACTACAGTAATCAGTGCTATAAATATGCACTGTTACTGTAATAATGACACTGGCAGAGAAGGGGTTAACAGTGTGGGTGATCAAGGGGTTAAATGTGTACCTAGGGACGTGTTTCTAACTGTGGGTGGGTGTGGCTTGTGGAATGACCATAGAAACCTGTGATCCTATATAGAAAGTTTACAGGGCTCTGTGATCATTCCAGGGAGAAAAAGAGTCAGCTGTATTTACAACAGCTGACCATTCTTCTCTCTCAGCGGGGAGCGATCGTGGGTGTCAGGCGGCAATCTGAGCCATCTGACCCATGCATCGGCTTTCCCGCTGATGAGCAGGAGTGCGCCGGCGCTCGCTCGCCCCCTAGCTGCAGGCGCACGACCAAAGTAGGTCTACGTCGGTTTGCCTGGGAGTGCCACACTGCCTCAGCAAATAGGCGGCACGTGGTCGGCAACCGGTTAAAGGAAACCTGTACTAAGAGAATTACAGTGAGTGGCCCCTAATGAAAATGCCAATTACCTAGATGTTTCTGGCTTTAATACCATCTTATACACTGACCTAAAACAAACTAATGAAATCAGGTAAATTTCAGATCTCATGATCTTTCCCAAATCATTGACCCAGAGAGCATTGTATTGATGAGTACAAATAACATGTGGGCAAATAGCATTTCTAAAGGAGACTTAAGAAATGGAAGCCTCCTTATTTTCTGACAATAGTTTTCTTTTTACCAAATGGCAATCCAAGCCTATATTATAATAGTGGTCGATTTACTAAAGGTAAATAAGCTGTTCACTTTGTAAGGAAATTAACATTAAATGATTGGATGATGGAGTTTGACCTCAATCAATGAGCTAAAGGAAAACTCCCTTGCAAAGTCAACAGCCTATTTGTCTTTAGTAAATCAACCCCAAAGTTCTTGACCTACTTCTTTAATACCATTTCTAAAACCTAAATACTTCTACCATATCTCCCTTATCTAATTATACATCATTTTTTAATTCGATTACAAGGCTCTCTTTTTAAATGTTTTTATTGACTTAAAGAGTAATTCCACTTTCGTGGGGAAAAAAAAAAGCAAATAAAAGAAAAAACAATATAGCGCATACAATTGCAACACAAATCATATTGTAATTGAATGCTATTAAAAATTGCCTTTCCTTTTCAAGCTGCAGCTGTTGTAATTTTCTGGAAATGTAATGCAATATGGCTACCTGGAGGTGTTCTGTGCACAGAATGTATACTGACCACACCCCAGAAACATAATTTCCTGCTTGTGTGATTGGCTCACTAATTTTCCCTGAAGTTTGCTTAAGATTGAAGTCAAATTTCTGGTATCACTGCAACATAAATGTCATTTTTTGGTAAGATACTCCTAATAGGAACATGTCTAAAAGGATGCAGGCCCAGCAGATTTCCTCATTAGAGCCCTGCAGCTGCACAGCTAATAAATAATTATGAAATCATTGCCTTTTGACCTACTCCGCACAGAGGCACAGAGGAACAACCAATGATTTCTTCAGAATAACAATAAGTAGGAATCTGCAACAAAGTTTGTTAAAATCCTTGTAATGTGCATAGATCACCCAGAGGGGAATGTTTTTTCAACAAAAGTGGAGTTACGTCTTAAGTATCAGGTAATAGCCTCCCTGTCATTACCTTGTACAGCACTGTAATACAGGTTGTTATTACATAAATAATATTATGAACCCCCCCCCCCCACACTCTGCCAACCCCCACCCCCCCCCCTCTTTTTCTTTTTCTTTTTTTCTCTTCCTCTCTTCCCTTTTCTTCTTCCTTTTATTTCTCTCTTTTCTTTTTCTTCACTTCCATTGTTGCGTGTTTGTCTCGTCATCCCTATCCCAACGTTCTCCCCTTTTACCTTTCCCTTACCTCTTGTAGTATTGTAGTACCGCGGTAAGAGGAGATACCAGTTTACCATTTGCCCTTACCTGCATACCAGCCCTCCCCGGCTTAACCATTTGCCGACTGCTCACAGTATATTTACTGTGGCAGTCATCCCCTCACAGGCAGAGCCACGTAGGTTTACGTCGCTAGCCTGTGAGGCTCTGGGGAGCGAGCGCGTGCTGCCGAATGCGCGCTCCCACTCCCGCTCGGTCACGGACCCCCCCCGCGCGTTTGCCCAGCGGACCCGATGTCCTCCGAGCACTCGCGATCGTCCGTGACACCGGGAGAAAGGCAGGCGGCTAATGTAAACAAGCCGCCTGTCATTCTCCCTTGTGTAAGAATGGTGATCAAACGGTTCTATTATGTAGGACCATTGATCACTGTTCTTACAGCTCAAGCCACAGCCAATCACAGTTAGAATCACGCCCCTAGGGACACACACCACCCCTCCCTCTCAAAAAATGTTAACCCCTTCACTACCAGTGTCATTTTACAGTAACAGTGCATATGTAAAGCACTGATTACTGTAGTAATGTCACTGGTACCCCCAAAAGTGTCAAAAATGTCAGTCAAGAGTCCGATCTGTCCGCCCCAATGTCGCAGTCCCGCAAAAAAAATTGCAGATCCCCGCCATTACGCGTTAAAAAAAAAAACAACAAAAATGACAAAAATCTTTCCCTTAGTAAACGCAATAACTTTCGCGCAAACCAATCAAAATACGCTTTTTGCGATTTTTTTTTTACCAAAAATATGTAGCAGAAAACAAATTGGCCTAAAATGTTAAACAATTTTGATTTTTACATTTTTTTGGGGGAATTTCACATAAAAAATGTGAAAAATATTGTTATTTTTGCAAAATTTACGCTTTTTTTTTGTTTATAGCGCATGATCAAAAAAAAATCGCACAGGTGATCAAATACCACCAAAAGAAAGCTCTGTTTGTGGGAAAAAAAGGATGTCAAATTAGTTTAGGTACAGCGTCACACGTACGCACAATTGTCCATTAAATTCATGCAGTGCCGAATCGCAAAATAGGCCCTGGTCAGGAAGGGGGTAAAATCTTCCGGGGCTTAAGTGGTTAATTATCCACATTACCCCCCTCCCTGCTCATTGTGCCCCTAGGTTGGTCCTCATTCAAGCTCCTCGGGTGCATGCTGGGGGGGTCTCAGGCACAGTGTGCTCCCCTTGGGGGTGCCCGATTGTCTGCCCGGGGGCTCCCCTGGTTTCATTTGCAGGATCCACTCCTCGACCATGGCCTGGCCGAGGGGCTCCGGGGTTTCACTTTTCTAATGGGAGTACTGTAACATTCAGTTCAGACATTTACTGGTACTCGAGCGCTGTTTTCCATGCACAACCCGCCCTATTCCTGGGTTTCTTTTTGCTGTCCGCATTTGTGTTTTTTCCCCAATTGAACTTCACCTGTTTACTAGCCGGATACTAAAGGTCCTTTGGTACCTGTTATTGTCCTTACTAAGGTTGTTTGTTTCCATTTGGTCTTGGATTTTTATACACTCTTTGTAACCTTACCTGTATGCTTTAAAAATGTTCAATAAAGTGTTTCTATAAAAAAAAAATAATAATATTATGAAATAAATTAGTCCCTGCTAGTTTATCTAAAGGTCTTTAAGATGACAACAGTATGTTTGGGCATCTTACTTGCCTCTAGATAATCTTGGTTATCCTTTGGAGGGCACCTGAACAAGGGGACTTTTAATCTGTGAGTTAAGACCTCTACTAATGTCTTACCTTTTAATGTCCCTTTCACACATCTATGGCTTTATTTTGCTTTATTTTGTAATGATCAGGCTCACTGATGAATAGCGAGCCACAGAAGGTGGAAGGAGGTGGGGCAAAACACAGTGAAAACAAACATTTGCAAATTAGAGCACCTTAGGTTTAGAGGTTGCTGAGGATGCTTTGAAAAAATAGTGTGTAGACTTTTCTGAGAGTCAATCACGTGGCTCTTGTCTTTCTCAGATTGTAAGCTTTCAAAGTGTTTTTTTTGCCCAAACTATGCACACTAAAGTGTTTATATATTCTAAACAAGCAAGGAAATTACTTTAAAACAAGTTCTAGTTCATCTATGTATTTATATGTATTGTGGATTCATTCATCTTTACAATTCATAACAGAGGCACAGACATCTTTTTTCTCCTATTACTTCCTATGCTAACCCTCTAATGTAAGCACACAAACAATGTTTCTAAGCTGCTAGAAACCAAATCTGACTTTGCCTTTTTTGTTGTGATTTTTGAACAACTTTGAGAATGAATTATTTCACATTGCAAGACTACTTCAACAAGTGTACTGCATGCTAAGAACATGAAAATACTTGAATACCCATAGCTTGAACACAGGGGAAATTTTAATATCTATGTTGTCTAAATATATAAGATTTAGGCTGTGTTCACACTGTGTGCAGAGTGGCTCGCAGCAGGGGTCCTGTGCATCCATATTCACAGTTTCAGGTCCGAATTCGGTCTGAAATTTTGGCTGAATTCGGACCTAAAACGGACCAGAAGACTCAAGTGACCCTTCTTAAAACGCTTTGCAGCCCTCCCGAAGCTGTGTGAACTGACTCCACGAAGAGCCAGTCACAGTCCTCTGACATGCGAATTGGAATGTGGGCAAATCCACATCCAATTCGCACTAGTGTGAACCCAGCCTTAAAGTGCATCAGGGGAGCCACTTACTGAAGGCTACTTCAATAGAAATATATTAAGCATCCTACATAAAACTATTTCAAATACTATACAGTACAAGGAAATGTGAGGTTTGTGAGCAAATGAGTTTCAAAAAAAGTCTGTGTTAACTGAAAATGAACATTTGCAGTACAAAGTATTGTTACATACTATGGGTATTACCCAACAGAATGAGATAATGGGTCATACAACAGGCATGGGGTGTCATTCAAGTTTTACAGGGCTGCTTTTGATAGGGTAAGTAGTGTCTAGCTTTCTTAGCAGGAATTAGGAGATTTAGTTAAGGTTAATTGGGCATCCAAAGGCCCCCCTAAAATGAAGGAAAATCCCAGCTTTGCTGGTTCTGACAAGAATTGGGAGATTAGTCACTACTCCTCTTTGAGTTACAGCTGTAAAATTTTGGAATACCCCTCACTTACTGCTCAGGGGACAACATTCATCATGATTGGGTGAGGCAAAATCTCCTTAGGCCCTAGCAATATATTTTCCATTCCCTTTTATTCTGTTAAAAATACCCTTAGAGGTGTTTTATTATATGTGTTCAATAGGTGCAAAAAAATGTTGATTAGGTCAGGAATTTAGAACTCATGTGTCTTGATTACAGCTGTCAAAAAGTCCCATTAGCCTTCCCATTTCTGATCTTGGACTGCAAATTGATTAGTCCCTATCAGTGAGTTAGCAAAAGACAACTGGGCAGGGCTTACACCACTCAGCCTATAAAATGCTGTGAGTTTACAGCCCACAATGGGAAATTAGAAGCGGAGTGAACAATTATAAGATCAACAGAACACCAGGGTCTACAAAGGAATATACCATGGAGAAGCATGCCTGTATTGCAAAAATATGTCGACTGTTATTTGGTTCCTTGAACATGGTCAAATCCATTATTATTTTATACATTTGAAACATTCTGAAGAACAGCTTTTAATGCTGCATTTTTTTTATTTATGGCTTGGCTATTAAATTGCATTATAAAGGTTAAAAATGAGATGCAGTCACAAAGTCAAAGTTTTATTTCTTCAGCCTTGTAAATAAGGGTATGTGGCTTGTGTAGTCATTACTTCTGTTCATCAAATAAAAATGACATACGTGTATAAACATTTCAAAATGGGCAAGTTGTTTTTCTTTGTTTATAACAAGACTTTTATTACATTCAAGAAAAGAAAACTGTACAACCTTACGAATGTTAATTGGCAGTATTCTCTATAAAAGAAACAGTTTCTTTATGAATATGTTCTTAGAGGTACTTTCATGAGCTTTTTACGCCAAAACCAACACTATGAGAATTTCTTTGGTTTCAATGAAGTGCAAGCCAAATTAAAAATGTCCAAATTAAGGATATGTGAAAATTCACTGGAAGGTAAAATAACTGAGCGTTAAACTGAAGCCAAGCATAAAGCCAGTTGTAGCATGCATTTGCATTTCTGTGACCCCGAACAATGTGATCCGTGTCTCCGGTGGCTTATTGAGTATTCTGGGCCCAATAAAATTCTAGAAATAAAAATAAAGGATATAAAAATAGATGGAGCAAAATAGCATGTGAAAATATAATTCCATTAATGTTTTCTTTATGCCTTATGAATTGTGATTGATGAAAAATAATATTTTGCAAATTCAGTGTTTTTCTTTGCGGGATTTAACATTTTTGGACATCCCAGAATGCAAATGAAGTATGGTTCCAGTGCAGTCAAGACTTTTTTCATTTCCATTAGTATTTACATAAAACAACAACTGAAAACACAATTTTAAAGGTTCATATTAAGGATTAGGTTCACATTTGCAAGTCTAGAAATTATATTAGGATTTGCCAAGCAACCAAACATGTAATGACACCAAGTAATCAATGGGGTTAAGGCAAAGATTCTTATAAGAAAAATCACATCAAAGCTGTTCTAAATGTAGTCACTAAACACTCACAAAAGTGTTTACATGGTAATACAACTTTAAAAATTGTTTCCGATCTTTTTATTCTAAAACTTTTAATAAAATAATACCCGGTGATCCAATGAAGGTTTTTGTTCAGGCACTTCCTGTTATGGGATGGCAACTGCATCCCAATCATGTTCCTTTATTGTCACCTTGTCACATACCTCTTGACGAGACTACAGACAGTATTGATGATATACATTGTGCAGGCATGGTTCATTGTTGTCACCATCAGGAAGCAGGTCTAGAATAATGATGTGCAGCCTATACTGGAGTAAGTGTATATTCAGTAGATAGAAAAAAGCTGGAACAGGCCGATGGGAAGGTCAGCAGCACTAATATGCAAAAAAAAAAAAAAAAAGAAGAAGAAAAACTGTGAAAACAGTACTTTATGGAAAATATGGCGATTGTTTATGATAAGCAGTGCTTTAGCAAACTAAAAAAAAACATTGAATAGTTTTAAAAGCCAAACTCGAATGCCGATAAACCAAGCGAGCCTACACCACATCCCTGGTACATATACAGTTAAAAGAGAAATGGGTGTCACCAAAAGCTAAGGACTCTATATTAGCCCCAATGAGCCCATGCATATATTGGGAACACCCCAAAAGAGTGGGATTTTAAAGGTGAGGTTCACTTGGTGTATTTTAGATAAACAATGGTTTCAAACAATGGATAAGTAAAATACAAAAAGTTTATTATTACAATTTCATAATAAAATCAAATCACAAAAGTGATGTGCAATATCAATGCATAGGATGTAAAATAATACAACAAGAGAACCGTTTCTTGTAGTGATGGGGTCACATATGTACATTATTTATTTTAATGTATGTACTTGTCAAAATAATTTTAAATGTAATTCAGTTTTATTGTTTATTTTCCATTTAAATTGTGCATGTAAACTAATTTAATTATTTTGCCAAAAACTTTTTTAGGTGATTTATCTTCAGCATAAGAAGAATAAACTGAATATCTTTCCATTAGTGAACTGTGCAGGAACTTTCTGTCCCAACTTGTTATTTGTCTAATAAGAACAAACTATTTTGAATTTATAATTAACTTTGCTTGCCATTATTTTACCTCGAACATATTAAAAACAGACAACCTTATCATATAGTATATGGTTTGTTTAAACAGGGCTTGGCTTGCTAACTCAGGTCGTATGGATTGCAAAGTTCATGTTTACGGGACATTTTAAAAGTTATACAATTTAGAAAATAATCATATATATATATATATATATATATATATATATATATATGTATATATATATATATATATATATATATATATATATATATATATATATATATATAAATAAACAAAATATAGAACCACTAAGAGCCCATTCAGACAGGAGCGACACGACTTGCTGGGGCGACCTGTGAAGTCGCGGCGCGACTTGCACGGACTTCATATAATTGAAGTCAATGCCTACACCAATGCGAGCCTACACCACATCCCTGGTACATATACAGTTAAAAGAGAAATGGGTGTCACCAAAAGCTAAGGACTCTATATTAGCCCCAATGAGCCCATGCATATATTGGGAACACCCCAAAAGAGTGGGATTTTAAAGGGGAGGTTCACTTGGTGTATTTTAGATAAACATATATATATATGTATATATATATATATATATATATATATATATATATATATATATATAAATAAACAAAATATAGAACCACTAAGAGCCCATTCAGACAGGAGCGACACGACTTGCTGGGGCGACCTGTGAAGTCGCGGCGCGACTTGCACAGACTTCATATAATTGAAGTCAATGCAAGTCGCCTCCAGGTCGTCCCAAAGTAGTACAGGACCCTTTTTTTAAGTCGGACCCTTTTTTTTATGTCACTCCTATTAGAACGAGTCCTGTGCTAATCAATGGCAGACGACCGACCGCGACTTGTCAGGCGACTTGGTCGCCTGACAAGTCGCGCTAGTGTGAATGGACCCTAAACCCGTATACAATTTAAATACATTTTTAAGTGAGACTGTTTTAGGAGCTTCAACAATTTTGGTAATATTACCTTTGGAGTGCCCCAAAATATTGTTTTGGATAGACCAGCCCTTAAATTTTGCTATGGAACTCAAAATAATAATATAATGGAATATCCCCTCCCATGATCCGCTCAAAATATGAGTGATTAAACTTTAAACATGTCAGTCTCTCTTTTTTTTTTTTTTTATAATTGACAATTTTTATTAAAGTTTTGTATTCAAGCATACAAAAGAAAGCGAGAAAAAGAAAAAACAACACACAGAAAAAGTCTTGCAAGACTCCGACAGCGAACCGTTATATATATGTTATAGAAATAAGTTTGGGTATTAAGTAGAGCCAACAAAACTGCAACAAGGTTCAAATATCAGTAAATGTAAGTATACTAGATGAGAAATAAGCAATCTAGTTGCGATATAATAATGCAGAGGGTACCTGTGGAAGCATTTCTAAAAGCTTCAAACCCAAAAAGGTAAAATAGATATCCACTGGATTCACAAAAAAAAAAAAAAAAAAAGACATCAGAAGGAAAAAATAGGAATAATAGAAAGAGAGAACCTGCCAGTTTCAAGACAAAACTCCCCTAGCTGCCAGAACCAGGACACAAACAAAGGCGCACATACACACACAAATACGCATTGCATTTGCTTTCTTGTGGTACAGTGTACTTTAGTTCATTCCAAAATCAGCTGTAATGATTTATTTATCTTTCCTCTCTACTGTTCTCTTTTCAGTTGAAGAGGTAATTAATCCCAGCACCCAGAATTCCAAGCATTTCCTTCTTTCAGCAGCAAACTGACAGCACCATAGCAGGGCTGCCCATATTAAAGCTCTGAGGAACCAGATCAAATTAAGACAGGAGAGCATTTCATCTCACAATAAGAAAAAACACATGTTTTCAGTGAAATTGAATTTCTAAAGCTATATTTTCCCTATGTATGGGGAACAGAGGGGGGTGTATGCTATATACTGTGCCAGTCTTGCTACCCAGGAATGACTGGGTATAGATTGGAGCTGTGATATCTAAAGAGAACCTGTTATAATTAAACTTAATCAAGAATATTGAAAGTGCATCTGAACTCATATATTGAAGGTTTGCTATGTTATAGGAAATACTTTAGAACACTTTAGAATTGTTAATGGTTTCTAATTAGTTCCTTGATAATGTAACTTTGTATTGAATGGTAAGTGAAATATAGCAGTTCAATTCCTGTCTTATAGCTATTTATCTTCAGTGTAAGACCTCAGGCACTGCTGCTTCTGGCTACTATTACCAGTAGATTAGGAGTAAGATTTGGTAATATTACTGCTGTGCTGCTTACTGTTTTCCTTGATGGATGCCCTGACATGAAGAAGCAATGTCTTGCCTCCACAAATATGGACACCTCCACAAAGAGGCACAGCACAGGACAATGCATCTTAAGCCAGTAATTGGGAAAATATCAGCTTCACGGTGACAACAAACAATGCTGGTGACTAGCCCTTTGCCCTCTGCCTGCCTTTTTTGGACACAGATTTCAGTTTCTTCTTTTTACTTATCTTAAATATCACCTATGAAGATTTATCTTCAGTCCCTTTTTCAGATCTACTAAAGCTGCCTATAAATCTTAGAGATACAAAAATGCAAGTTCACCAAATGGTTTGTAACTATGCAGGAAGAAGGGGTGCAGCTAGTTGAACTTACTTGGAAAGGGTCATTGAGGGGACATTCAATTATCCTAAACCATGGAAAAGCTAGGAAGGCTATCCCTAAGATTTTGGAGTGTGTCTACTGTATCTGAATGTATAAGCAGGTTGCCCAGCTTTTCATCATGTGGCTGATACATGCAGTTGGGGCTCCACCTATAAACAGGGTTTTCTATGACTGACTGGTAGTACACGCCACCCAAAACCATGCAAACTTACTTACATATCTGCAACATTTGTACAGATGCTGATCACAGACCACCTAACTGCATCCTCCTGATCAAAGTCAATATCAACCTCATACACCCAGAGCACTGGTCATGCATGAACCTGCAATTTGTAAAAGTCCAAGTTAGGGTTCTGGGAATCTTATGTCACATAGGGCCTGGGTCCTCTGATGTGTGTTCCATGAGGGGGTCTGCTCTCACTGCCTGGAGGGTGACTCCTTTTCCCTAATAATTGAAACTAAGGTGACCAGCGCTATGGAATATACAGTGAGTGTAGGTACGGTGTAAGCTGCCAACAACCAAACCCAAAAGGGTTAAAGAGTAAAAATATGTGCTAGTGGGGTTGTGAACGGCGCTACCGTGTTAAAAATACACTTGGTGAATAAATAACGTAAAAATGTTGAAAGTGCTTGATATTAAATAAATAGATATAATTTATAAAGTGCACATGTGACTCATAGTTTTCAAAGATTATTTATAGTGAAGAAACACACATACCCGGTATCCATCCAGCAGAAAAACCTCACCAGGTTGTATACAGGGTGCGACACCTAGCGGTCACGCAGGTATCTGCAGCCCAAAGTCCTTTTGTTCACAATCATTTTCAACTGAATGTTTCATTTTTTCACATTTCTGCTCACTGCAGCACAGAACTTTTGAGAGTTTTTTTATTGTGCACAACCACTTTATGATTTGTTCTCTAGATTGGACACACATCACGCATGGTATGTCTAATGAAAAATAAAAAACCACTGCCCTATTTCAGTTTTGTGTCTTTTGTTTTGCACTAGCACTTATGCCTTTTCCCTAATCACCACCTGCTCTGACTGAGGTTTGCACCAGTATACACATTTTATCTTCTCCCCAGGTATTGGCTGAGCCCACTGTTCTGAAGCTCATATTTCTTGTCCCCACAGACGTAGGCAATGAAAAAGCATTAAGGTGGCTTTAAGTTTTACTTAAAAAAAAAAAAAAGAAATACAAACTATTTCACAAGTTGGTATTGCAATCCATTGTAAATTGCAGGAAAAGTTCCCAAACAGTGGCAGAAAGGTGCAAAATAAAAAATTGCCTTTAATAGCAAACAAGACCAATTAGAGAGGAGAATAGGAATCCCTAATGCTGGACATCCATGCATGTGGGGTGGTAATGGAAGAGACAATGTCAGCCCGGACTCCCGCCAGGCCACGCCACCAACATGTTTTTCTCTGCCCCCATGAGCTTAATCATGAGCTTAATCATGGGGAGGGCTATTCACTAGACAGGAGGGGGTGCTGTGGTTCTATCCACTAAGCAGAGTTTCCATAGTGTGCTCTCCAGGCCCCAGGCCTCATGGCTTCCCTCACCCATAAGGGAAATGATTTCTCCTAGTGCTGCATCCTGCAGCTCCTTTTGGCAGGCCAGCTGTCAAACTAGCTCCTCCTCCCAATGCATAAAGGGACAGGACTGCGCTAATGAAATAAAGGTGTGCCCATTTAGCCAGAAAAGCCTTAAAAGCATTTGTGATGTCAGGTACTGGTTGTGATGTCAGGTACTGGTGTTGGACAAGAAGAACTGGCTCACAATTGGTGTTCAGAGCTCTGTGCAGGCCAGTCAAGTCCATCTACATCAAATTTATCAAACCATGACTTTACTGATTTGGCTTAGTGTACAGAAGTATAGTCATGCAAGGTGTCAGTATTTCGAGAATATTTTTAAATACTCAGATTCATCCTTATCCAGAAAATAAGTATACTTTGGCTGTCCAATCACAGGATGGGTGAGTTCTGAACATGGCTATGTAACTCAGGGCCAAGTGGTAGTGTTTGTTGATAGCCCACCCCCTCCAGTAGGGTTTATTCACAATTCAAACTCACTTGACCCCTCCCTGCTGCAACAGTCCATCCTAAGTAACCATCTAAGTAATGTAAGCTTTGGTTTCGGGTGATGTAAATGCTTATTTGATCATCACTACTTTTGTCCACATGACAGCGTTCAGCACCGGAAGTGGGCCTACATGTTCCCCATACCTTAAATCAAGGGTTTAGATTGATTGGGGATGCAGTTACACAGATTGGCAGGTAAAACTTGCTGGGGGTTAGGCTATCAGAAAACACTGTTACTTTGTTTATAATGAAATAAGAAGACAAGCTGAACAAAATATCAGATCTTTTGGAAAGGAAAAACAGTTCCTGTGTATGTATTTTTATTTTTAACTGTATTTAGCTGTTTGCCCGGATTCCCACTGTAAATGAGCAATTTTTTTTTATTACCTTGAATATACAGTATCCTTAGTACATGTTATAGTTCTTTTTGGCTTGCTATCCTTTCATTTTACTCATACAGTCATACATAAATGTATTGATGTACTGTATATACTCAGTTATGCTCAATAGATTTTTACGAGAGTCTTACTTGGACCTGCGTGTTCACCTAGACTGCAAATTACACACTACATCTCTGACCTGATCCTACATTTTATAATTAATGTTTGCTTTCTTTTATTTTATGGAAGACTTCAGAAGTTCATGCATTAGTCTCCCTTTTTATGCCTTTCATGTCATCAACATTGATTTAGGGACCTTGCATAAAGGAATGAAATGACCCGTTGATCAGCTTACATTCATGTAAGCTCTGTGTACAGGGAAAATTGGCATCATCATGAGTGTCATTGACTTTTATCTCTAAGAAGTGAAATGAGACAGATGTTTGGATAATAAAGGCTAATATGTTCACAATAAGGGTAGACATGAGTGCTTCAGGCTGCAATGTGTTTTGAGACTGGCATGACTGAGAGAAAAGGAACCTAATTTGTAAAAATTATAAATGAAGGCAAAACTGGCAAAACTTTTTTTAGTTTTCGATAGAGTGGAAAAGGATTGAAACACCTGTCAGATTTTTTTTTTTTTTATTGCTATCTGTACCCACATTAGGCAATTTTATCTTATCAATTTGTCATGTATACCATTATTATAGAAAGTAAAAGAAAATTCCAAATTTTGGGTTGTCACCAGAACAGGAATAGAGCGGAAATCTTCTTCATAGGGACACTAGTTCCGGTGACCCTGATCCCTTACTTTGATTGGATTTCCTCTCACTTCCTGTTTTGGCTACAAGACAAGAAGTAAATGGAAATCTCAATAAATTGGACACAGATGGCAAAAATTTATTTTTTATATTTTGTATGTATAAAATATTGTATAAAATATGTAATTAACAATTACATAGCCAAATGTAAAACACTTAGTACAGGACACTATATTATTAGCGTGTTAAAGCCAGTTGCAATCACTACTTCCTGCTAACATGCCAGAGCATAATGCTGATACATTTAAATTAAAATAAAAGTCTATGGGAATACACACAATCATTACAGGGTTTCAGCAATCAGTCTCCAACATGGTGTCTGCCATAGTAAGCAGAACCAGCAATAATCCTATCACTCGGATGAAAGGAACTCCAGATCATATTGACATGTTTCCTTACACCAGATGTGTTATGTTTCCATCAGAAATCCTCATTAACAGCTCACCCTCAATTCCCAATACTGATCGATGATGGTTCTCCTGTGTGTAGAGCAGTTGTCACTGACCTCAGGATTAAGACCAATTGTTAAAGTCCTGTAGTCCTTGTTTGTTATCATAGACTTTGAGGCTAAGGATATTTTTTTAATAAACTTTGGCATGTTACCCTTTACTGCCAAGAGAGGGCTGATACAACATACCACAAGCCTAGAGAACTGCAGGTTTCAGACCTTGCCTGGTCCTCACATGCATGACAATCATGAATCCACATAGTTCTCTTTCTCACCATAGGTTTATTGAATAAGAGGTATTCACAGGAAAAAAAGACATAACCAATGGATGCATTTCGCATAAAGGTGCTTATGCATGCATGTAGCAATATGTCCCATTTCAATTGATGCAGTAGATCCAGAGCTAGCATGGTCAACACCAGACCCCCTTCCTGCCATTTCTGTTCGACCACATTGATCTGAATAAGATAAATAATTAACCACCTCCTGCCCACGCTATAGCTGAAAGATGGCTACTGCGCGGGGTCACATTTCTGGGAGGGCATCTATGGACGTCCTCCCATGATTGCGCTTCCCGCTCACCCCCTGAGGCATGCATTAGCACAGGTCTGTGATCCTTTGGACACAGTTAATCACAGATCAGGGTAAAGAGCCAATCAAAGTGGCTCTTTAACATGTGACCAGCTTTGTCCAATCCCAGCTATCGGCAGTCCTCGCAAACAGGCAAATCTACACAAGGAACATCTACAGTGATAATCAGGGCACTGATCATCAGTGTCCTGATCATCAGTGCAGCCCCAACAGTGCCCACAAGTGCTGCCAATCTGTGCCCATGAGTGCTGCCAATGTGTGCCAATTAGTACCCAGCAGTGCTGCCAATCAGCGCCCATCAGTGCTTCCTGTCAGTGGCCATCAGTGATACCTATCAGTGCTGCCAATCAGGGCCCATCAGTGCCATCTTTCAGGGCCATCCATCAGTGCCCATCAGTGCCACACATAAGTGCAGCCTCATCAGTGCCCATCAGTGCCGCCTCATCAGTGCCCATTAGTGCCACCTCAGTGGCCATCAGTGCAGCCTCTCAGTGCACATCAGTACAGTCTATCAGTGCCCATAAGTGCAGCCTATCAATGCCCATCAGTGTAGCCTCATCAGCACACATCAGTGAAGGAGAAAAATTAGCTTATTTAGAAAATTTTATAACAGAAACTAAGAAACCTTTTTTTTTTTTAATTGTCAGTCTTTTTTCATTTGTTTAGCAAAAAAAAAAAAAAAATGCAGTGGTGATTAACGGAAATCTGAAAATTGACCTGGGTAGAAAGGAGGAGAAAGTGCCCAGTGGGCGAGTAGTTAAAAAGCACTGTTTGGCAGTGCTAGTCTTGGGAACCAGGTGCTTGCTTGAGATTAGCCACATCAGACCATAAACAAAGGGAGGGGATGTGTCACCTAGAAGTGTGTCAAGGTAACTGCCTGGTAAACAGATGGTATGCCCACTCACAGCATAGGGGGGTGAACATTGATGGAGCTCTGTCTTATAAGCTGGTGCAGTGAAAAGGTATATGGTGAGGGGACATGTCAGGGCTCTGCTATGTTTTTAGTGTGGTCTGTGGTGTGCTGTGCACTGTTCATCAGTTTGTTATCTATTTAGATGCAGGACAAAAATAAGTAACATGTGAGCATAGAAAACATTTTAATTCTGCCCTTCACGAAGTGTGATGTGCAAAATCTATCACTCTGTTGTCTTCTTCTTTCTAAAAAATATTAAAACCAGAGATTATTTATTAACAAATCTTTATGTATGGCAGGCAGGGCCTGTGAGTAAGGGGAGTGGCAATTGAGCTATGCCCAACCTCAGCAATAGGAACGCACACAAATCGGGCGCCTGTCAGAAGAGGAGCTACCAGATATTAAGGCCCCTTTCACACTTGTGCGACCTGAAAGTCGTGCAACTTTAACGTGACTTCGACCCCACTTGAAGCAATGCTGTGTACTCTTGAGGTCTATGGACCTAAAGTCACATCAAAGTCAGACTAAAGTAGTACAGGGATGACTTGAGGTAGCATATATATGAATAGGAAATCATGGGGTATGAATTGTCATGCGACTTTGCAGCCCCAAGTTGCAGGACAAGTCACACAAGTGTGAAAGGGACTTAATAGAAAAAAGAGGGGAAATTCTTAAAAATGCATTAGCTTTTCTATGGAGAAGCAAAGCAAGGTGTTTTAACATGAATGTATAGATCAGCATTGTATTTTTCAGTGTTCATGAGACTTCTTCTTTGTAAAAAGCTTTGTGCTTTAAAATAACATTAAAGCTTTAGTTTTTTTTTTTTAAATTAAAATAATAAACGTTTAATACTTACCTGATCTTGGCACAAAGCAACCCCGATCCTCCTCTTCTGTGGTCCCCTGCCGAAGCTCCAGGCTCTTCCTCTTTGGTGATTGCCCCCATAAAAATTTGCTTTCTATGGGGGCACTTACGCAGGCTCACTACCTAGCCACCCTGTCTGCGTCCATTGACACAGGCTGAGCATATTGGTCCCAACCCCACCTCATCACAGCATTTTATTGACATCAGTGGGAGTCAATGCCTCCCGCTATTATCAATCTGCCAAGTGAGGGGGGAGACACTGGATCGGGTTTGGGCTCATGTAAATATAAGGGGGGCTGGGGGATTCTACCACACAGAAGTTTTGTTTTTAATTTAATGCAAAGAATTAATGCACTTTGAGAAATGTAGCAATTTTAATGTACCCCTAGTAGACCAAATAAGTGACCTGGACATTAAGGGGTCTATGTATAAATACTTTGATGAATGCATGTGACACATATTGGCACAGCTATATTGAAAGTTGCCATGCTATGTGCTATTTAAGTGTCAATGTGATCATAAGTGCCATCTAGTGTCAATAACATAGTTTTTGTTTTTAAATACTTTATTAAAGAAAAAAAGGAACTTTGGCCACTTACGACCAAAAGAAAAAGTTATATAACAGAATATGGCAATTTTTGGTGGAGCTTTGCCAATGTGTGTAACATTCGTTCAGCGAACGTTGTACATGTAGACCCCCAAATATTTCTGATATCTATTCTTCTGAAACCTTATTTTAAAGCTTGGACCGATGTAACTTTCATTTTTTTTTTATTTTTTACACCCTACCATTCAGATTTTATGACTTACTGTTAAATTTAGATATATGGCTACATAAATTATATTGTACTTTTCTGCTTTTTGTGACAAATGAGTTTAAAACCAAAGCTTTAGTACACTCTGAAGTAGCTTTTTGCTCGTGTATTGAAAAATATGTTTGAGTGTAGATCTGTTTGAATTTTTACTGTCCTCACTTGCAAAGCTGTGACAATCACAGATAAATATTTAGTGGCATTGAGACCTGCTGCTGCTGAGATGACTGTCAGCTCTTCTATTCCGGCTGCTGGGACACAAGTCAGTCTATGGAACAGCAATCATTTAATTTCCACTTCAATAGAGACGTAATTATTATGTCTATATTTATCGAGCACATTTTGCATCAGGCATCGCCAGCGAATATTACAGATGTCATCTCCATTCTTGCATACCTTTTGGAGGAAATGCTTCTTGGTGAGATTGTCACAGACACAGCGTAAGATAATACCTGTTTTGTAACCAACCATGGCTTTTCTGACTGTTCTGCTTGTGCTGATAATACAGCTGGAATCTCCGGCAGCTATAAGAACTAATATGGGGTCAAGGTGGAGAGGTGAAAAGAACCGTGAGTAACTCAAAACTTTTTTCCCATAAAAGTTTTAATCTATATTTTTTTTTAACCTGTATTGACTTACAGAACTGGCTTTGGTAATCGCAAGGTTTATTTTAGTTTTTTTTTTTAAATCTCTCATGCCATCAAGATGCTGTTACCAGATTTGAGTTGAGAATTTTTTAAAATATTGTTTTAATTCTAATATTTTCTTTAAAAAAATAAATAAAAACATGAATGGTTGTCTCTTTTTTAAGCCTCCATTTCTTACAATTCCATACAGTATTTGCCTGCAGACTCATGGTCAATATTGCAATATTGATATTTCAACTTGACCATTGCTGTTTGATTATTTTATTATTATTTTGCATACATTGGTATCAATTCAATATACAGTATAATCATAAGCAAGGCCAAGATAAGAATTCTGGTGTTGCCGAGGGCTGAGGGCAAGGCTCAGATTTTATGTTAATCTGAAAAAACTATAATTAATACATTCCATGTTCATAAATGTGTTAATATTATTTCATAAACATTTATTGTGCAAGTTTGTTTACTGTTATACATTTATATAAAGTATTTTATTGCTGAGATGAATTCACATATTTACTAAGTAAACTGTAATACTAGAAAATGGGTTTCTTGTTTTTGAACAAGGAGTTCAAAATGGTGGCAGAGTTTGATTTAGATTTGTAATTTCAAGGTCTAAGCCTAGCAGTTTTGGTTAAGTCCAAAAGAAATGGCCACACATTATCTGATCATACAATTAATAGGGTTTGAGTGAATTGGCCAAAAATGTAAAGGTCTTTGACATAAAATACAGTGTATTCATAACATAAAATGTGGGTGAGATTGAGTGGACCATCAGTTGCATGAGTTGGATTATAAGTAAATTGCAAATTGCTCCCCACTGGACACACTTTACAATCTCTTATTTTAAGCAAGTTTCTTACATCTTGATTGTAGCATAATATATATGTTGTAACATTTCATTGAACTCTACTAGATTATGCAATCACAATGTATCATATAAATGACAGTAACTAAGTCTCTTGCCTGTACATCCTGAGTTGCAGGGGAGAGAGGCACTGTCCATTAAAAGGTGGTATGAAGTGTGGTTTGTTGTAGAGAATTATGAGGCAGTGTATGTAATAGGGAAGTATGAGAAGCTTCATTTTATAAATGAAACATGAGCACTGTTAGTGATGGATAGACACAATGCACTGTGTGCAAAACATTGTGTGTGATAAAGATGTATGAGGCACTGCATGTAACAGAGAGGTATAAAGCACTGTGTATAATACAGATATATAAAGAACAGCATATAAAACAGAGGCATGAGACACTCCCTGGAATTCATAAAGAGTAGAGATCCCACCTGCCTGATCCTGCCAGGAACCCAACATTACACACAGCTAATCACAGGCAGTAAGACATTTCTCCCTCATCTGTGCAGGGAAATGTCTCACTGCCTGTGAATAGCCATGTGCATTGTTGGCTTTCTGGCGGGATCAGGCAGATGGGATCAAGAACACTCCCGAGCCCATTCCTAATAAAGAGTCATGGACACTCATTGCAAATCTACCCTCCATCAGTGCAATAAATGATGCAATTGCAATAGATTCAGTTAGCATATCTCCCAACTTTCTGAGATGGGAACGAGGGGACATCTATTAGAAACATATGTAAGCATAGGGCACACCCCTTGCAACTCCCCCCTAAAGGAGAATTGTACAAAAAAATGATTGGGTAAACCCACAAGTGCTTTTTTTACCACTACTACTCCTTTATATTGGCTTTTGGAAATTAAAAAATGCAGCAATTTAGAAAATGGATGAAAGTTTTAGTACTTTAAAACACTTGATAGATAAGTAGATCCAACTAAAATAAAGGACAAATGAGGAGAAAAGAGGGACAATGGGACTTTGTTACAAATGAGGGACAGTCCCTCAAAACCAGGGACAGTTGGGAGCTATGAGTTAGGTGTATATAAATCTTTGGCAGAATGTGTGGCTTCAGAAAGAACTTTGTCTATAATGCAATGCCTACACGTTCAATACAATTTACTCCAACATGGAAGAAGTTATTTTTACCTCCACATTTACAGATATGCTAATATTTGATAATGAATTTGTCACAGTCATAGCACCAGAATGTAAAAGGTTTGCACATAAGGACTACCTGAATTTGTTGCATGCATAGAAAATAGCAAAAAAAAACGTTGCACGGCTTTCATGAATTTGGTGCAGAACTTTCCATATTGCCAGAAAAGTGTCACAAATGCTTTATTAAATCCCCACCACTGTGAGCTTTCCAGCGTTGGAGAGCTGGCAGTGAGCTGTGTGATTTATTACAGTTCTATGTGGTGCTGTGCTGTGTCTGGCTGGAGTGAGGTCCACAGAAGACAGGTGTGAAGAGAAGTCATCCGAAGCATGGCTTCCAAGAATAAAAGAAGAGTGAAATGTTTGCACAGAGGGCTTAAGGGCCCAGAAGCACTTTTAGGTATATGGTGGTGTCTAGTTGTCCATGTGTACAGTATACTATTAGCTTACCAAGAACCTAACAGCTCTATACAGGTGCATCCATAGGGGATACCATAAGCTAATTTTGACCTTCTTTGAGAAAAGAGGTCATATATTTTTGGTGAGTGGGGTATGCTTCTGCTGGGAAAAGAGGAAGAGCACTACTTTCCTTGGCATCACCTTTTTTATCACGTTTGGATGTATTCATTTGCACTGAGCACTTTACTTGGACTCTTTTTTAAGGATTTTAAATGTTTGCACAATTGTTATTGTTTATTGGATATTAATTGCATATAAGAGTCGGTTCACACTGATCCGACACGACTTTGGGCGACTAATGCAGTCGCCCGTGCACCGCGACTTCGGCGCGGCTTGCAACGACTTCACATAATGGAAGTCAATGCAAGTCGCTCCAACTTTGCAAAAAAAAGGTGCAGGAACCTTTTTCTAAGTCGGATCGACTTGAGTCGCTCATATTAGAACGGTTTCCATTGCACAGCACGGTCCGCTACTTGTCAGGCGACCAAGTCGCCTGACAAGTCGGAACAGTGTGAACCGGCAGTAAGAGTGCGGCATAGTTTCTAATCTCTTTTCCCACTTTTTGATTAATTAAGCTGGAAGACATGCAGCTCTTTAATATTGCTTTTATATTTGTTTAATATTGGTTTCTGACCACGTGGCAAGTGCATATTTGATTTCTTACATATTTAGGTTAAATTCATTATTGTTTTGTGTAGGGGTGGATTAATAGTTGAAATATACTTTTTATTTATCAGAGGCTGTTGACAAGCAGGACTAATTCAGCTTTCTACTCAGCAGTATTTTTTTTTTTTTAATTTGACTGATCTTTTTGTAGACTTCCTTTTGATAGGACACATACACAACATCATCTCCATTTTAAAAATATTTTGTTTAGCTAGGAGATCCAATTCTTCTAGAGGGTTGTTTAACTGGATAAACTTCCATGAAAGCTTCTAAAGCCCCGTACACACGTACCGATCGTCGGCCGAACGATCGGCCATCTTTTGTCCAAGGCTGTCGTGTCTGTTGAAAACTGCAAAAGACTGCACACGAATTTTGTCGGCCAACAACAGCCGACTGCAGAAGTGATGTCATGTGATGGTTAACTTTCCTTGTCTTTTTTCTTTTCTGAGCATGCCCAGTCTTGCAAATCTTCTGTCTGTCGGCCGAAATCTGTACTGACTGGCAAACAATCGGCCGTTCTGGTGTTGGCCAACAAAAATTTTAATGCTTGCACACCCGATTCTGTTCTGCCGAAAATGCGCTGTCGGCTGTCGGAAGCATCATACTACCAAGCCTACAATCGGCCGATCGGTCGTCGGCCGAATATTTACGGCCGACAATCGGTACCTGTGTACGGGTCGTAAGGCACCCCTGATTTTAAAAGTAAAGTAATTTTATTTTGAGCTCTACCAAGTGCTGAACTTCTCACCCTATCATGGAGAATAAATGCAGTGACCCAAGACGAAAACATTTATTACGGGTCCTTTAATTTTTCTTTCTTTGTGTGACATAGCTCATGAGCATCCAGGAGTACGGCAAATACAAATTATCCTCAGTTATGGTCAGCATAAGGAAAGTTCACTTTTAAACTTTACACTGTGTCTAAACTCTAGAGAATATTAGTGTACTTTTCTTTTAAAAGTGGTTCTAAAGGCTAAAGTTTTCGTTTCTTTTCCAACTTAATGCATTCTCTGAATTAAGGTGGCCCCCCTTATGCTTACCTGAGTCTGATCTCAATCCAACGATGTGCACAAGAGCAGTGGCTCTCTTGGCTTTCTTCCTCCTGATAGGCTCATTAACTCCCGCTGCTGTAAATAACAGCCAGGGGGCTCTGTGTGTTTATGGACACACAGAGCAGACTTCAAAGCAACCCTGGATGAGTACCCTGATAGCAAGCAGTTTGCTATGGTGGGCTGGGGAGGAGCCAGGAGCACCAGCAGGGGACTCAAAAAGAGGAGGATCTGGCTTACTTTGTGCAAAACCATTGCACAGAGCAGGTAAATACAGCATGTTTCTTGTGAAAATATTCAGGGTTTACAATCACTTTAAAGTGGACCTAAACCCTCCAATCCTTTTCAGCCAAGGAAGCTGCCATCTTAGCCTCTGTTTGATCTGCAATGGCCATGATGCTACACATGTGATCAGTTATGACGCCAGCCATATGATGGTCTGTTAGTTTGGTTTAGAGCAGAAGCAAATGGGACAGTTAGCATTCCCGGCATGTCAGGAATGTGACTGTTTTTTGAAACCATGAAATTGATGAGTTTAATTATGCTTTAAGTTTTATAACATGTATACCTAACGGTCTTTAGACTTGACCACTCTCTTTAACATCTTCTGTAAGGAAGGACCAATTACAGCTTTAAAGAAAGTAAAGAGGTGCTCAGTTTAGAAAAGATCTTTTTAATGTTCATAGAGTAGACAAAGTAAAGTGTTCCATTATAACGAAAAGGTGTGGGAGACATAAAAAAACACGAGGCAATGAGACTTTTGTTTTTCTTAGCTTTTTTCATTTTCTGAAATTGCTTCTTTTACAGGAAACCAAGAGAGTAATAGCTTGTCAGAGAAAATCACAGGGCGTTCCGAAAACTTCCTCATCACTACATAGACAATACCAGAAATAAGAAATATTGTTTGCTCCAATTGTCTAGGAGCAATAGTATTAAGTTAAATGCACTCTTAGAAGCAATGTTCAGTGTTTGGGAAAATTGCCTGTAATCTTGTAAGGTTTGTACGTTGCAGTGATGGGTCAACCATCACATGTTACTATAATACCCTTGAAAAAATAAATGCTTGTAAAAAAAAAAAAAGGCTGTTATGATTACATTTTTTACCTGGAATTGCGATACCCACTAACCTCGCCAATGCAGCTAATGAGAGGATAATCTATCCATTCTCAGTTGTTGAATACACCAGCTCATACGCAGCAGATTTCATAAAATGATTTTGGATTCAGTAATGACTGTCATTATTGAAACCCTGTTCTTACTGTTGTGATGAGTGAATCCAAGAGAATTCACTGTGTTAATGATCTGGGGAATTATTTTAATATAAAATTTGTTGTGTTAAAAAGTCAACAAGCAAGTGATCTTTAGGATCTTTTGGTGTCCTTTACTTCCTTCCAGAGTCCATATCCCATGTCCTCCTCCATGAGTCTATAGTTGTAGCGCTTACCCAGATTTGTGTCCCAAGTTCTTATCACAGTATCACAGTCATAGTATCATAGTAAGTAAGGTTGAATAAAGACAATAGTCCATCCAGTTCAACCTGTGTGTCAATGTCGGTAATCATTTCCCATATGCCTGTATGTTTTTTCCACTAAGATGCATGTCTAAGAGCCTTTTGAAAATATCCATACTCCCCTATGACACGACCAATTGTGGAATTGTGGAAGATAATTCCACATCCTTATCGCTCTGACAGTGAAGGCCCACTATGTAGCCTAAGGTTAAAACTTTTTTCCTCCAGTCTCATTGTGTGGCCCCCTGTCCTCTTACACTACCTGAGACTGAAAAGTTTTCTTCCTATGCTGGGATCACCATTGAGATATTTGTATACCACTTTTATATCTCCTCTCCAGCATCTCTTCTCCAGGGAGAATAAATTCAGTGCCTGTAGTCGTTCCTTGTAATTGAGGTCCTCCAGCCTGCTTATTAATTTAGTTGCCCTTCTCTGGACTCTCCCAAGCTCCAGCACCTGAGGGCTGGTGACCAGAACTGGATGGAATACTCCAGATGTGGCTGAACCAGAGTTTTATAAAGTGGCAAGATTATCGTTTTATCTCTGGAGTCAATTACATTTTTTATGCAAGTTAATAGTCTGCTTGCTGCAGCTTGACATTGCCTACTATTTCTCAGTCTGTCTTCTACCAGAACCCCCAGACCTTTTTTGTTCCTTGATTCCTCCAGAGGTTCTCCCTCTAGTAGTAGTGAGTGAGTAGTGTGTAGTTTGGGTTTATATTTTTAGCACCAAGTGCATCACTTTACGTTTTTCAACATTGAACTTCATCTGCCATGTCATTTTCCACTCCATTGTTTTATTTAGGTCTTCCTGTTAAATTTCTAGATCCTGATGTAAAGTTATTTGCCTACTTATTTTTGTGTTGTCCGCAAAAACTGAGATTGCGCTATTTATACCAACCTCTATATCATTTATTAATAAATTAAATAGAATTGTTCCCAAGACAGAGCTTTGGGGTACCCCACTTACCACTCCAGACCAGTCTGAGTACACGTCATTTATCACTACCCTTTGGACATGCCCCTATAACGAGTTTTCTATCCTTAAAAAAACTTTATGGTCCATGCCTACAGACCTCAGTATGTAGATTAAGCATTTATGGGGAACTTTATCAAATGCTTTTGCAAAATCCAATACACCAAATCCACAGGCCTTTTCTTATTTAGATGGCAGCTCGCTTCCTCTTAGAATGTTAACAGATTGGTCTGGCAGGAATGACCCTTCGTAATCCCATGCTGATGCTGCTAATGATACTGTTTTCATCACCAAAACTATTGCCCTTATCACCCCCTCCAATAGTTTACATACTATTGATGTTAGGCTTACTGGCCGGTAGTTTCCAGGTATCAGAGGTGGGGGACTTGAGTCACATGACTTGACTTAAGTCAGACTTAAGTCACCAGTTTGAGGGCTTGAGACTTGCTTGACTAATATTAATAAAAGACTCGACTTGACTTTGACTTGGTATTCATGACTTGAGACTTGACTTTGACTTGAGACATATGACTTGAAATGACTCAAGATGTGTTAAAGCAAAATTAATGTGCCTGTTATGTTTCTGACACCACAGTCACTTAAAACACCTCAGTGTGTTCTGATTTTTAGGACACTGGCTGTCTAAAAATGAAATACTCAACGTGTTTTTAGTGACTGTGGTGTTGAAACATGACCGGATGAAGGATTTTGAGCTGTTTGGGCATTCAAAGTGTTTCTTTAATATGCCAAGAAAAAAAGCACTAAGCAGTTGGGTTAATGTTGAAAATAAAACAAAACCTTTCCTGACCACTAACTTTTAACTGATTTAAAGGTGAAAATTGGGGTAGATCAGTATTTTGACTTGATTTGTGACTTGACCAAAATAAATGACTTGACTTGACTTGCTTGACTTCTAGCAGGGACTCAACTTGACTTGCTTGCTTTTCGCCACAGTAACTTGGGACTTGCTTGTGACTTGCAAATGTGTGTGACTTACTCCCATGTCTGCTAGGTATACATCTCTGCCCTTTTTTGAATATTGGTACCACATGGGCTTTCCTCCATTCAGCTGGTACCATTCCTGTCAATATGCTGTCCATAAAGATTAGAAACAATGGTCTGGCTATATACTGACTGAGTTCTTTGAGGACTCTCAATTTAAGCCATCCGGTCTTGGTAATTTATATGTGTTAAGCTTTTTTAGTCTTTTTCAGACACCGGCTTCTGTTAGCCACAAGGGTACATCCAACAACGTGTTGCTAACAATACAGTCATGGTTGGTATACCCTCCTTTTTTTGTGTAAAAACCAAGGAGAAGAAAGCATTTAGTACAGTTGTCTTCTCTATGTCATCTGTAACCATCCTTCTTCATGGTCCTTTCTGTAGCCAATGTGCCCTAACCTCACTTTTTTTACTGTTAATATATCTAAAAAAATTTTTGGGATTTTTTTACTCTCCCCTGCTATGTGTCTCTCATATTCCTTTTTAGCCACCCTGATTGTGTTCTTACGCTTCTTATAGCATTCCTTATGTTGAAAAGCTGACAGTGAACTATCACCTTTATATTTTTTGAAGGCCATTTTTTTCTCTTTTATAAGACTTTTTATGTTTTGGTTTAGCCATCTAGGTTTAACCTTTGCTCTACTATCTGTATTGCCTTTTGAAATGCACTGTGTGATACCTTTGTTTAATAATTAAAATAATTAATTCCTATTTTTCCTACGTGTTAAATGTTTAGAGGATTTGGCCCCAATTGATGTCTTGTAGTATTGAGCGCAGTTCAGAAAAGTTCTCTAGTTTGAAATTTGGTGTTTTTGTACTACCATCATGCCTCATTTTCCTATGATTTATGCTAAATGTGATCATCCTGTGATTGATAGATCCCAAGGTGTCCCATATTTCCACATATGTGATCAGATTTGAATTGTTTGTATTTATTAGATCTAGTAATGAATTCTTTCTAGTCAGGGAATCCACCAATTGGGACATGAAGTTATCCTTTAAGATATTTAAAAAATGACAGGGCCTTTAATGAGTGAGTCCCCTCTGCTCAGTCAATATCTGGATAGTTCTTCTTCCACGACTACAGTGGAAAGCAGCAACATTCACTCATCTGGCTCAGAAAACAGTCTATGGGTTGCCTTTTTAAAGTTTATTGCAGATTACCTTGGATGAGCTTAGGGAAGATGTGGGACACTCTTCCCTTTGCAACTACTTCCTAACACAGTCCTCTGAGCAGTAGGGCATAAAGTAGACAGCATTGGGACACCACTAACAATGTTACACACCAGGCAAGCCTTGAGCTTAATGCAGCAGGGGGTTACAGCAGCAAGAGTCACCAGAATCCCTCTCTCAGGTCTGTACTCACAGTATCCCTGGCACTTGGGTGTCTCCCTCCAAACTCAGGCTGACAGTTTCCTTAGTGGAGCCCCCACACTGGATCATCAGTGAAAACCCTCTTCCAGCTCTCCCAGAATTAGTAGCAGAATAGGCCTGGACTTTGCACAGCTGGGACCTTGATAAAGCAGGCAGGATCTTCAGCTGGTCTGCCAGGAAGGGCATCAGCCCTTCTGGCTAGAAACCCACACTCTGAGGTTCCAAACTGTTTATGAACTCCCCAACCACCATCTGAGCACACCTCCCCAGGGATTGGCTGAAGCTTCCTAAATATTCAGGCTGCTCATTTGACTCTTGCACCCACTATATTCTAGAAGTCTCCCAAAGACAGGGGGAAGCAATCATACTCACAGCCTGCAGAGCCCAGAGCAGCCAAAAGCAATCACATACTGCTCTGATAATTACAGGGAAGCCAAAGAACTAAATTTCTCTAACCAAACCTAGCAATTGGCAAACCTTAATTTGTGTATCTGGGATGTTTTTGATATTTGGAATCATTAATTAATTTTGTATTTTTTCAATAGACTACAATGAGTTACTTTCAGTCGGATATAAGCCCCATGGGCTCTGAGAATTGGTCCAACAGCCTATTCTTCTGCTGGTTGTTTGTTTTGTTATGCCTTTTTGACCTTGAGAGCTACACTTTATTAAATTCATTGAGAGGGCTACCAACAAGGTCTGCATGACCCTTTAAATTAATCCCATTTTAAGGAAAAGAACAAAAAATAAAAGCAGCAACCTCAAGTGAGACTAGCACCCAAAAAATGTCCAATATAAAAATAAGTTGCGCTGTGGATGATGTGTACAAGTTGATTGTATGGTGAAGTTGAAAAAAAAATCCGAATAATGTCCAGAGATATGGAAACAAAATCGGGTAACTTGTGCAGGTACCGCTTACCGGAAATATGATAAATAAAAGCCCATCAGTATAATTCCAATACGACCCAGGAGTAGGATCCAGGTGGGCTACCAGGTCCCAACGCGGATCCCTCAATGGAGTGGTAACAAAATAGGGAACTCAGATAGACAGTAATGGATCAACCATGGATAATGCAAAATATATGGAAAACGCCATAGTGTAAAACCCACGGATGTATTTATTAATAAAAAATAGTAGTGCACTTACAAACAGTCAGATGATTTAAGCCAAATGCAGAGAGGAAAAAAGCCGCCGGACGGACGGCTCCGCTCGCCCGTCCCTCGTGGACAGCAACGTGTAGGTGACGTCAGCACGCCGTGATCTGACGCGTTTCATCAAAGATGATATTCTCAAAGGAGAGAGAATCCTTTGAGAATATCATCTTTGATGAAACGCGTCAGTTCAAGGCGTGCTGACGTCACCTACACGTTGCTGTCCACGAGGGACGGGCGAGCGGAGCAGTCCGGCCGGCGGCTTTTTTCCTCTCTGCATTTGGCCTAAATCATTTGACTGTTTGTAAGTGCACTACTATTTTTTATTAATAAATACATCCGTGGGTTTTACACTATGGCGTTTTCCATATATTTTTTACATTATCCATGGTTGATCCATTACTGTCTATCTGAGTTCCCTATTTGAGTGAGGAGACACACCGGATTGGTTCCCTCCATATCCTTCCTGCCTCCATATCATCAGGAGTCGGTAAGGGTGTTTATTTACCAGAGGTGTTTCCCTCACTTGCTTGCATGTTCGAGTCACATCTATCCAGTTACCTATAAGCTCTCCATACTCATCCTTGTGGTAAGCTGCTGTCCTATTGGGGCAATCCCCCCCCCCCTTTTTGGTGCATCTGCTGTTTTTCCTTTTCATTTTGGTAAGGAGTACCTATTGAGGTTTTGTGGTATCCTTTTATCACGTTTCCTTTCACTACGGGAGCAGTGGTGTTCCCATCTCACTTTGGGTGTTTTTTCAATACATATTTTTTGGTTTTACGCTATGGCGTTCTGTTTTCTTGTATCACACATGTTACCACTCCATTGAGGGATCCGCGTTGGAACCTGGTAGCCCACCTGGATCCTACTCCTGGGTCGTATTGGAATTATACTGATGGGCTTTTATTTATCATATTTCCGGTAAGCGGTACCTGCACAAGTTACCCGATTTTGTTTCCATATCTCTGGACATTATTCGGATTTTTTTTTCAACTTCACCATACAATCAACTTGTACACATCATCCACAGCGCAACTTATTTTTATATTGGTCATTTGGGTTTAAGTCAGGGCTCTGGCTGGGCCATTCAAGAACAGTCACGGAGTTGTTGTGAAGCCACTCCTTCGTTATTTTAGCTGTGTGCTTAGGGTCATTGTCTTGTTGGAAGGTAAACCTTCGGCCCAGTCTGAGGTCCAGAGCACTCTGGAGAAGGTTTTTGTCCAGGATATCCCTGTACTTGGCCGCATTCATCTTTGCCTCGATTGCAACCAGTCATCCTCCACCACCATGCTTCACTGTTGGGACTGTATTGGACAGGTGATGAGCATTGCCTGGTTTTCTCCACACATACCGCTTAGAATTAAGGCCAAAAAGTTCTATTTTGGTCTCATCAGACCAGAGAATCTTATTTCTCACCATCTTGGAGTCCTTCAGGTGTTTTTTAGCAAACTCCATGCGGGCTTTCATGTGTCTTACACTGAGGAGAGGCTTCCGTCGGGCCACTCTGCCATAAAGCCCCGACTGGTGGAGGGCTGCAGTGATGGTTGACTTTCTACAACTTTCTCCCATCTCCTGACTGCATCTCTGGAGCTCAGCCACAGTGATCTTTGGGTTATTCTTTACCTCTCTCACCAAGGCTCTTCTCCCCCGATAGCTCAGTTTGGCCGGACGGCCAGCTCTAGGAAGGGTTCTGGTCGTCCCAAACGTCTTCCATTTGAGGATTATGGAGGCCACTGTGCTTTTAGGAACCTTAAGTGCAGCAGAAATCTTTTTGTAACCTTGGCCAGATCTGTGCCTTGCCACAATTCTGTCTCTGAGCTCTTCAGGCAGTTCCTTTGACCTCATGATTCTCATTTGCTCTGACATGCATTGTGATCTGGAAGGTCTTATATAGACAGGTGTGTGGCTTTCCTAATCAAGTCCAATCAGTATAATCAAACACAGCTGGACTCAAATGAAGGCGTAGAACCATCTCAAGGATGATCAGAAGAAATGGAAAGCACCTGAGTTAAATATATGAGTGTCACAGAAAAGGGTCTGAATACTTAGGACCATGTGATATTTAAGTTTTTCTTTTTTTAATAAATCTGCAACAATGTCAACAATTCTGTGTTTTTCTGTCAGTATGGGGTGCTATGTGTACATTCATGAGGAAGAAGAATGAACTTAAATGATTTTAGCAAATGGCTGCAATATAACAAAGAGTGAAAAATTTAAGGGGGTCTGAATACTTTCCGTACCCACTGTATATAAATTTAATTTGGCAGCTAACAGCATGTTTAATAAAGCTTAAAGTGACACATTAATAGAGTATCTGTACAATGTACACAAACTACTACAGCAAAATTTACATTTATGAAAAAATGCTGTTTAAACAGAGATGTATAGTAACGAAGTAGAACTACTTAAGTACTGTACTTAAGTACAGAAAGGCGGTATCTGTACTTTCCTAGAGTAGAATTTTTTTCTCCTACTTCTACTTTTACTTCACTACATTTTTTCGATGATTTTGATACTTCTACTCCGATATTTTTTTTTTTGTGCTGCATCGTTACTCATTACTTTTCTCTGCCTTTCCCTTTTTCTTTTTTGTTTGGTTTCCCTCCTTACTGCTCTCTCCTACTCTTTCAATTATCCTCCCTATTCTGCCTTCCCCCCTCCCCTCCCCTTTTCTATAGGAAGGCAAAGGTAAAGATACCCCCTTTTTCATGGGTACCTGGTCTCTGGCTATTTGGGTAGCGTTGTTCCGCTCCAGGCTTCCGCTGGGCCGGCGTGGAGTGCTCCCACATGCGCCTCTCGGCACTCTGACATGTGTGGCGGCCTTCGGCCACTCCGCTCCTCCCCTCCCTGTCTCCATTCGCTGACGTCTCAGCGCTGGGGGGCGGGGATTCCGGCGGCCGCGCAGTAGAGGCACATGCGCATGCGCAGTGCGATCGAGGCACTGGTGGCCATCTTGGTTAAGGGAAACATGGGGGGTCTCTGATGTAAGGGGGGGCTTTGTGTGGGCGGTCTCTGATGTAAGGGGGCTCTGTGTTGGGGTCTCTGATGTAAGGGGGGCTTTGTGTGGGGGGCTCTGATGTAAGGGGGCTCTGTGGGGGGTCTCTGTTGTAAGGGGAGCTCTGTGTGTGTGGGGGGTCTCTGATGTAAAGGGGGCTCTGTATGGGGGTCTCTGATGTAAGGGGGCTCTGTGTGGGGGGTCTTTGATGTAAGGGGGGCTCTGTGTGGGGGTCTCTGATGTAAAGGGGGCTCTTTGTGGGGGCTGGGGGGTCTCTGCTGTAAGGGTGCTCTGTGTGGGGGGTCTCTGATGTAAGTGGGGCCTCTGTGGGGGGTTTCTGTTGTAAGGGGCCCTGTTGGGGGGTTTCTGTTGTAAGGGGGGCTCCGTTGGGGGGTCTCTGATGTAAGGGGGGTCTCTAATGTAAGGGGGGCTAAGTTTGTAGTGATCATAAAAAAGAAAAGTCAAATGAAGTGCAAAAAAAGTGCAAGAAAAAAATGTGCAGGGCGCTGGCGGGGGCGCCACAGGATCAGCTCGCACAGGGCGCTTGAACACCTAAGGCCGGCCCTGGTTGGGAGGTTCTTCCCCATTAACAGCAGATATGAAATTATGTTCATCTTGTTTTGTCACATATATATATTTGAAGATTCACAATATTTTGAACTTTTTATTGACTTAGATTTCATGCACTCTTCCTTTATTTCATTATTGGAATATATTGTTGTATATCACATTGGTTTATATATGATTTTGCGCACCAATAAGCTGTGGAGAAAAAAAAACAGGCAGGGAAGAGAAGGAGGGATGCTTTAAAAGGGGAAGGGAGGGACATACTTTATTTGTTTTTTGTTTACATAAAGTTACAGCCTAAGGAATTGTGATTGCCCTTTAGGTTAATCATTTGAATAAATCATTTGAAATAATAAAAAACAATATGATGTTCAAACTTTTGACTTCTTTCTTTAATAACTACATAACACAGTACTTCTACCTCTACTTTCAGTACTTGAGTAGAATTTTTTTTCAAAACTACTGGTACTTTTACTTTCAGTACTTAAGTAGCAATTTTTTTGAAAAAAACTACTTGCAATACTTAAGTAAAAAAAAATGTTGAATACTTTAGTACTTCCACTTAAGTAACTTTTTTTGCAAGCACTTCCACTTCTACTTAAGTCACTTTTTGATCGAGCACTTGTACTTTTCGAGTACTTTATACAAGTCTGTGTTTAAATAGCTTGCAAATGAGAGCTTCAGCTGCTTTACTTATTTTTGCTAACAAAGCAGCTGCAGATTCTCTTCAGCTGTACCAGACTCTTTTTTGACATGAGGGTCTGGTATAAATGTTAATGAGGGCCCCCAAAAAATAGTGAGATTCCCCCAAAAATACATACCAGACCCCATTTCTTAAAGCAGCCGAACTCTGGATAATTTGCTTCTACCAGTGGGGCTGTGCCCATACTCCATGCATTAACTGCTTATTTTAGTCTAGGGGTTCAGAGAGCCAAGATATACTTACCTAATCCTCCAATCCTCCCAGTGTAAGACCCTTCAGCTTCTGCCCCCCCCCACCCATGGCCCAGCAGTGTTGTGTGGTGGACTGTTCCTTACTTCAATACACCCATAGTCCAGCTCTGGATGTGAAGACATCAGGAACAAAGTCCACTGCTGGAAGTGGGGGAGCACCATTTTCCATAGGATCAAAAGATAGTGAGTATAGGCGCTATGTTTACCCTCAGGGAAAACAAGCAGTTAAGCCATGCACAGTCCCACTGCATGGGAGAAAAAAATGGTGTTGGGGCTTTAATGAGGGTCTGGTATGGATATCGAGACCCCACAAAAATAAAAAACTGATAAAAATTGTGACGTGGCGGGTATCAGACCCCTGGCCTTCTCATCCAACTCGTGACCAAGGACCAGGCAATATCACACCCTGCCGTCACTTGCGTAACAATGCCACTCTCAGCTGCACCTGGCACAAAGATTCTTCCAGCTTGCGGGACCACAATCTAGATGCCAGCAGGCTGAGAGCGATTGTCACCGGGCCAATTAAACAATTAACCCTTTCTCTGCCACCACCGCTACGTTTGAGCCCAGCGGACGCTCGTAATTTTAGAAATACCAATTATGACTTTTGAATAATCATCTGTAACACACGCTGTCACCGCAGACAGGAGTGTCCAGTGGATTTATTCTAGACAGTAGCGCTCTTCAAGAGACTGGTTCTTTGGTTAGTTTGCGTTAAGAGCTTAGAGACAAAATTAACACTTTTCAAAATAAGGTTTAATTAAAAAAAAAAGGTTAAAATTGGTGCAAATAAAAATATTTACAGAAAATTGGGTTACAAAGAAATAGAGACACAATTCAGCAATGTAGAGAAATCAGATAAAGAATTAGAAATGGAAATACTTGCATTCAATGTCCCAAGTGTATCAGAGTTTCAGAAGCTGAGCATGTGTGATCAGTTCTCCCACTTGTTCGATGTTCCTTTCTTGATGTTAAAATGAGAACTGAGAAGCCCATCAGCTTCTCTCTTTTTCTCTGACCCACAGGGGGTGTCACCAGAGGTCCTTGACCAATAAACACTGGGGCCATGGGCGGCCCTGAGGCTCAGAAAATGCCAAGGAACCTCCCGCTTAGACAGATTTATAACATAATTCATATCTTGAAAAATGTAAGGGTTACATTCTTTAAACTGCTAGTTCCTCACTCCGCATGTGATTTGCTTTCAAACTATATCAAACAGGAATATTTTTTTTTTTTGAATACAAACGTTTTATTGAGCTTTGTAAACACAAAAAAGTCAACAAGCAACAAAATCAAAGTATGACATATCTGAGCTGTGCAAATACATGTTATTCCAAACAAGTGTCTTACATATCACGTAGTAATAAAAGGGGAGAAGAAAATATATCATATGACATATAATGATATGTAAAGTGGCGGTGTAGTATGCTTTATAAGCGGTGATGTAGACATGCATTCGTAGAGAACATAAGAAACGGAATGACAAACTAAAGTCACCTCCATAGTCCAACTATACCGATTTCCATGTATGCATACTTAGGGAAAATGAACAAAAATAACATTAACAAAATGTTCCTGACATATAGAATCAAAAAAAAGAAAACATTGGTAGGGGGTATGACCCCCACGTAGACCACTGGGCGCTGATTTAAGGAAATCCTATAAGGTCTGAAATACATCAGACCGTGGACCAGTTCTCCCATTTTTTATGGAATATATGCATAGTGTCATATAAGGTGTGGTGAACCCTCTCCATACTTCTAATCGCCTCCATTCTTGACAATACCTGAGTCCAAGGGACCGTCTCCGACCGCCAGTTAAGGGCCACAGCCCACAGCACCGAGCAACATAGCGTATGCGCCAATCTTTGAGTTGGTGCCGGGGCACTAGGAATTTTAGCAAACAAAAGTCCCATCTGAGGGGTAATGGATATTCTAGAGTTCAACATTTGAGAGACTACTTCTGATGCTCTATTCCACACAGCCGTCAATCTACCGCACTCCCAAAAGGTGTGAAATATGGTGCCTGTGGCTCCACAGCCTCGAAAGCAACGGCCGGAGACTCCCTGGTAAAATCTATGAACCCTGTCTGGAGTAAAATACCACCTAGTGTGGAGCTTCACTACTGTGTCCTTTACTGACATGGATTTAGTACATTTATGCATATTTTGTAACATGGAGGACCATGATTCAACTGAAAATTCCACCTCAAGATCAGCCTCCCACGCCAGCATGGCCCAAGATTTGTCTGGGAGGTGAAGTCCATTAAGGTAACAGTATAATCTCGAGACCACTCCTCTATCTCTAGATGAGGTACGGCTGATAAGTTCAAATAAAGAGGATTCAAGGTTGCCCGTCAAAGGGCCCTGGGAGCCATAAAAGTCTCTAATTAGAAGGAATCTATGGGATTCAGAATCTGGGATTTGATAATTGTTTCTAAGGCCTTCAAATGAATAGAAGGAGTTGTCTCGGAACAGGGCGTGGAGGGCGACCAAGGAGTGCTGCACCCACCAGCTATAGTCATCCGGAGACGCGAATGCTGGTGTAAAACTTTTATTACCCATAAAGGACATCAATGGAGGTCTAGAGGAGCGCAGCTGGTACCTGTCATGACAGGTAGACCAAAGTTTTAGGGTATGCCACACTATGCTATTAAGCTGCTTAACATCCCGAGGATGCGACATGGAGGACCAAAGCAGGCCCTGAAGGTTGAAGGGGCGAACAGATTCATTTTCAAACCTCAGCCAAGGAGGCTGTGGGGCACCTGCATGCCATTGTGCGGTTTGGGCCAATCTAGCCGCTAGGTAATAGTGCCACAGGCTAGGGACCCCCAGCCCTCCCTGAGAGAGAGGTCTAAAAACTGTGGGCTTCCCACACCTGGGCCTCTTACCTTTCCATATGAACCTGCTCACTTCCCTTTGTATGTCCTCCACGTCCCCTCTCCGGAGCGCTATTGGCAGGGCACGGAAGAGATATAGCAATTTAGGTAATATAGACATTTTAACTGCTACTATCCTGCCCATAAATGGGATCGGGAAAGAATGCCAGAGGGACAACCACTGCCTCACTTTAGTGAAAGCTTGAGGGTAGTTATTGCTATAAATGGCTGATAGGGATGGAGCCAGTCGCACTCCAAGATACTGTAAGGATTGTTTTGAGACTGGGAAACCAAATCTGGCAGTTACGGTATCTATCATTTCTTGAGGTATGTTTACTGATAGGGCTGAACACTTAGAGAGGTTAACGCTTAATCCTGAAATTCCCTCAAATTCCCCCAATACCTGTACCAGTCTAGGGAGGGAGCCCAGAGGGTCCGGGAGGAAGACCAGTACATCGTCCGCGTACAAACTAATCTTATGTTCCTCTAGGCCCTTCTTATATCCCCTTATTGCTGCATCCTCACAGATAGCTCTGGCCAGGGGTTCCATGGCCAGTGCAAAGATTAGTGGTGATAGGGGGCACCCCTGCCTGGTACCCCTACCCAGCGTGAAAAGGTCCGAGGAGCAGCCTGGCAGCTTTATTTTAGTCTGGGGATCCCTGTATAATGCCTTAAAGCCATGCACAAAAGCCCCCCGAAAACCAAATTTCGCCAGGATGACGTCTAAATATGGCCAAAGCACACTATCAAATGCCTTGTTGATATCAAGTCCCAATATCAAGGCCTTACGGTGGAATAGATCTGCATCCTGAATGATATTAGAGGCTAGTCGGATATTATCCGTTATTTGTCTGGATGGAATAAAACCTGTATAAAAGTCTGTTCTGGAGCAATCAGAGATGAAATAATGGGGGCTAAGCGAGCTGCCAACAGTCTTCCAAAAATCTTGAGATCATTATTAAGGACAGAGATCGGTCTGTAATTTTGGGGGAAAGAGTGATCCTTATTGGGTTTAGGAATTAAAGTCATGTTGGCATGCAGCATATCCGGGGGAAGAGAGTTGCCTTGAAGAATAAAATTAAAAACCTGTGCCAATTTAGGGGATAAAAAATCTACAAATTTCTTATAATATGTGGACGTAAAGCCATCAGGGCCTGGGGCTTTAGAAGTTTTAAGGGACTTGATCACAGTCGCAACTTCTGCTTCTGTACATGGGGCATTCAAACTATCAAGCTGCTCCTCAGTTAGGACAGGTAACTTCAGGCTGTTTAACCATGAGTAAGATATATTTGGGTTGTTGATCTCTGGGGGAGAAAGCAACTTCTTATAAAATCGTGAGAATACATCAAGTACTTCCTTAGGATGTGAGACCAAGTTGTCTCCCTCATCCCTCACCTTATATACATGTGCCGGTTGGAGAGACTGGTGGAGCTTCCTGGTGAACATGGCCGAGGCAGTATTACTGTGCAGAAGGAACCTAGCTTTTGCCCACTTAAGAGATTTTTCCGTGGCCGAAGACAATATAGAGTCTAGAGCAGCTCTCTTCTGTGAAATTTGGTGTAGTACATCTGGTGAGTGATTTTGGCCATGCGTATGATATAATTTATGCAGGTCAGATGTCAGTGAGCGGATATCTGCCAGTCGTTTACGTTTGGCCTGAGTAGCTAGCTCTATTAACTTACCCCTCATCACTGCCTTATGGGCAGCCCAGAGCATAGGGGGTGACACCTCACCATTATCATTAAGGGCAAAGTACTCACGCAGATGGTCAGTTACTGTGGTGAATGTCTCTAAATTAGAGAAGATAGAGTCGTTCATCCTCCAGTTCGACGCAGAATACGGAAGGCCAACATGATCCGTATTAAAGGATACTACATGATGGTCAGACCATGGGCATACATGAATATCCGCCGATGTGGAATTTGCCAACAAGACTGGTGTACTAAATATATAGTCCAACCTAGCATAACTATCATGCGGGTGCGAGTAATGGGTGTATTCCCTCACACCCACATTCAATGCCCTCCATGTATCTAATAATTGACAGTTGGTTAATGACTTATGTAAAGTACGTGGAAAGGCGTTGGCCGTGCTCACCGATCGGCTCTTGTCAAGCATAGAATGTGCCACTAGATTGAAATCGCCTCCAACCAGGACATGTGCAGATGAATATCGTTCCAGGATCTGGAAAAAATGTTGAAAAAAAGAACCCTGTGAGACATTCGGGGCATAAAGGTTAGCAATTGTAATTGATTTACCCTGAATAGTACCTTGTACTATAATGAACCTGCTATCCGGGTCTCTATATATCTTTTGCACATCAAAAAACAGATGACCACGTACCAGGATCATAACACCCCTCGTCTTTGATGTATATGTGGTGAAATAGACTTGTTTATATGCCTTATCGAAAAATTTGGGGTGGTTTTGGGCAGCAAAATGAGTCTCTTGTAGCATAATAATATCTGCTTATAAAAGCGGAATGCTTTACGTCTCTTTTGAGGGGTATTAAAACCCCTCACATTATGTGAGATTACCCGTAGCCCCATATCTGGGTATATAAAGGGAGACTATAACCCACTTGTCCACAAGGCACCAACATATCCAGTGAGTCAGAGTAAGGCACTTGATAATTCTTATAAGTAAGGCGTGTATTAATCAGGAGTCTCGGTGGCAACTCCCTGTTAGCGCCCAGCGGTCCACACATAGTCAGGAACATATCAAATAAAAATGAGAGACTTATTTTCATATACAAAATAATGAACAACAAAAAATAAAATTTAACAAAACATAGAGTTCTTGTCATTGGAGAACTTCGGGGGACAGTACCCCGGTTCTAAGAGAAGGATAACCAAGGACTAAATCGTCCTACACTCTTTGAAATAGGTAGCAAACCTACAGCATCAAGCGGTGTACCGTTATATCAGTGGTGGAAAAGACCAACATCCCCGTAAGGGTTCAAAAATATAACCAAAAACAAGGAAAAAAAAAAGTCACTGAGCCTCACAGAGACCCACATCCTTTCCCCATGCCCGATGACATAGGACTCAAATACTCAAATCCTAGAAGATAGAGAATATGGCATGGGAGGTGTGGGTGTCCATCAGTCCGGGTAAGTTTCACACCTAGGAATTGCCATGTCAGGGATGGTCAAGGAACGCGATTCCTAGACCGAGATCCACCATTATTTGCTCTCTGTGGTGATGGTGTCGCCCAAATAGCAGATGGGCGTGGGGTAGATGGGAGTCTTGGATTATTTTGGGGTGCCATGAGACCCAATTTAACCAGGAGCTCCTTACCCTCCACGACATTGGATACTGTATAAGTGGAGCCATTGTGGGGTACTGTGAGTTTAAATGGGAATCCCCATCGATATCTGATCCTGGCTGACTGAAGTATTGATGTGACTTCCTTCATCTTTCTTCTTTTATCCAATGTCGTTGGGGAGATGTCTGGGTAGATTTGAATGGTAACCCCCTCTAGCTGAATATGCTGTGTGGTGCGTGCAGCTCTGAGAATGTCCTCCTTCACAACATAGTCCTTGAAGCACATTATTATATCCCGAGGAGGTTTATCTGGGGTAGGTTTAGGCCTGAGGGCTCTGTGGAGCCTGTCGCACGCAAAGGCCGAAGCAGGGTGTTCAGGGAGGAGGGAGCCAAAAAGCTTCTTCATTGCAGCCGCAAGGTCTGTGGTGGTCTCCGGCACCCCCCGCACCCGGAGGTTATTTCTACGATTGCGGTTGTCCAGATCTTCCAGGTGTGATTGAAGCTGGACAACCGTATCAGAGAGAGTCTCATGATCCTTTCTCAGGTCAGTGTGAGCCAGGGCTAGCTCATCATGCCTGGTCTCCAGCATGTCCGTCCTGCCCCCTAAAGCCGCTATCCCCGCGGTGAGAGTGTTCGTGGACTTGTGGAGTTCGGCCTGAAATTTTTGAGCGATGCGATCATACATGATGGCAAGGCTATCTTCCAGATCCGCTTTTGTAAGTTGCGGAGTATACTCACTGCGGTCCGCAGGGACAGGAGCAGGGGCGGCCTGGTTTGTAGCCTCCGCCGGAGCCTGCGGGCTGCGGGCGCCATCTTGGGACATAGTCTTCTCCCGGACTCGAAGAAGGTAGGTCGTCAGGGACCGCTGGACGGGCTTCTTCTTGCGTTTCTTGGGGGTAGGCATACACTATGAAGTCCCACGGGGGTGATCAAGTAGGAGAGGAATAGAATTTTCCAGCGAAAAGGCCCCGGGGAGTGATAAGAAGGCTCAATCTAGCTCAGAGCGTCTCCTACATGCGACCGTCCGGATCCGCGGCTTGGACCAAACAGGAATATTTTTATCATACAGGGAATATCTTATCGCTCTTTTCTATTCCATGTGTGAGAGGAGGATTATGCATGGTCTCGTTTTGTTCAGTATTTTATTTGGCATTCAAATATATACTTTCTAGAGACATATCTTGTTTGGGTTTAAAGTTCTGAAGGGGTACATTGAGGAGGGGGGGGGGGATAGAAGGAGTCCATGAGAGTCAATAGTGTATGGGTGGAATTGCTTCAATGCAAGGTTCCCTTGAGAATGATGAGTATAGATGAAAGTCTTAGACCTTCAACCTTCCCAGTGTATTCGCTAGCGAGGCGTGTAAGCACCATTCTGTATATTGAAGAGATGACATCAGGGTTTTTAGTTCATCACTGAGGAAGGTCCGTTCCAGAAATAAGCGCCATCTGAAGAATTTTTTTGTTGAATTGAACTGATTGACTTCTAGTTCTGTCTTTTCCATGTAAAGCAGGGCTCTCAAATCGTTAAATACCATAGAGATCGTAGGGGGAGTGCTTGAAATCCAAGTTTTCAGAATTGCTCTCTTGGCTGCCAGGGCACAAAGATAAGACCATTGGGGCATCAGTGTATGTTTCTTACCCGGGCATATTGGAAATCGAAGTGTTCCCTTGCATCCAAATAATAAGAAATTAGGGGATTTTTTCAAGCCTATGTCTAAAACGGATTGCATAAAAGCCACCACTTGATCCCAGAAATGTGCGATTGTAGGGCATTGCCAAAACCTGTGTGCCAGGGTAGGTCTGTCCTTACCACACTGGGGACATACTGCTGGATTGTCCGGGCGATTTGTGTAGAGGGTAGGTATAAAAGCACTATGTATCAGCTTGAATTGAGTTTCCCTCCAAGGTTCCAATAACACACATTTCCTGAGTTATATATATCCTTGCAAGATGTTTGGAGCAAGCTCTGTCAGAGGGAAGTCGGTGCTCCATTTGTCAAACAAAGTCTCCACTGAGAGTTTGTTGGCATGGACTGACAGTTCTGTATAAATGGTTGAAATGGAGTAGTCTTTGCGGTGAACCATACCGTCCACAACTGTTTTCTGGAAGCTTTTAAGGAGGCTAGGGGAGCAGGATTTGATGTATGATGCTACTTGATGGTAGTAGAGTTGCTGAGACTGGGGTAGGTTGTATTCCTCGGCTATTTCCGAGAAAGATTTTATGGAAAGATCTGAAGTCCTGAGTAGTGAGTATACATTTTTGAGGCCTTTTTGTGCCCATTGTTGGTATACTGCATACTCCATGGATTGAGGAAAGAGGGGGTTGCCATGCAGTGGCAAATATTTAAATATTGTAGACGGCACTCCAAGGTATTTCCCTATCTCCTTCCATGCCACCAAAGTGTCCTGAAAAAGTAAGTGGTGTTGGAGAGTGGCAGGGAGAGCTCTCAAGGTACTATGTAATATGCCAGACAGCTGCAATGGATGGGCTACGTTGGCTTCAATGTTATAATTTGAGTATGAGGAGGATTCAGTGATCCAGTCCAGGTCATAGCGAAGAAGACATGCTAGGTTATAGAGTCTAATATTAGGTAGGCCAGCTCCCCCATCGTTCTTCTGAAGGTGCAGTTTGGCTATTGATATACGGGGTCTTTTCTTGTTCCAAAGAAATTAAGTTATGGCTTTGTTTAAGCAGTTGACGTCTTTGTGCTTGAGGAGAATGGGAAGGGTCTGAAGGGGATATAACGTGGAAAACTGACCATTTTGACCAGGTGGCACCTCCCGAAGAACAATAGTGGGAGAGTGATCCACATTTCTAATTCCTTAACAATCATGTCTATAAAGGGCACATAGTTTAGTTGGTACAGTGATGAGGGATGCCTGCCAATCTTAACGCCCAAATAGGTAATGTGACGAGAGGTCATCTGCAAAAAGGGCAGTTTTTAACTCCTCATTGCCTAGTGTTATACCACGGATGGGGGCCTGGGTTAATAAAAATCTGGATAGTGGTTCCATTACCATGTTGAATAGCAGCGGGGATAGGGGGATCCCTGGCGTGTGCCTTTGTGGAGGGGGATGGGATCTGTCATGCCTAGTGATGTGAGTATACGAGCCGAGGGGGAGGCATACAATGCTTTTAGAAAGTGCAGTATTCTGCCTGAGAAGCCCAACTTTGTCAGGGTCAGGAACAGCCAATCGAGCTTGATGTTAGGTGGTAATTTTTCAATAAATGCAATGCTTTTTATTCCAAGTGTTAAGACTTTTTTATTATTCTATTTCTGAAACACTGCACTTGCCTTTCAAAACAAATGGAGTTTGGATGTCATCACTTCCATAATAAATTAAAAGAAACAAGGTCTTTATTTCTCATTAGATTATGGTGGATGAAGACATGCAAATTATCCCTTTTATGCTTCAGTGGCTAACTGTGCATCCAGAACCATTGGTTATAGCATAGATACAGCCTAAATATAGACCAACGTATCCAACTTATGTACAGCTGTTTCAGGCTTGTTAACTCTTTTCAGTGCAAGATATGGACACTGGCTTCTAGAGCTGCATGATTCTGGATAAAATGAGAATCATAATTTTTTTGCTTAGAATAAAGATCACAATTCTCTCATGATTCTCTCTGTAACATCATCTTTCACATTATATAAAAAATTGGGCTAACTTTACTGTTTATTTTTTTTTAATTCATTAAAGTGTATTTTCCCCCCAAAAATTGCATTTGAAAGACTGCTGTGTAAATAAAGTGTGACATAAAATATTGCAACAACTGCCATTTTATTCTCTGGGGGTCTGTGCTAATATATATATATATATATATATATATATATATATATATATATATATATATATATATATATATATATATATATATATATATATATATATATATATATATAAATAGATAGATAGATAGATAGATAGATAGATAGATAGATAGATAGATAGATAGATAGATAGATAGATAGATAGATAGATAGATAGATAGATAGATAGATAGATAGATAATGTTTGTGGATTCTAAGTAATTTTCTAGCAAAAAATACTGATTTTAACTTGTAAGCAACAGGTGTCACAAAAAGGCCTGGTCCGTGAGTGGTTAAACTGCCCTCACTACAGAGTTCATCCCTGTGATATAAAATAACCAAATTATACTTTGTTTATAGTTATCTCCCAGTGCTGAGCAATGTTGATAAACATTTGTTGTAGGCTGATTTTTTTTTTGACAGCTGTGAGTGAGGAGAGAACAGCTCTGCGCTGTATGATTCGTGGAAATGCTGGATTAAGATCCTGAGGGAATCGAGATTGTGATTTTTTAACGATTAATCATGCAGTTTTACTGGCTTCTATGGGAAAATGTCACAATATAACCATCCAGGTTATGGAGAGGGGGCCACCCACAGAACTCCTGTGAAGGGCACCCATGCTTTTTCAAAACAGAATGTAATGACATACTCCTATCACAAATGAAATTCTTAAATTAAAGATGACTTCTAATGAAACAGCTAACTACACAGACTGAATGCTTACAAGGGAGCTGTTAAACCTGACAAAGGATATGTTTGCATGTTCACCCAGTTTTTAAATTCACACTTGGCCACTAGATGGCATTAAGTACCATAATCATTTCCTATGATACATAAGGCCACCTAGTGGCAAAATGTTTTTCCATTTTATATGAAGAAAAACATCCACCCAGCACAGGAAAAAGCTTAACAACGTTTGGAGTACCCCCCCCCCCCCCCCCCATTTGCACAGAATGTATATACATGCATTTTCACTGAGAGAATTGCTATACCCGTTTTTTATAAATATGCCCCAACGTGTTAATAGGGGTGGGATGTGAGGGATCCCAATAGGGGCACAGACAGGAAAAAAAAAACATTTAGAGGCTCTAACTCTTCACCACTAAGAAATGTTATTTTGCTGTCTGCTGAATGCAATAAAAACATTGAAAAAATGTTATACTTCCCCTTTATCTGGCAGCATATGTATACTTTGCAAATGTTTGTCCTGTTATGGATATACTCTTCCAACTTGCAGGAAGAATGTTCTTCCAATTCCAAAAGTCCACAGATAGCAGATCTATACATACCTGAATATCTGAAAAAAGTTTGTGTCGCAAAATTACCCCCCCCCCCCTCCAGGCCATTGTGGGGAGGAGTATAAAGTAAGGCCTTGTGGGAAATATAAGCAGCTTAGTCCATTCCAGTCTTTAAAGCTGAACTCCAGGATAAGCAAATAGTATCTAAATACAATAGATATGTGTATTGTTCATTGAATCTTGGTGTGCTGTGAGTATTTCTGTGTAGTAATCCAGGAAGAAACCTTTCCTTTATTTAGGAGCTTCTTGTAATTAAGACTATTTACTGATAGTATTTCTCTTTGTGCAAGGTGACTGGTCTTGTCTCCGCCCCCTCCTGTAGTTGTCTTCAAGCAATCTGTAGTGGGTGGTGCCTAATGGGTTCTTCCCACAGCTCTGCTCTCTGCACAAGCTATGTACAGCACAGTGATTATGTCACCACTTCTTTTACAAGGTAATAACAGATTTGCAAAGGGGGTGGTATGGGGTAGGCTAAAGGCCCCCTTGATGTTCCCATAGGAAGATTTACCGTTACCTCTTCTTCTGTGTTTTCCCATGACTCTCTGTCCAGCAGTGCCAGATTAAACTTTGTGGAAGCCCCTAGGCAGGTTTCTGGAGGGTTCTCTTTCACGCATTCTAGTGGGATACGTTTAAAATAAGTAATGTGCACATCAGCCACTAGATGGAGATAACCACCACTACTGTACATTACATGTATATAGGTTGCACCAAAATGTCTTACAAACTGACAACTGAAAGAAGATGAGCTCATCTGAGACTAACTGTAATGTGAACCTGATGTCTATGGTTTATGTACTTGAAATTGTTATTGGGTACATTATATTAATACAGTATTTTCTCTATGGAGTCTTTAAAGCAAATGTTTTATTTTTTTAAGGTGAGTGATTTTTTCTATCTTTTGTAAACAATTTTAGACAGCTTCATTTTAATTTTCTTTCTACAATCGATATTGTTTTAATCCGATGTTGCGTGGCCCTTAAAGGGCGTGGGGCCAATAGGCTTGTGCCTATGCTTCCTATTTGGTAATTCAGCAATGTTGTCCAGGGGATAAAAGTCAACGGACAACCATTAAAGTTAAAAAAAAAAAAGTCAAAGGACAAAGAGTGGGGACATGCGATAAAAAGTCAACAAACCTTCTCTACTCTATCAAAAAATAAAAAATACATGCTTTGGCTATACTTACACTTTAACTAATGCCACTGCTGTAAATAAACCCTCATTTTACCATTTTTATTTCCCTAAGGTAAAAGTCTTAAATCATAAATCTGAATAGCCCTTGCCTGTATATTTTCTTCTATAATTCCTTGTTACTCTAAACATAAATTGGCCCTATGCTACTATGGGCCAAGCATGTATGACTAAGCCCTAGGGATCACGATTCTCACTTCTGGGTGAATGGCTATAGCCGTATCGTTATACATTAAATGCCTGTTCACATTATGCAGCAATATGTACTGTACCTGGGAGGCTGTCTGTTTTTACTTTAATTTAATTCTTTCAGATGATTGAGTAAGATACATTAGTCATACAGGTGTGGGTGAAAATCTCTCCCAGTGTGATTTTATATCAGCACTGAGTATAAACTGAAGGAATCCACAGAGCAAATTTATGAAATGGTAAATGAAAAAGAAATATGATTGCCTTCCTAGTGAGATAAAAAGGAAAATTAAGGTAAACATTCCTACGTGTTTTTATTGATTATACTATATATTAAAAGTGCCCATTCCACATGTACTTTTTCAGAGATAAACAGAGTAATTGAATTTTGTTTCCTGATAAGAAAAAATGTTTAAATTCAACCATATAGTGAATTGGGAATGTAGGGAGACTACTGAACTTATTTAAAATAGGAAAAAAAAATGCCCTTTTGAAGGAAAATATATAGTAGCTTCTATTACGCTTTAGTATGTTAGTGCTATATATTATGTATGATTCAAATTTATAAGATCAGTCGTTCTCAGCAGTAACATGCCGCAGGGGTGGGGGTGCAGCCCCTGGCAATATACAGATTTGCATCAGTGTGCCAGGGACTGGATCGCTCTCTGCTTTCCTACATCTAACACTGAAAGAAGTCAGAACTGTCAGCTGAGTGACAGTCTATGTCTAAATAAACATTGAACAGCAACGCTTGGGAGATTATTATTATTATTATTATTATTATTATTATTATTGCTGTAGCCACTGATAGCAAATGCTGTGAGGGAGGTTTCTTGTTACAGCGAGCCCCGGAGAACAAATGAGAGGGAGGAGAGTTTCTTGTTAAAGCCTGTCACTGACCACCAACACTGGATGGGGTGGGGGGGTTACTGTTCCAGTCAACCACAGCATGCCAGCCACCAACCACAATTGGGAGGGTGAGTTATTTTTACAGCCAACTTCTGACCACCAATGCTGGGGAATGGGGGGGGGGTATTTGATTTTTGATAGGTATACCACTGATTCTCAGAAAAAGCAGTTAAAGTGGAGTTCCACCCAACAGTGGAAGCTCTGCTTATCTGTCTCTCCCCCCCCCCCCTCTGATGCCACAATTGGCACCTTTCGGGGGGAGGGGGGAGCGGGTATCTGTTTTTGACAGGTTCCCGTCCTCACTTCCATTGGACATCACTGCGGCAAGGTCCATCAGAAGTTTGGCCCCCTCCTCCTTCCATGTTACCAGGCTATTAAGAAAGCACAGCGTGCTTCGCACATGCGCAGTAGGGAACCGGCTGTGAAGCCTCAAGGCTTCACTGACGGTTTCCCTTACAGGCTATGGTGGTGACAGCAACCAAGAGCTGATGGAAACATCATCTGGGGTGCTGACATCGCTAGATTCCAGGACAGGTAAGTGTCCTGATATTAAAAGTCAGCAGCTACAGTATATGTAGCTGCTGACTTAATTTTTCTTGGGGGGGGGGGGCTGGAGCACTGCTTTAAATCAGTTTGTTTCCAGCACAGAACCTGCTTACCTTCATAGGGCTAGTTTAGCATTAGAGGTTAGTTAAAATTTACGTAATGTGGGAATAGCAAGTTTAGGCAGGGCCGCCATCAGGGGGGGGGGGCAGCCCATACACTTGTAAGGAGCCCAAACGTCCCAAGGGGCCCGGCACCAGCAGCATAAGGGACCTTGGGCAGCTGTTAGGATGTTGTGGGATGACAAGAGGGTGAAAAAGCATTAAGGAGTCAGGTAGGCGAGGTGATAAGGTGGCAGGGAGGCAAAGTGTTAAGGTGGCAAGGTTTTAAGGTGGAAAGGAGGCAATGTCTTAAGGTGTTAGGGTGGCAGGGAGGAGCAGAAGGAGAGTTAGTGTGCAGAAGGGTGGTGTCTTCACATGCCACTGCCCTGTGGCCACTGCAGTGATGGAGCATTAAATTAGGGCTTCTTCACACCATGTACCTTCATACTATATGAACTCCTCTCCCTGCACATACTCCCTGCCATCATACACTCAGCACTCCTCTCCCTGCATGTACTACCCACCCTCATACACTCCACCCTCATTTACTACACATAATGCCATACAATGCACACTCTTTTCCTGCACATGCTGGCATACACACCACATTCTTTTCCTGCACATCCTGTCATATGCACTGCACACCTTTCCTGCACATACCATCGTACACGCCATACTTAAATTAATGCCCCTAACATGAAGTACATTCTACAATGGTTTGCAAAGTGCACAACTAAAAAACAGTGCCCTTGGTGTCCCTAGAACTCTATTTGAAATGTTGGCAACAATGCACTCTGTAGTGTATTCCTGAACTCCGTACCCTGTAAAAATTGCAGTCCTGAACTCTGCACCCTGTAAATAGCACACTCCTAAACTTAGCACTCTGTTTGTAATGCACTCCTGTACTCAGCACCCTGTAAATAGCACACTCCTGAACTCTGCACTATACACATCTCCTGGTATTTAACAATGCCTCTTTAAGACCCTCACACTGTTAGTGCAATTTTGGCACCCCAGTCATTTGATGTCACTCGTCCTCCCCCCTGATGGTTCTTCCCCCTGGTGGTTGAGTTCTTGCAACTTTTAGGGGGTTAGATAATTGTTAGTGGCAGTAGTTAACTTTACGGGCTAGGATAACTGAGATCAAGTTTTATTTGTACATTGTTATTCCATAGGGAATTGACCATAACTACATGAATCTAGGCCTTACAAAAGGTGCATCACTGGTGGGAAGCCTGTTGATTGAGCAAGTATATCTGAAGGGACAGGAGCTCTGCCTTTTCTGCAAACCACACAAGACAGCACCCAGTATAAACAAATAATATATAAAATCACTGCTGGTAGATAAGTGGTATGCATTCTTCTAGGGTTAATAAATCCTTACAGCTAAGTTGTAGAGCAAACTGAAAATGATATTCCTAGTGTGTTCTGCATGCGACAAACTACTTTTCACATTTCACTTGTGAATGTACAAATTATCGCCACATTCCATTATCTGTTTAAACATTTCATCTTAACAAGTGAAATTAAAACTACCATAATATTTAGATGTCTCAAGTTCCTCTATTTTTATAGCATTCCTGTAAATAAAAGCACCTATCAAATTTGCTGTCTTGTTTTGGTGGATGAAAAAGTGACATTCTGGTATAATCTTAACTCAAACTACTCAAATGCTAGTTATAAATAGCGATGGGGTAATGGTTCACTGCTACTATGGGTTTGAGGAAAATCCAGCGTTTTTTGACATTTGCAGTCCCAGCAAATTTTAGTGCAGATCCACCCTGGAGAATGTTTTTTTTTTTTTATTAAATTTACAAATATAACACATACGAGAAGGCATACATAGAGATCAGTTGTCAGTATACATGGTAGTACAGAAAATACAGGTATAAATACATAAAAGAGGAGAAAAAAAAGCAAAGCATCAGTAGAGCATTCCCTGTGATCTCTGCACTCACAGAAGCAGTAGATTTACATGAAACTACTATCAGGATAGGAAACATGGATGGAAAAGGCTGCATTCCGAGGGAAAAGAAAGAACATCGCCTCGAGGCGTCCACCATGAGACCAACACTAATTTTATAGATGCAGATATTGTGCAATAAGTACAAGAAGTATAAAGCGCAAACACATGGCGAGTGTCAGGAACTGCCTTGCTTAGGCAACAAGGTATGGGCTCATAGTATGGAGAACAGAGCTGCAAGTTTTACCTTTGAAAAGTAAGTGGGCTTTCATTTTAGGGCTGGCATTTTGTGGCTTTCATTATTTTTCTGGATTTTTTTTTTTCTATGTTGATAGGCCTTTTTGGGCTTTGGGTGCATGAAGTGAAGAATTCACATGTTGATGACAATCTGCCATTTAAAGCCCCGTACACACGTACCGATTGTCGGCCGTAAAGATTCGGCCGACGACCGATCGGCCGATTGTAGGCTTGTTAGTATGATGCTTCCGACAGCCGACAGCGCATTTTCGGCCGAACAGAATCTGTCGTGCAAGCATTAAAATTTTTGTTGGCCATCACCAGAACGGCCGATTGTTCGCCAGTCAGTACAGATTTTGGCCGACAGACAGCAGATTTGCAAGACTGAGCATGCTCAGAAAAGAAAAAAGACAAGGAAAGTTAACCATCACATGACATCACTTCTGCAGTCGGCTGTTGTTGGCCGACAAAATTCGTGTGCAGTCTTTTGCACTTTTCAACAGACAAGACAGCCCTCGGACAAAAGATGGCCGATCGTTCGGCCGTCGATCGGTACGTGTGTACGGGGCTTAAGTTTCCATTTTTTTGCAGCACCATAGCATCATTTGAAAAGGAATAAAAGTGCAAAAACAGTGTGCATCTAAACTACCTCACATTATTTTACTCACATTCAATGCACCCCAAGTCCACATAGATAAAATACAAGTTTATAATGTATTTGTAAAGCCTATTATTCCTGATTAAAATGGTCCTGTTGTTGGGTAATTTTACATTGCAGTATCTTCTGCAGGATCTTAATTTTTGGGAAAAAAACACCAGTCTGTACTCTTTGTTCCTAGTAAATTTAGGCCTTGCCTTACTATTTAAAATGTTCCTGCAACTGCGGTCTCTTTTTGTAAAATATCTGCCTGTACTCTTCTCTGGTACAATTTAGCCAATTCTTCATTAAAAATGTCCTCTTGTTGGCCAATTTTAGGCTACTGTATCATATGCGGTTTCTTTATTTTTAATTGGAGTTTGATACAAATTGGCCAGTGGCAGGACAGTTTTGCATCAGTGAAAACAACGGACAGCCACAGCAAACTCCTTGTCAAGTTCTATTTGCTAGATAAATCTGGCCTATTTTCTTGGACAAAGCAAATATGTTTCACTGTTAAAACTTCCCGAAGAAAGCTTTTTTTATCAAACTAAAATGAATCAGATTGTAGTGCTGCCACTTTATGTAAGCCAAGCTAATTGTAAAAGAAAAAAAATGAATTTCACAGCCAAATTGTCAAGGTCTTACCTTGCTCTCCTGTTGGCAGCCATCTTGGACATGTGCAGGCTGCTGCCTCTTATACGTTCTGATTGCATCATCATTTGCCTGTTGCTTAGGTGTCGCACAGTGATGATGCTGCACACCTGACTATATCAATAACCTGATGGGTTGCAGTCCTTGCCCTTGCGTTTGTGCTCCAAGATGCATTACTGCTAGCAGCCTTCTGTTCTCCATGTTCCTCCGTGCATGACCAGGCTTGGCTGATGACTCTCGACCCCGCATCGGTAGATGACCCGGCATTGGCAGACTACCCGCTTTTGGACTCGACCCTAGCTTGGATGACTACCCGCATTTGGATTCGACCCCGGCTTGGATGACTACCCCCCTTTTGGACTTGACCCCAACAGTTCCTGATCTCGCGCCTCACTCTTGCTGTGCGTTTATTGTTGTTTGCTCCAATATACTGCTTTATTTTAACCGCATCTCCCTGTGGTCTGGTTTCCTGGCTCCCTGACACAAGCGTGCACTGGAGATGTATGTGTAGCACTGCCCCTGCAGGAACTGCTGAATATTGTCTTTGCTGGCTCCCTTGGTTACCAACACATATTTACTTGAACAAGTCTCTGAAGCCCTCCTTGTTCCCAATGGCTCTTCACATGAACAAACAGTGTAAGAGTGTTGTTTGTTTTGTTGTTTATTGATCATTTGGGATAGGAGAAGGGAATAGTGGGATACTCAAATTTAACTATTCACATTGTTTGGGGACTTTTATATTCAGAGTTCTTCTTGAGAATATGGAACAGCCAGGCTGTTAATCCACCCTGCCAATAGGGTGGATGGGGTTAAGTCTCTTGTTCTCTTTGCTCTCTAACAAGATGACTTGATGGACGATAATCTATCTTCAGGGCACTCTAACTAGCATTCTCTTCCCCTGACACCTGTCCACTGACTATCCTTCGAGCAGGGGTAGTCCCCCTCAGGTCAGGCCCCTTGACATGGGTTCAGCTCCTTACTGCTACTCTCCCCGCCCTCAGGATGACTCCTTGAGGCCGCATGGCACCTCTACAGAGAAGGAAGCAGCCCCCCCTCCCTCCGGGACTCCACTCCCCAACGAAAGACCTCGAGCACATTTGCTCCTGGCTTTTATACAGTATCCCAACATGCGCCAATGCGACTTTTCCTCTCCCAATCGTCAGGACTGTATCAAAAGCCAATGCACCCATTAGTCAGGTTTCCTCCCACTGTCCAACATGCCTCCCTATTGGACCAGCGTGAAACACACTCTAGACAGAATGAGTTGCTCTCTGAGCACAATAAGCAGACCTCACTAACAGATCCTGCTCTCTAGTAGGCAGAGAACAATATAGATTTACCTGCAGCCCCTCTTGTAAGCAGACAGAGCTCAAAAACGATACTTTCTCACTAGCACCTACCTAGGTGGGTGCTACATATGCTGTTGGAGAGACTATTTGTGAAAATCATGCTATTCGATAACACTATATACAGCTTCAAGGCAAGTATGTTATTCGGTTATTGTCCCTCATGGCAGCTCTCAGCTTCCATGTCTTTTTGGCAGTAGTTCACCTATTACCTTTAAATTTGCCACAATTTAACATGATTTGCCACCTATAGACATTAATGTGATTTTCCCGATGAGGTTCACTGAATTTTGACAATATTTAATGGACTCTTAGCAAATGTAACCTAAGAGGATTCCTTTACTATTAGTTGTGATTGGTTTTAGGGTGACTATTGTGAAGGCCAGTCAAGTCGTAACAACAGAAGAAAGGCATAGGGCAGAAGAAAACAGAAAAATCTACCTATAAAAATGTAGTGTGAAAATACGAAAGTATTCTAAGGCCAGATCACATGCAGCTGCTGTATTGCTTTGTAAAGCTGTAGCCTTGGAGGAGCTGATATTATGTGACTTAATTGATCGTTTATAGAAGAGAGAGGATACTGCTTTCCATACTCTACTCTGCTATACTCCGCATTATTTTCCACACTATGGCATTCAAGCCTGTGTTATGTCACAGAATTCTCTCTGTTTAAAGCATTATCCGAGGAGAGGTCAGTCACATGACTTTTACAGATCACATGAATTAGCACACTTCCTGGCTCTTTTCCCTTCCTTCATTTCTTCAGTCTTACCTACTTACTTAAGAATCACAAAGCAAGTAAAACAGAACACATATAAAGCACAGTGCTTTTTTTTTTTTTTTTTAAGCAGCGGTATGGTCATGGTAATGCTATAACATTACTTTATAAAGGAACCTCTTAGTCAAAGGAAAAAGGGAAGCAGATTTTGATCTGCAATCAATAGACATTGAATGATATGAAGGTGAAAGGTAGAGAGGTTCTGGGGTCTATCTTGATTTTAGTGAGCTAAAGTACATAGAGGACCCCAAAAGACTGTCATAAACCCCTCAAAAACTGCACCCCTACATTCTTATAGATCATATATAAATAATAATAATAATAATAATAATAATATTCGTAGTAGTAGCAGCAATATACTATTACTATGCTACTACTTCTAATAATAATAATATTTATATATTGCACATGAATAAAATGTACACCTTCCATAAAGATCAAACCCAAAACGTCAGTAGCACTATTCTCTTACCACACAGGCGTAACTAGAACCTTCAGGGCCCAGGTGCAAGAAACCATCCAGGGCCCTTCCCTTCAAGCCTGGGCTTTTCCCAATGATCCTGGGGCCCTTTACTCTCATTGCGGGACCCTTTCACAAGTTCTGCAGTGGGCCCCCTTCCTGCCATCTAGGGGCCTCCCCATGGTGGTGGAATGCCAGGGCCCGGTCACAAGTGTGACCTTTGCGATCCTGGAAGTTCACCCACTGGTGTCAGTAGTTTTTATTTTTTGGCATTTTAATTGTATTATTTTTTTATCGTTTTATTTTATTTTTTTACAATGTCACTGACTATGACTCTGTTTATTCAGAAAAGGAAGAAGCTGGTAAATTACATATTTATTGACCCCTTCCTGGTTCTCTATTTTGAGATATCCCCTGCAGAAGCTGGCAGGACAGGAGAGGGAGCACAGTTGGGAGGGGGTCAGGGGAGCACACAGGGGCCCAGAGACATCAGAACACAAGTGAACTGGATAGGAGGAGTGGCGGGGGCAGCATACAGAGGAACCAATCTCCTCCATTTTTCTCCTGCAGCTACAGGAGGAGAAAGGAGGACAGTGATTTCTATACATGCTGCCCCCGCCGCCCCTCCTATCCAGGTGTACAGGGGAGCCGCACAGGCCCCCTGGAACATGGGGCCCGGTTGCAATTGCAACCCCTGTAGTTACGCCCCTGTCTTACCAAGTCAGCTAACCAAACAAACTGTCATATTCACCTTTCCACACCCAATAATGGCTAACTCACTCAATTCCACATGTATTAACTTCTCTCACTGAAGTCATATAAACATAACACCAACCAAGGTATTTTCCCAATGTTATCTAGCAGCAACAGCCTATAAAAATTATTATTTTAGATTTTCTGCTTTTATATATCAGGAATTCAAGAGCAATTGTGTAAAAGGATAGAGTGCACTGATTAAAGGAATGAACTGCAGCAGAAAAAAAAGAAAGTATTATGTCAGCTGACATTGGGGGCTCTCTTAATAAAATGCTAGTTGCATGGCTTTTTCTGATTTCAGTACTTTTGTGCCACTGATCCAGAACATGCATGCACTAAGAGAAAACAGAACACCTAATATGCATACTTATTCAGAAAGGATTAAAACCACTGAATTGGCCCGACTGCCCATAAACTATAATTATTTAGGATAGATTGGCAGTGGCAACCTACACATTTTTCTCACTACAGGTTTTCTTCAAAAATCTTGATTCCACTTTTTTATACTGTATAAAATACCTTTGATTGGCCACAAACATCAGCAAGGGGTTTGATGTGCAAGGTAGACCCAACCATTTTACAACTTCTGCTCTAAAAATGAATATCCTACTTGTATGAGCTGGATACTTTTCTGTTGGCATAATTTATATATTCGGGCTGAATGGATAAATAAAAACTGTTACAGGAAATAGAAAATAACAGATGTTACAGTTGGAACCCAGAGAAATAAAAACTGCAATGGTAATACTATTGATAGTAGACAACAGTATTTATGTCATTTATGATTTTGCCCATAGTTCAGCTTCAACGCTATGTTTTAAAGAATATGGATTCATTTTTCTTTCAGCGTTGGGTTATGCCAATTTTTTTTCTGCAAGTCTCTGCTAATATTGCTCAGAAGTGTGTTCTAGAAAGTCTTGGTATTTTACTTTTTTCTCTGCAGCCAGTAAAATCTTAGGAGGATTTGTTGAGCAGAGCTGGGTTTTTGTTGTTCCTCCGTACTGTGCCTGGTGTGCAGGCAATTACCAGTTTTGTAATTCTTCTGCTGCTGTGGAGCAAAGAATGGACTAAAGAGATTCAGCTCAGCTGCTCATACAGACTCTAATGAGGAGCAAGAGAGGGGCTGATCATGCTATTCCCTTGTCTGTTAGATGAGCCAGATTGGCCAAGAGCATTGTCAGGGGGTATAGCAGTATGAAGCTTAAATTGTTATGTCTGTAAGAAACTCCAAACTTCTCCAAATTATTTTCCTGTGAGTTCCAAAGTTTAATAAACATTTAAATTGCAGATGGTGTCTGTATGTTGACCACCTTAGAGGAAGCTATGTAGAAGAGATAAAAAGATTTAAAATACAATAATGGTAATTCACGCAGCTAGGGTGTGCAGTCAATGTGCAACCTATGACTGCTGGTCAACATTGAACAAACTAGTGGGGTGACGAGGGCTAATGGATTAAAGCTGAGTTCCAGGAAGATGTAAAAGACACAAATTAATGCAGCAATGTAATCAGAAAATAGCATATATTTTTTTAAATACATGCAAGCAGTGTAAGGATCCATATTTGACTTGATATCAGTCTCTTGCAGTCTACTCTACTGTCTGTACAGCAGAGCTCAGAAAGGGGGATGGGAAAGCAACACAAGCAGCCAAATCAGGTGTGTTCAGTGCAAGGAGTCATGTTGATGAGAGAAGAGAGCAGAGTGACAAAAAGAGCAGTTAAAGAGGAAGTAAACCTTCCTCTGACACTTTTACCTATAGGTAAGCCTATGATAAGGCTTACTTGTAGGTACTGTAAATATCTCCTAAACATGTACCGTTTAGGAGATATTTACCTTAGATGCATCCAGTGACGTCACTGGCACATGTGCTCTGAAGGAACGGCTGCTGGTGCCGTTCCTTCAGAACTCCGTGCCGTGACCATCGGCTCCCGCGTGCGTGCGCGGGAGTTGCGTCACCGCGGCTCCGGCCAATCAGATGGCCGGATGCCGCGATCCCGGAAGCCGGGCGCCTGGACATGTTGCCCGTCATACAGTTAAGCGGACGGCACAGCGGGGGCTCGTTTTAAGGTAAGTATTTCATAATGAGCTAGTATGCGATGCATACTAGCTCATTATGTGTTTGTCTTTCAGGGTGAAAAAAAAAGGGTTTACAACCTCTTTAATCTGGGTTAGGCCCCTTTCACACGGGGATCCGATCCGCCTGTCAATTTTTCAATCAGACCTGATTGGATGCTCCAGGCATCCCTATGGGGCAGCGGGTGTCAGCAGAGACATCTCCACTAACACCCACTGCTATCTGATATGATCCTGTCTGTGAAATCCGGGCGGATGGAAACCCTATTTTCCATCCGTCTGGAGGATCGGATCGGATGGGATTGGATGAGAATGGACAGGCGGTCCGTTCTCATCCGATTTCCCCATAGAGGAGAGCAGGGATCTGCCAGCTCTGTCTCTGCCCACAGAGCGGAGACAGAGCTGTCATCCACCTGCTCAGCGGGGATCGGTGGACCGATCCCCCGCTAAGCAGAACAGACTCTGTCAGGCGGTGCTCCAGTGTGAAAGGGGCCTTTTGCTTCTCCTTTTACTGTTCATTTACAGGGTGAGGGTGCATAGGGTTTACAACCTCTTTAATCTGGGTTAGGCCCCTTTCACACGGGGATCCGATCCGCCTGTCAATTTTTCAATCAGACCTGATTGGATGCTCCAGGCATCCCTATGGGGCAGCGGGTGTCAGCAGAGACATCTCCACTGACACCCACTGCTATCTGATATGATCCTGTCTGTGAAATCCGGGCGGATGGAAACCCTATTTTCCATCCGTCTGGAGGATCGGATCGGATGGGATTGGATGAGAATGGACAGGCGGTCCGTTCTCATCCGATTTCCCCATAGAGGAGAGCAGGGATCTGCCAGCTCTGTCTCTGCCCACAGAGCGGAGACAGAGCTGTCATCCACCTGCTCAGCGGGGATCGGTGGACCGATCCCCCGCTAAGCAGAACAGACTCTGTCAGGCGGTGCTCCAGTGTGAAAGGGGCCTTTTGCTTCTCCTTTTACTGTTCATTTACAGGGTGAGGGTTGCATAGGGATATGAAATCGAAAGTAAAATTGCAGCAAGGGAAAATCATGTCCCTTCCCACTAGTTTTGGGGCAAAGCTGCATACATTTAAGGACAGAATGGACAAATCTATAGGCAGGAAAACAGCTCTCCTATATAAATTGAATCTATGTATTTAAAGCGGAGTTCCACTCAAAAGTGGAACTCCGCTGATCTGCTTTTTCCCCTCCCCCTCCGGTGCCCTTCCCCACTTCCTGGGAGACAGCGCCGCAGTTCCTTAGGAAGTTCAGCCCCCTCCTTTTTCCTCCGCCACTGGGCCAATAACAAAGCGCAGCACGCTTTGCGCATGTGCATTAGGGGACTAGCAGTGAAGCCAAAAGGCTTCACTGCCAGGTTCCCTTATCATGGATGGCCGCGGCACCCGAGAGCCGATACGTACATTGGCTTTGAGTGCCGACATCGCAGGCTCCCTGGACAGGTAAGTTCTACTATTTAAAAGTGAGCAGCCAGCCACAGTATTTGTCATTTTTTTTAAGGGGGGTGTAACTCCACTTTAAATGTGTTTAGAGTTCATCTTTAAAAGAGATCATTCATAAAAACTTCTTCTAAAAAAAATTGTGATATAGAAATATAAAAACTAGTGTCTAGCTATTGTTTGGTAAAACCACCATTTTCTCCTACATTGCATTTTATAAACAAACTCCAATGTAGGATCTTTGTGTCTAAAGGAAGTAGTGTGGAAATAGTGGGGGGTCAGGCTGAAAAAACGATGACATGGAAAAAATTGTGAAGGTCCTAAATGGTCTTTATTCTAGCAAAGACTGAATTTTATTATTTGAAGTGTCAATGTCATTTGACCAACTTATTTACTCTAAATAAAGTTCTATATTACATTGTGGAGAATAAAAATAACAAAGTTTTCCTTGAGTTGTCGGCTTAGTTACTAATGATGTGCCATAAGACTCCACCAATTTAAAGCTCAGATGGAGTTGTATATAAAATGTGTGGTATGTGTAACATGTGTGAGTAATTATAAAGATGAACACAATAATTAGCTGTCCTTGAAAATGCAGGAAAACCGATCTCTTCAGTGTTACTAAATCCTGAGGTTTGTCTGAAAGACTAGTAACACGTTGAAGGTTAAATAGGTCTTAGGACTGCAAGGATGAACTGTGCTACTAGCAATCTGGTAAAAATAACATATCAGCACTTGTGCTACTCTTTTATGATGGTAAAAAATATAAAATCATAATAATTAAAGTTTCTAGCTACATGCATTCAAGCAATTGTCAAATTCTTTTTGAAAATGGTAGTTTTTTCTGCCTTAGAAAAGCTGAAAATACTCCTGCCTGGGTTGCTGCTTATTTTTTTGAAATTCTTGTCTGTTGTAACTATTGTCACTGAGAAGGTAAAGCCCCGTACACACGATAAAAAATTCGGTCGGGAAATTTCGTCCGACGACCGATCTGCCGATTTTCGGGTTGTAAGTATGGTGCTTTCGACAGCCGACTCCGACTTTTCGGCTGACAAAATCCTGGTGCGCAGGCATTAAAATCTTTGTCCTCCGTCAAAACACGTCCGATTTTCATCTCATTAGTACAGATTTCGATGGGGAAAAATCTTATGAGCAAGACTAGGCATGCTCAGTGACGAAAGAACACATAGAAAGCAATCTAGCACATGACATCACTTCTGAAGTAGAATTCTGTCGTACGGGAAAATTCGTGTGCAGTCTAGAGCACATTCCAACCAACAGACACCACTCTGGACAAAAGACGGGCGACCAGTCAGCAGAAATTTGTTGCGTGTGTACGAGGCTTTAGATTCTATTCACAGGACAATCTATTGTGGTGGTTTAACACACACGTGTTAAGTTACATGCTACCTAATGTATGGTGCTATTATTATTATACATTTATATTAGGGATCGACCGATTATTGGCAAAGCCGATATATCAAGGGCCGATATGCAGTTTTCCGGATATATTGGATATATCGGATCGGCCCCCGGAGGTTACCAATATTGCCTAAATTTCGGGAAAGTGCATGTACCGGAGTGATACCTGCAGCTAGAGGCATCACCCCGGTACCGGCGTCCATAGCCGACAGTGCAGTGGGCTGTCTTGTAATGACAACTAATGTGGCTGAGAAGCCACTCGGCTGTCATTACAAGGAGCGTGCAACCCTGACTTTGCGGTAGGGTTACCACCTCATCCCTTTAAACCAGGACACATAATAATTACACAGGTTCTGTGGCTGATTAAGGTGGTAATTAAACTCACTTTGAGCCTTAAGTGCATTATATTAGCCTCAGAACCTGTGTAATAAATATGTGTCCTGGATTAAAGGGATGAGGTGGCAACCCTACTTTGCGGCGCAGCACCGATTCCCAAAAATAGTTTCTGCACTACTTTTGGCGACTTCAGGGCGATTTCAATAGACATCTGTGTATGAACCCGTACAGATGTCTGTCAGATCGCCCCCAAACTCACACTGACATGCAAGTTTGAAACAGTGCACATTCAGCTGAATGATTTCAAACCCACCCTCCGTGTGAACCATTGCAATTGCCGGCAATAGGCTCCGATTTGACATGCGATTCAATATGACAAATCGCAAGCCAAATCGGCACAGTGTCAACGGGGGCTTCATGTTCCATGAACGATACCACAAAAAAGATTTCAAAATGCAGTGCGCTTGCCAGAATCACATCACAGAATCGCATCACATGCAATGAGATTAGGTGTGGGAAAAAAAGGGTCCTAGAACATTTTGATGCAAATGTGATGCAATTTGAGCAATACAAAATATATGACTCAAATCACATCGCACAGACATCACATGCGATGTGCACAGGAATGCAATGCGTTTTTGGTGCAAATCACATTCGGTGTTAAGCATTTCACCAGTGTGAACTCAGGCTATGTTCCATGAAGGACACCTCGAAAAGAACCCAGGCTTAAAAAAAGCAAAGGATTCAAAAACGTCAAAAAACGCCAGTTAGCAGCGTTTTTGGTGTTTTTTTGCCACTTATCAGCGTTTATCGATGTTAGAGCGTTTTTACAGCTGGAAAAAAGCCACTCAAAATCCACTAGTTTTTGTTTTTTTACAGCCAGAAAATGCCCCTGCCAAAAACTGCTGATAAGAGCCTGTGTGTGCATGGACACAGAGGATAACATGCTGAGGAGTTTATTGGCTGCAGAAAAAAAAAATCTGACGCCAGAAACAGCAGCTGTAAAAAATGTCCAGTGTGCACGAGGCCTTAGAGCTCAGACTGACTACAGCCCAGTTTCCTAGTAAATTTGGACTAGTGACACTCCAGCTTAAGACAGGGTCCCCTTAGGTACGTTACTGCTTGTTGTGGTAACTCATTACCACAACGCAATGGTGTAAACCTAACAGGGAATCTGATCCTTCCCTATTGTCTGGGCATACACTTTGAAGCTCCCATGTATCAAAAATGCTTAGAACAGCAAGGTAAAATAAAAAATAAATCCTACTTACAATTTGTGTTTTTCTTTTTATGTTGCTTTAGTGTTAATGTTTTTTGGTTCTTTAAGTAACTATTGCAGCATTACTAAAAAATAAAAATGGTGGTTGGCTACTGTGCTCTGCAGAGTCAAACCATGGCTAGCTAGTCTCACTAATCAATGTGCCAGGTTACCAACAGCTGTCCCATAGCACTTAGCAAATCCACATCTTTATAGTAGGCATATTTAATAAGACTTATTTAGAAACGTTTCTACAAATCCTATGTTACCAAATATGATTTGTTAGCCTTTACTGCTAGTCGTCTCCACCTTTTTTTAAGTTCTAGAGTAGAATTTGCAGTCCAATGGTATCTCTGATTGTAAAGACAACATGCTACCTTCAGTCATAAATCTGGTTTTGATTTTCATAGTGTTAATCACATAACATAGCTGGTAACAAAAACATACAAGAAAGGTGTCTAATCACATACAGTCCTGGTGGGAAGGAAGTACAAACCAGGATATTGAACCTCTCTCCTGATGCTGTGATACAGAAATCCAAAGGGCATAAATCAGAATGATGAAATTGTCACTACAACAGAATTGGTTTGTAGAAACACAATTGGCCATGTTCTCTTTCGGGATCTCTTCATTGTTCTAGAAATGATATGAGACTTGCAGGTGGTCTGATCAGTACTTGTGCATTCCTGTGATACAGCCTGCCTACTAATGCCCCATTGTGTAGCTGTCAAGATGAAAACATGAATAGAATTGTAAAAAGAGATAACAGTCTGCAACGTGTTTGTGTGTCCCCAAATAAATGATAGATAAGAAAAGCTGAATCTTAAGATTAATTCATAAAACCAGGCCTGTGTCAATAATTCCATTACAACTTAAAATCCTAGTAGAAATGGTGCACATGATTGGAGGAATTCACGGCAATATGTCCTTCATATTGTGACGTATTGTGATTATGTTCTTTTGGTGCAGACACACACTGGTGGTCTTTGCCAATATATATATATATATATATATATATATATATATATATATATATATATATATATATATATAGTGACAACTTGGGGAATTTGAAGCTCATTGGCAGTGCCAAACAGTGAGTTTACTCCATGACAAAAGTACGTTTTAGGGCTTTTTCTGCCCACTTTTATTAAAAAACAAAGCAAAAGTTTACAAAAGAAATGTGTTCCAATGCAGGGGTTCTCTACATCAATACGCCAATATTCAGCCTCATGGCTCTCTTTACTGCTCTACTGCTCAACTTAGTAGTTTTGGTCTTCTTGACCATCAAACACATCCATTGCTCATGCACACAAGCTGTACCTCAGCTCTGTGTCTTTTTGCATTATCCCAGCTGCTCCGTCTGTCCCAGACTCTCTCTCTCTCAGGCTCGTGCATAAATCTGTCCTGTCCTGAACAATATGGTGCAACACGGACCTCTCACAGTTTTACAGTTCCCTTGAAATCACTAACCCCTTTGGGAGGTTGGGGCACTGACCTCTAACTCTGTCTCTAACATAAACCCAGAACACACCTCCATCATTAGTGTGCCTATTTCCTGCAAAATGTGGACCAGCCTGCCATATTAAACAGCGACACTGACTTGTCCTGCCACTATATATATATATATATATATATATATATATATATGTATGGTACTTAGAGGTTCTTTCCCATTGGGGTATGCCCCAGTGAGGGAGAGAGCAAGTTTTATTTCTCTATAATAGTGTCACAGTGTGATATCTACATCTCATGGTTCCCTTCAGTAGCATCACCCTGTACCAGCACAATGACTGAGTTGCATATTCCAGGACTGCACTCCGAACAGTGGCCTGAACCAGTCTCTTTCTTGTGTCATGAACATGATCTTACTAGGAATCCAACTTATGATTTTTCCACAAGTCTTTCTCAAAGCCTGTCGAATGCAAACAATCATAAATCTTTCTTTTTCTGTCTTTGAAGGCCTTATGGTGGGAAATAATGATTTCCATTAAAAGGTCACCAACTCTGGTTGACTCTAGCCCAGTTTTTTTTTCATTGCTGCCCTATCAAAGAAGTTGAAATTCCATGTAGCTTCTCACTCCTTGACCTCTATTATGCTTCATATATTCAGTTTCCTGCATTACTTGTAAACAGGTCTTATTCATAGTTTGATAGAAGTAATGTGAAACCACACACTTGGATCTCAAATATGTATCCTGTTTACTTAAAAGTGTCTTAGGAGGACAAGCGTGATATTTTCTCAAACTGGTAGCAAGCAAGTCAAAAACACACCAAAGTCTGCTGCATTGACAAATGAATTCTCTGTAAGGCCCTGAACTCCCAATTAATGCTTTCTACCCCACAGCTTCATAGAGGAGAGATACTTCAAGCGCAGATGAAGGTACCATACTCCCCTCAAGATAGGGGAAAACCAAACTGCATCTACTTAGTGGTATTTGGATTGTACCTTATGGAGGAAGAGAAAATGTGCACTTCTGACTGCTTCATTGCTAACCTTCCTGTGACCCTTAGGGCTCATTTACACTTGTTTTGGCTTCAAAACACATTAAAGCGCCTACCACTTCCAAATGCAATTTTAATGTGTTTTTAATGCTTCGGTAATGCTTCAGTGGTACTCCGATGATGCTTCAATGATGCTTCAGTGGTGCTTCAAGCGAGCTTTGTCATAGACTTGTATGGAGGCTTTGAAGATGCTTTGAAGCACCACTAAAGCGACATGGGGTATAAATTTTTAAGCAACGCAAAAGCAATGAGTAAACAGGATTGTAAGCTAACCAAGTGTAAACTAGCCCTTAGGCATCTCTTCTTACAGCTCCTCGTGCTCATCCTTTTAACTGGTGAAGATCAGTCAAGCAATGGAGAGGACATGGCACACAGGGAACTGCTGAAGGTAGAAAAGTAACACCCTTTAAAGACCCCTTATATGTACAGATTGACTAGAACCACTTTAACAATTTAAAAAATGGGTACCAACAGACAACAGTCCCAGGATTTTCAAGGCATTAAATACTATACCTCTCATAACTCCTACTGTCTGTCACAATAATCACAATCAGCATAGTGTTTCCTTTTCTATAAAATGCTGCCTATGTAGTAATGTTGGCAGGTTTTGAGTGTTTTTACACAAAGGCAAGTTATATTTCATTCTATAAGTCATTCTGCAGCACTACAATATTTTCTTTATTAGTGTTTATGCATACAATATCATGCATCACAGGCCAGTTCAACATCCTATAGATTCTCAGAGGCCACATAGTTCTGCTTCTTCTGTTTTATTGTCTGTGTCTTCCTTCACAACATCTAAATCAGGACAGCCTTAGTAACAGGAGATCATTTTACTATTCATCATTGTAGCTTAACTAAATCATGCAGAAACATGAAAGCATGAACAAAATTCTCTGTTTGAGAAATAATATACAATTTAAAGATAATTTGATAAATTGTAAGGTGACAAACAAACAAAGATGCCCAAGCGTTGTCCTAGGGTGGAACACAGCTGCAATGCTACTCTGGTTGCAGTCATTGAACTGTAGTATGGAAAGGTACTTGAGGCCTTATGTACCGGTATTAAATGTTTGACTGAAAAACAGTCTGTCTTTGTTTCCCAACAAACAGTGTCTCTCTTATAGGGTTTACATGCGCTGACAACAGGACAGAGCTAAAAGGGAAATATACCTTAAAGTTTTACCAAATCCTGAAATGTTAAAAGCCCATAGTGTTGCAAACCTCAACACTTATAGTCTTTGCTCTGTAATTTTGTACTACCTCTGTGATAGCTTTGCAATCCACCTTGAAAAAACATTATACCCTTGCCATATCCCATGGAGCCACCTCTGCATGTGTGTGAGACTAACTGTAGCTAAGTGTGTGTTTCAGCATTCAATATTACAAGAAGTCTACAGGGGCAAGTCACTTCCCCGCTCATCTATCCTCCAGCATTATGATGGACAGTAGCATGAGTCTGCATTGTCCAAGCCGATAGTACCCTGCTGACATGCCTGGCAAGCTTTCTTCCCTTTCCAGTGGTCCAGAAAAGTGGCACAAAGTGCTGGAGATCATATGAAGACCTAAGTTTGATGCAAAAAAAAATGTCAAAACATATACTGTGGAATGGTTACCTCTTTAACAAGATTGGATTTAGAAAAAAAAAAATGATGTGTTTTTTTATTACCTTAACTTTTTACATGTTTTGTTTTTAGGAATAGTTTGAAAGATGCAATATGTCTTGTTCTGATTTGTCACTGCTTTGATAAGACACTGCTTAGCAAACGTATAAAAGATTATTCACAGGAAATAACTAGGAAGCTACATGTATTCTTTAAGCAGAAGCCAGTCTGTGATCAGAATATAGTCTGGGAATTTCTTATTAGGTCATGCAATAAACATGGCACACACTCCTGACATGTCTCCATGCCAATATATTCACAAACTGGTGACAATTCCAGAATAATAAATCACTGTCTGGAGACTCAATCATTATCATTCTTACTTTTGTGTTTTTCTGTACAGAGAGAGCTTGTCATTACCTAGATCACTAATTCAAAGTTACCCCCTCTCTCTCTCTGTCAAACAAATCACAAATCCAACTGCTGATACTGTATCAATTTGTTGAAATCTGCTGCGTGCACAGAAAGACTATAATAAACCCTTTGTATACTTTGTTCATTCTCTTACTATTTTTATATCTTTGGTCCTTTTCCACTTTTTTTTACACATGAGCTAATCAAAACCGTAGGAGCCTCACACCACTTTACACTGAGGTCCAACTCAGCTAAAAAGAGAAGGTGTGCTGATTGTACAAAGCAAACAATAAAACTATTCATAAAAATGAACTTCAGATAGATATAGAAACACATTATATATATATATATATACACACACACTAAAAATTTAATTAAAGCCCAACTTCAGCCAAACTTTTTTTTTTTAGTTTTGTTGAGCTTGGAGCAGGGTGGAAAGTGTTAAATTGTAAATTTTGCCTGTGTCAGTTTTAAGCAAGATTTCTCCTTTTTTCCTCTTCTGTCTGATAAACATCACCTGGACAGAGAAGAGAAAACTACGCAATAAGGTTAAAGACTGCAAACCTTCTAAGGACATTATAAACCTTTCCGACCTGCACCTTGTGTTTTGCACCTGCATTTTTATTGATCATGTCATTTAATGGTAGGTACCATTTGTTTCCTTGTGTGTGCCACCTATAGCAGAGTAAACATTCACATTTAAGAATTTTCTGTTTGTGTTCAAACATGAGGTATGTGCCCTAGCACTACATAAATTAATGCATGACTTCTGTCTGTAGTGTGAGAACCAACATTTTTTGTGAAAAAATGAAATATCCCACAATCCCTGGGCCTCTCAGGCTAGTGCTCTACAGGTTAGAGCTAAACAGTAATTAGATCTGACACAGAAACAAACAGGCAGAACAACTAACAAAGCACTCACATATGCTGGAAGAGATATGTTTAATCACATTAGGACTCCCACATTTGTGATGCAATACTCCATGCACTAATTGCTATGTGACCCAGAACAAAAAGTTGCCTGTCTCTAGAAACAAGCTAGGTTAATATGGTCCAGACCCCCGTGGCCTTGCCATTCAGCTGCCTGTGTCTCCTTTCTTTCCCACACCCTCGGACCAGACCTGCCAGCACCCCCCCCTATTCCATTATGGTGCAATGCCGACACTATCATATTCAACACAGGGCAGAACACTAGAGTGCCAGCTGGCCCAGACAGAGGTCGGGAGCAACCCAACTCCTCAAGTTAACCAGCGGGGCTGCATTGTAAAGGGGGGACTGTAACGTAAAGAGGAGCAACACAATGTAAAAGGGGGGGGGGGGCTCTGATTTAAAGACACGTCACTATAAAGTATCGGAGGATATTGATGTGAAGGGGAAGACTGATGAAACTGATGTAATGAGGAGATTGCGATGTGAAGGGGGAACAAGGACAATGAAGTAAAAGGGGGGGGGAGTCGATGTGAAGGATCTGAGGCACAGAACAAATATGAGATCTGGCTCTCTGTTGGAAGAAAATGTTACTGATCAGACCTCTGTGAATTTTAAATATCACCCCTGATATAGTTATACTGCTACATATCTTTGGTAAAAATAACCCAATTAAGCATACATTATTTGGTCTTTGAAAAGGTTATAGAGTCTACAAGCTATGGTGCCACTCATTGAAAATTGAACACACCTGATGTACTGATGTACATTTCTTGAGACCCTAACAAGCCAGTAAAGTACAATTATCCCCCTAAATGACCCATTTTTGGAAAGCAGACATTCCAAGGTATTTAGTAAGAAGCATGGTGAGTTTTTTGAAGTCGTAAGTAATTGTTTTTGCACAAAATGGTCATATTACCAAGTTATTTCTCACATATTGTATAGACATACTTGCAGCTAAACCCCAAAATACATTCTGCTACTCCTCCTGACACTTTTACGCAGCCTGGCCACATACAGAAGCCCAATTTTAAAGTAGCACCTCCAGGTGTTCTAGGAGAGCAGAGAAGTGAACCGGACATGCGCCGGTTTGTTGACAACTAATAGCTCATTGGACAGAGCGATCACATGGTAAAGGGCTGCTGCCATTGGGGGCGCATGGGAAGCGCAATTCTGGGAGGATGTCATTGTACGCCCTCCCAGAATAAGCCGACCGTGCAGTAGCCATCATTCAGCTATGGCCCGGTCGACAAGTTGTTTATGCATTAGGATATAAAAAAACCTTCTGTATGTAGCAGTTTCTCTCAGCCCCCCTAACACTTACCTGAGGTCCCTCTCTGTCTAGCGATGTCCACGAGTGTCTCACCCGACCAAAATTCTCCTTCCTGATTGGCTGAGACACAGCAGCTGTGCCATTGGCTCCCACTGCTGTCAATCCAAGTCAGCTAGTCAATCAGGAGAGAAAGGGGGCTGTGCTGGGGCGGGACTCAGTGTCTAAATGGACACAGGGAGCTGTGACTCGACTTGGCTGCCCCCATACAAAGCTGCTTGCTGTGGGAGCACTGAACAGGAGGGAGGGGTCAGGAGCACTGAAGAGGGGCCTGAGAAGAGGAGGATTCAGGCTGCAAATCCACTACAACAGAGCATGTAAGTATAACATGTTTTTTTTTTTTTTTGGAAAAAAAAATGAGACTTTACAATCACTTTAAGCTGTAGGTGACTGACCAGCATTGGGGAACAATGGATGAAAAAAATAGCGTAACAGATAACTAAGCACCAAACAGAAGAAGCAATAGTTGAGAGCCTATACATTTTGGGGGAAATCTCTCTTCTCCAGGCCTAACCAAGTGCAAAAGCTATCAAACACAATAGTATAAAATCATCATGTGTGATAAAAAAATATAATTATATCAGGTGATCTATGTAACCTTCAAGCCTGATTAAAACACAATTCATTTTTAACACCTGATCATTTTGTGGCCCTACATAATCTATTTTATGTTAAGGTTTTGGACTACTCCAGCCTTCAGTACTGATTTGGAGCCTCAGCATCCTTCCTGGTATGTTTCATTTAAACATTGAAGATAATAAAAGGTGTGTGCTGTGCAAAGAATCTCATGACAGCTTCAAACTGCTTTCTTGCTATGAGCAACACCTCCAATTTCCTATGGGATGACCACTGCTTCTGATAGCAGCTGTTTGGGTATGTTCCGTTATACTGGTTTAGTTAAGAACATTTCATGATGCTGCAGGGCTAAAAATTACATCTAAAGGATCTACCTTTTTAATGCTAATGGCAAATACTGCTATGCAATGTAATCAAGAAAGCAGTTTTTTTTTTTTTTTTTTTAAATAAATTGCCATTTATTTTTCAAAATCCTCAGATTCTGCCTCACAAATTCCCATGTAAACTTCCATGACTATTCTGGGCAATGGTTACACTAAGCACTGTCATTCAAAGTGGTGTGGCCAACTGCTGAGCTACAACCTAAAGGCATATGAATAAGTGATGACAAATGCTAACACAGTGGCAGTGTAATCTAAGTGGGTAAAACAGGCAAAGGGTGACTTCAAGAGCAGCAATAGAGCACTGTCCCCTTATCAAAAGAGGATGGAGAATAATTATTTTGCTGGCAGGTTCAACACTGTTCAAGAAATATGGTCAAACAAATGCTACACAGCAATTAAAGTTAGCAGCCTACATTTAATATATTAATGCATGCCATTTATGCACAGATTTTAATCTAAAAGTACACATGCGCTATTGGATGATCATCACACAACCCTCCTGAAATTGTGATACAATATATGTACAGTGAAGCCTTAGAGTGGTTGCAAAGGTTTTGTTTTTTTTTACCTTACTGCATTCTATGCAGTAAGGTAAAAAAATCTTCTACATGCAGCTCCCCCCACAGCCCCCCTAAATACATACCTATTGATGTGCATGTGATGTGCATGAGAGCAGAGGCTCTCTAGGCTTTGACCCTCCTCATTAGCTCAGATTCAGCAGTGAGATCCTTTTACTGTCAATCACAGTCAGTAATGAGGCAGCGAAGGTGGGGTCGGGCCTTTCTCTTTGTGTCCTATGGACACACAGAGCGAGGCTCGGGAGAGAGCACTCATGAGTGCCCCCATAGCAAGCAGCTTGCTATGGGTGCACTTGGTGTCAGAGGATCCAGGAGCTCCAGCGGGGGACCCAAGAAAAGGTGGATCAGGGTTGCTCTTTGCACAACCATTGCGCAAAGCAGGTAAGCATTACATGTTTGTTATTTTACCCAAAAAAAAAAAAAATCTGGCTTTACAATAACTTTAATGGGGTCAGTTAATAAGCTATTATTAAAATGTTTTTTTCCCCTGCCTGTAAATTTCTTCATTTACAGTCATTTAGACATTAAATTAAGTTTTCCGGACACTTGGTTACATGAGTCTATTACAAAAAAAATTGCTGTATGAATGTGACAAATAGTCACAGAACTGCAACACATAATTGCGGTATTTTGTCTAATATGGTTATTGCCCATAATTCTCAATGCCATCTGGTGGTCATGATTCAGTATTTTCCTGGATTAAACTTTTCTGGAAAAATACCATATTATGGCCACTAGAGGGCACTTATAGTTGTAAGAAATAATCATATTAGACAAACGATGGCAATTTTTTGTTGCAGTTGCATAAAGGTTTGTCCCATTTGTACATTTTATTTTTATAAAGAATAATCACTAAGCTGGTACATAAATTTGCTCCGTGAATGTTTTTTTTTTTTTTTTTGTGTGATGACTCATGGCAGAGACTTCTGCCCAATCTAGAACTGAAGAGTAAGCACAACTATGCTGCTTTCAGCATCTTTGCTACCTTTTCTGTTCATTGTTTCTTCCCCATATTGTACATCTAAATCCTAGATACAAAGCTGGCATTCTGCGCAGAGTGACTTTGTTATTTGGGACTTTATTTTCATGCAAATGTTGTTTAAAAGTCCCTGCGGCGATCTACTTTTTACTTAACAAGCAAGGAAAGAGAAGCTATAAGCCGAAGCATTACATTATCCTATATACAATGTTTGTTGTGTGAAAATCTCATTGCCTTTAATAGCAGTGTTTGTTGTCTCGTGGTACACTGTTTCGTTTCGTGTAGCGCCTTCATGTTAATGCATTTTTAATGACTGTTAACTCGTATTTTCCACAAAGCTCGTTTCAGTGGGGACCGAGCAATTTATGGGCCTTTCTAAAAAAAAAAAAAAAAAAATTTACGTTATGAAGGTTTTGTTTGGGACAAACCAGAAGCAATGATGCCATTGTGCTGGGATTCTCATATTTCAGAGTCCTTCATCAAATATACTCAGAGGAATGTCTGCTATTTCTCAGAGTCTCGTTCTCTATGAAGTGTTAAAGAAATATGAAAATGATGAGGCAGGTGCCCAGGCAAACCTTAAACAGATATCGCTTCCCACATGGCTTGCTTTATTTTTTTATTTTTTCTTCGTCTTGAGATCAGTGCTACAAGTTTAACCTGTCTTGACAAGAAAATCCTTTGATATATATTTCTGAACTGACAAGCTTTAAGTGTTGTGAGCGTTCGGCTTTCTTTGTGTTTAACATCTATAGCAGCATTAGAGCCATCAAACGTTTTCTTTAAAAGGCGGGAATCAGTGGCCAGCCCATGTTGCCGTGGCAACGCGCATTTCAGAAGCTGCGTTACTGAGGCATTGTTTTAAGGCATTAAAAAGCTGTGTGGTAATTAGCCCCCGTCATCTCTTTAATAGTCTTGTGCAGTAACTATTACATTCATCAGTGCCAAAAATTATATTATGTCTTTTATTGCGCATGTCGGCCAGGACAAATACTTTAAGCCCTATTTATTAATGGATGAAGGGTTCCAAGGTTATATTTATCAGGCTGCTGCTTTTTTTTGAAGAGTGGGATTGCAGTTTAAAAGAGTTATAGATATGTTAGCAGATATATTTGTAAGTGTAAGTGCGGTAATCCATAACTACCAATCAGAAATGATTTTGCTCAAGTAACTACAAACTTGATTGGTTGCTGAGGTTTGCTCTTTGCACATCATCCTTGCTCCTTACGCTGCTTTATTGAGACAGTTCATAAGGATTCTTTCACCTGAACTCTGAATACTAATGACTGTCCTGTATTTATATACTATAATATAGCTAGTATAGTAAGTAGGCAGTAAGATGGATTTGGCAATACAGCTTGAACTCCTGGCTATGTTGGGTATTCTCTTTTGGACAAGATACAAGGCATACAATGGATTGAGCTATGTTTTCCAATTTTTGTTCACCCGTTCAAGAAATGAAATATTTATGGAGTGGATTTACTAAAATTAAAGAGTGCAAACTCTGGTGCAGCTGTGCATAGTAGCCAAACTTTAGTTTGGTCAATTAAGCTTTGATAAAAACCTGGAAGCTTACCATGTTTGTTACGATACTTTTAAACTCAATAAAAATCTATTGAAAGTAAAAAAAAAAGGAAAACCTGGAAGCTGATTGGTTTTTGTGCAGAGCTACACCAGATTTTGGTGCATCTCTTATGCATCCTCAAATACAAGTTATGTAACTAAAAGTAAAATGAATATCTAAGAGAACTGTAATAAAATTAAAACTACTTTAAAGAAGAACTTTGGGCAAAAATGTTTTCCACAGCCCCACTGCATGGATTACCTGCTGATTTTTGTCTAGGGGAATTTAGTGTGGAGTTATACTTACCTAATCTGCTGATCCTCCAAGCGCAAGCCCAGTCCCCAACACTCCTGCCCCCCCCCCCGCACCGCTAGCGGTCTTGTGAATGGACTGTTCCTGGCATCATCACTCCCATAAACTGGCTCTGGACGTGAGGATGGCAGGAACAGTCCACTGCTGGATGTGGGGGAGCACAGTTTTCCAGAGGATTGAAGAATTGAGTAAGTATAGCCTTTTGGTGCGCCCCTAGACAAAACTAGTAGTTAACGCATGCAGTGTGGGCACAGCCCTACTGCATGTGAGAAAAAAAAATCATGGAGTTATTCTTTAAATGTATACATTTTAGGCTGGCATATACATCCCAGTAGGTGTACCCCATAGCAGTAATAAACCATAGCAGATATTTTGCAAAAGTCACGAGTTGACCAAGAAGGCAGCTTAAGGGCCCATTCACACCATTTAGGTTGGAATGAGCTGGGTAATATTGCCCAGAACAGTTCCAATGCAAAGACAAGCCAATTTGCTTTGTTTACTTTTGGTGCAATATTACTTAGGGAACTCATTCACATTAAAAATTCATGTGATGGAATCATTTTAGACTGTTTCAATAAACTGCATTCAGCATGGCTGCTGTTGTGAATAGACCCTAAAGGGTAGGTATAGTTTTATCTAACCTAAGCCTAAAAGCCCCCCTCTTCGCCTTCCTTATGTGGAATATACTCTCATACATTCCTCATCTCAATGGCCAATCTAGTACAGAAACTGGAGTCTTCACCAGGCCAAGTCTCCTGTCCACTTCGGAGTCATCAGGACTGTGGAATAGGTTAAAAAGTAAAGTTATCCTTTAAAACATAAAGTAAGTGTTAAAAAGGTTCACATTTATACTGTAATGGTTTCAATATTTAAAATGTGTTTTGCTTTTTTAAACTTATAAATGGAAGCTTTAGAGGCGGTTCACACTGGGGCGGCACGACTCTGTACTACTTCGGGGGCGACTTGTGCATTCCCATGCACCACGACTTTGGAGCGACTTGCATGGACTTCACATAATGGAAGTCTATGCAAGTCGCTCCGAGGTCGCCCCGAAGTAGTACAGGACCCTTTTTCTAAGTCGGAGCGACTTGTGTCGCTCCTATTAGAGCGGGTCCTGTAGCAGTCAATGGACCGCGAGGGAGCGTGACTTGTCAGGCTGACAAGTCGCCTGACAAGTCGCGCTAGTGTGAATCGAGTCTAATATTTGTGTTTGTATCACAAGCTTTGTTTTACAAATAAGCATTTAATAAATGGCAAAGGATTGCAAGAGCACTGTTGATTTTCTAAAGAGATCATATCAGAAGTTGTTTCTTCTCACATGCTCTGATGATGATTAGTATAACAATGCAATTAGGAGACGGAACAACTTATGAAGCTGCCATATTGGAGTTGACCCAAAGATCCAAAACTTCTTGGGGCAGCTTCTGGATTGATATGTTGCTTTGTACAGGGTAATCACGGTGTTAATAAGAGACTTCCAAGAGACAAGTGTGGGAGCAGTGACAGATTTCAACTGTAACATTATCACTTTTCTTGCATAAAACAGCAGTAAACAAAGTAGGGTTCTTATGGCTCTAGTGTGGGCGAAGGTATTCACCAAGCCTAAAATACAGATATTCACTTGACTGGGGAACCTTATGGTAGTTAACCGAGAAATAAATTCCAGCACCTCACTTGAGAAGGACTGTCTAGCAGGGCATGAGCAAATCATGTGCAAATAGTTGGCCGAGTCTGCGAAACACCGCCAACAGGTAGAAGAACATTGAGGGTAGATTTCATGGAGTTTTGGAGTGATATATATTCGATGAAGTAATTTAAACTTTATTAATCTATCCCTGGTAAAAATGAATTGTGTGAATGGGTATTCCCAAATGTCCCCACAATCCTCTCCATGTAGATCAAGCACTGCATCTAATGAGGTTGCATTTAAATGCTCCATCCCATAATGAATAGTGGGTTGCATATGGTTGATAATAACTTTTCCAAAGCAGTATTGCCAAGTAGTAGTTCAATATCAGTAGGTTGCACCAATAAGGAGGAGCTGCAAAATTGAGTACAATAGACGTGACACAATTGTAAAAACCTAAAAAGAGAAACTCTGGGAGAGTTGGGTTTAGGCATAAGGGCATAAGGGCATATGGGGAATACACTACTTGGAGCAGGTCATAAATTTAAGACTCTCTAATTGCCAAGCCCCGATAACTGTTTTCATAAACCAATAAGAGGAAAGGGGGCAGCAACACCTCTATAAGGGAGATTGTGAAGTGCCTTGTGGGAGCTGGAGTTGGTGTCATCAGAGATCAGCCAATTATGTGCATGGGTAAGCATATCTGGAATAAAATATTTAGAGAAATCCAGGCAGGATAATCCACCTTGAGTCCATGGTCACTGGAGCAATGAGAGATAAAATTGAGGTGGACAGGTGCCCAATAGGAATCCATAAATGTGCAAGTTTAGTTGTTTAAAAACAATGCATGGTATTCACAGAGGATAAATGGTGGAGCACATAAAGTAGCAATGGTAGTACTTTAATCTTAAGCAGGTTAATAGAGCCAATCAAGGATAATGGGAGATTATCCCAAGATTTGAGGCATAACTTAATCAGGTGGATTAACGGATACAGGTCCAATTTACAGCAATCCTCCATTCCCTGTAAAATAATGATTTCCAAATATTTAACCATGTCAGTCCAACATAGAGGAAAGGTCTGGTCCCCAGCTCTGGTCGCCTCGTGGTCAAATGGAAGAATCAACGACTTCTCCCAGTTGATCCAGAGACCAGAATATTAAGCAAAATTAGATAGAAGCTCCAGGGCCACCTGGAGAAATGGAAGTGGAGAAGATTTTCACATGATAGTATTAGTAAGAATAATTGGACTTAAAGTGGTTCTAAAGGCAGAAGGTATTTTTTTAAATTTTTCATGCATTCTATGCATGAAGAGAAAAAAACCTTCTGTGTGCAGTAGCCCCCTTCAACCCCCTAATAATTACCTGAGCCCCATCTTGATCCAGATGTTGCATGAGAGTCCTGGCTGTCAGGGACAGCAGTGGGCATCATTTGCTCCCGCTGCTGTCAATCAAAGCCAGTGAGCCAAAGAGGAAAGAGAGGGGGTGGGGACAAGCCGCAGCTCCATTTCTGAATGGACACACAGAGCAGCAGCTTGGCTCGGGTGCACCCATGGCAAGCTCTGCAGGAAGGAGTGCCAGCATGGGACCTGATAAAAGGAGAATCTGGGCTGCTCTGTGCAAAACCACTGCACAGAGCAGGTAAGTATAACATGTTTGTTATTTTTAAATGTATCACTGCCCCCTGGAGAGCTTCTGAGAATTACACTTTCTTGGTTCCCCTGGGTTACCATTAGCAACTGACAGTAGATAAATGGCAGTAACAGTTCTTGGCTCAGATAATAATTAGTCCAGGGGATTTGGTTTTTGTGTTTTATTTAGAACTAGGATGGGAAAAGGGATGAGAGGGATACTCCCAACTACGAACTATGCACAAACTTGATGACAACGATCTGTAGTGTGCAAGGCCGCTGCTTCACCTTGCCACAGAAGTGAAGATAAATAGACTGTTCCTGTTTGAATATTCTCTTCAGGGTTAACAACTTGGCACCCCCTTTACTATCACTGCCTGTGTGCTGACACCCGTCTGCTGACTCTAGGCACTGGAGTGGTCCCCTTCCTGGACAGACCCTTTGGCAAGCTCCCCTGTACTCATGTACACTGTTTTTCCAGAGTTGCTCTGCCTTCACCTCCACAGTCAGTTTCACTGGACCTCCGGGTTTAGCCACACCACTGGTTCACTAGGCCGACTGCCTGTGACAACCTTCCTCAGCAAACAGGAGGAGAGACAGCCGTCACCCTCCTCCTGGGACATGGCTTCCTGCCCAAAGACACCCTGTCACATGTGCCCTTGGCTTTTATAATATCCCAGGATGCACCACTCTCTGTGCCAATCCACTGGGACAGTTACAAAGCCTGTGCGTCACTGGCTGGGTTTCCTCCACTGTCCAACGGGCTCCCATATTGGACACAGTGGGGACACTCCCTCAGACCATATGAATCACACATAGACACATGCAACAGGCCTGCTCCCCTATTAAGCAGATAGAGCAACTAGTTTTTACCTACCGCTCTCCTGATAAGCAGGCAGAGCAAACTATACTCCCTACCTAGCACCTACCTAGGAGGGTGTTACATAAACAAAAATTAAAGGAGAAGACTTTAATATGCAGTAGAAAGATTAGGTACATGCCGCGATATAACAAGTCACAGTAAATATAGAACTACAGCATATAACTTTCAAGGAATAGGTAACAATGTGGTACGCATAAGAGATCGACCCAGCATCCTGACTGAGAAGCAGTAATGGCACGTACAAATTGAAGGTGTGGCCGAGGTCACAATGCGTAGATGGGCCCCCTCATAGAAGGGGTCTCAACCAAAACAAAGGTATAACACTTAATGAGATATGCCAGGGGCTGAGTGGGGAGAGAAGGCTGGGAAGGCAGGGTTGGGATGAAATCAGGGTAGGTAGGAGAGGGTTATGGGGGGGAGGTAACAGCAGGTAACCGGAGGAAGCCTCGAACCCCCCAGGGGCCCAAGTGGGGAAAGAGGGTCGGTAAGGAGGACTTCCCAATCAGGTGAGTACAAGGCTGTCATCAAGGCCTGGTGGTAGGCAATGGTCAATCCAAGGCCGCCAGAGCCGTTCGTAGGGGGTCAGTTTATCCAATAAAATTGCTTCCGTTTTAGCATGTAGCATGGCTTGGGTAACTCTGTGTAGCATGGTCAGATGACAGAGCGTGGGGTTTTCCATGCTTTCGCAATGGTTTGCTTAGCAGCAGTTGTAACTTATAGGTAGAGTTTGAATTGACGGTGGGTGAGGTTAGGTGGCTTGCGATTCAGGAGAGCTGATGCCGGGTCAGGGGCAAGAGAGGTGCCAAACATGGTAGACAGGGTATCGTGTACTTTGGACCAGAAGGCTCGCACCACAGGGCATTCCCACCAGATATGTGCGTGGGTACCTGGGGAGTCGCATCCCCAGAAGCAACGGGGGGGGGGGTACTGAGGTACATATTTCGAGATCCTAGTGGGAACCAAATACCATCTGGTAAGGACCTTGTAATTGGTTTCGAGTGCTACAATATTCGGGGATGCCGATTTGGTGATTTACAGTTTTTTTAATCGTAGATGAAGCTAGGAAGCTGGACTTAACCTACATTCTGATAGTGCAGGAGTTGGTGAGAGGGACTAAGCAGGACTTTTATGTCTTGTCCCTTAGCTCCTGCAAATAACATGCTAGAGGGCTATGGACAGAGATTCCAGCATCTAAAAAGCTACGTTATTAGCTAGGGTGACAACAGTGCAATCATTTACTTCAGGAGGCAATTTACTGCATGAAACTAGGCATTGTCACGTTATCTAAGTCCCTATCCAATGGTTTTACAGCAGAATCAACAGGTATTCACAAAATGGTACAAACATACTGTTACTGGTATTGGTGTTTCTGCATTTATGATATATCCTTTTTGATAGTTTGATCATAGTAGTATTCCACTTCTGGTCTAAACATATACACAACACAATTAAATATAGCTCATTATTACTTTTAAAAATGGTTTTGGATGCACCTTAGTACATGAAACCATCTACATTTGAGCCTTATAAATCTCCCTATATAGCAGCATCCAGACTGAAAGAGACAGTAACAGCCAATCAAGCTTTGTAGCAGTGCACATGTGCTAGCAGTAAACATGTTGATATGAGTAGAAAGCAGAGTGACTAGAAGTCTGTGTCTTTCCCTTTTGGGGGTTTGGTTTGCTGTAGCACTGTGGCTGCAGTGGAAGTTCCAACATGTTTGTGCTTTCAGATAGGGGTGTCTGTATTACAGAACTGGCTGCAGAGAATTTCAAATCCTTTAACAAGTAAAACAACTCCCATATAAGTAGTTCAAATCTGCATTTAGCTGGCTGCCTGGATTTTAACTTTTACTATTAAAAAAAAAAATTGACTTCATGAATTAAACCAAAACATAAACTCCCCATTAACAGTTTTACTTTAATAAATTAATCAAGTTTACAAGTTGAAAACCATCATTTACAAGGCAAACGTTTAATATTCAGTTAATAAATAAGACATTAAAAATCTGGACTAAAAGCATTATAACATTAAACAAATTCAAGGAAAGTCTGTTTATATGTAAGATAGCTGCAGGCTGTGTTTCAAACAGAATGTTTTACTAATTTGATTAAATTTTGACATATCCTAAGCATGTAAATTGCAAAGTAACTTCTCAATATACACAAACCCAATGCAAAAGTTTTATAAAGTAGAGCATTGCTTTAAAACATATCTTATATTTTTTGTGTGTTACATAAATTACAGGTTAATTAAACTTTCCAAGCACTAGTCAGTAAATAAAAGTATATATAAGTATTTATAGGAATCAAACGGTTATGGCAGATGTCCAGAATGTTTTTTCATTGATTTACAAGGACATTTTGGCAATGAAAATCTCTCTAGCCCAAGGCCAAGGTGAGCTCATACTTACTTCATTCATTAATGTGTTTTATAAACATAGTATTGAACAATACATTTATTGTCAGATAATATGTGAATAAGAACAATTAGCTCAATGTCAAAAGCTGTTGGCTGTGTGACAAAAATGTCATCTATACTGGTGTAACAGCAAACAGTTATGTATGTAGATGTGAGCATAATTTGATATTGTGGCCTCTGTTTACTTTAAGAGGCAAAACATATATATATATATATATATATATATATATACAGCTGCAAGAAAAAGTATGTGAACCCTTTGGAATGATATGGATTTCTGCACAAATTGGTCATAAAATGTGATCTGATCATCATCTCACAACAATAGACAATCACAGTCTGCTTAAACTAATAACACACAAAGAATGAAATGTTGCCATGTTTTTATTGAACACCGTGTAAACATTCACAGTGCAGGTGGAAAAAGTATGTGAATCCTTGGATTTAATAACTGGTTGAACCTCCTTTGGCAATAATAACTTCAACCAAACCTTTCCTGTAGTTGCAGATCAGACGTGTACAATGGTCAGGAGTAATTCTTGACCATTGCTCTTTACAGAACTGTTTCAGTTCAGCAATATTCTTGGGATATCTGGTGTCAATCGCTTTCTTGAGGTCATGCCACAGCATCTCAATCGGGTTGAGGTCAGGACTCTGACTGGGCCACTTCAGAAGGCGTATTTTCTTCTGCTTAAGCCATTCTGTTGTTGATTTACTTCTATGCTTTGGGTCATTGTCCTGTTGCAACACCCATCTTCTGTTGAGCTTCAGCTGATAGACAGATGGCCTTAAGTTCTCCTGAAAAAGGTCTTGATAAACTTGGGAATTCATTTTTCCTTCAATGATAGCAATCCATCCAGGCCCTGACTCAGCAAAGCAGCCCCAAACCATGATGCCCCCACCACCATACTTCACAGTTGGGATGAGGTTTTGATGTTGGTGTGCTGTGCCTCTTTTTCGCCACACATAGTGTTGTGTGTTTATTCCAAACAACTCAACTTTGGTTTCATCTGTCCACAGAATATTTTGCCAGTACTGCTGTGAAACATCCAGGTGCTCTTGTATAAACTGTAAACGTGTAGCAATGTTTTATTTGGACAGCAGTGGCTTCCTCTGTGGTATCCTCCCATGAAATCCATTCTTGCTTAGTGTTTTACGTATTGTATATTCGCTAATAGGGATGTTAGCATTTGCCAGTGACTTTCGTAAGTCTTTAGCTGACACTCTAGGATTCTTCTTCACCTCATTGAGCAGTCTGCTCTGTGCTCTTGCAGTCATCTTTACAGGACGGCCACTCCTAGGGAGAGTAGAAGCAGTGCTGAACTTTCTCCATTTATAGACAGTTTGTCTTACTGTGGACTGATGAACAGCAAGGCTTTTGGAGATACTTTTATAACCCTTTCCAGCTTTATGCAAGTCAACAATTCTTAATCGTAGGTCTTCTGAGAGCTCTTTTGTGCGAGGCATCATTCACATCAGGCAATGCTTCTTGTGAAAAGCAAACCCAGAACTGGTGTGTGTTTTTAAAAGGGCAGGGCAGCTGTAACCAACACCTCCAATCTCATTGCATTGATTGGACTCTAGTTGGCTGACATCTCACTCCAATTAGCTCTTAGAGATGTCATTAGTCTAGGGGTTCACATACCTTTTCCACCTGCACTATGAATGTTTACATGGTGTTCAATAAAAACATGGCAACATTTCATTCTTTGTGTGTTATTAGTTTAAGCAGACTGTGATTGTCTTTTGTTATGATGATCAGATCACATTTTATGACCAATTTGTGCAGAAATCCATATCATTCCAAGGGTTCACATACTTTTTCTTGCAGCTGTATGTAGATAGATAGATAGATAGATAGATAGATAGATAGATAGATAGATAGATAGATAGATAGATAGATAGATAGATAGATAGATAGATAGATAGATAGATAGATAGATAGATAGATAGATAGATAGATAGATAGATAGATAGATAGATAGATAGATAGATATCTAAAGATTTATTATTACTGTTATTATTATTATTACCTTTATTAGCCTTTATAATAGCTCACTTCTGTGCACCCCTTAGTCTCACTTTTTGTACTTTAGTATTCATTTGCCTAATCTCCGAATCAAGCCCCACCCACCTGCCTGCACCTTGCCTATAATTAGATTGCATTTGATGGCCGTTAAGGCGCAATATGAGAGAAGATAGCAGTTGGGCTTGGCTTAGGCCAGAAATCAGGAAGTCAGATAGGCATACAGGGGAGGCTTTCCTGTCTAGAAAGAAAGTTTACTTTAGTGTTTAAAATTGCCAAAAGGTTTCATTATCTGTTTAGTGAGTGTTAACATTTTAAAAACTTAATTGGTATGTGAATTTTGTAAAAAAAAAAAAAATATATATATATATATACATTCCTCTCTGTAGCTAGCCTTCCCAGTAACATCAACACAAACTTTCACACTATCTCTTCCTGTAGCCCCAAACTTTCTGATACATAATCATCCCTGAAACCCCAAAAATGTTACTCTACCTTTTAACTTAATGCTAACCCTCTCTTTAATGTAAAGCCCTTCTTGTAATCCTACCACTAACCCTCCCTGGAGCCCCCACACTCCCTGCAATACTAACCCTCCCTGTAATTTAGCACTAATACTCCCTATAATGATTACACTATTTCTCACAATTGCGCTCCCTGTAACCTTAGCCCCAACTCTTTCTATAAGGCTGCCCATACATTATACAATTTTCTTATCCAATTTTCCTTTAGATTTTCCAAAACCATATAATATGAGCTCAAACCTAAACACTTTCAATTTGTATGCAGTCAGGCAGGCCCTTGCACTACATAGTTGAAGGTAAATCAAAAGGACATTGAATAAGAAAATTGTATAGTGTATGGCCAGCCTAACTCAAACCCTACCTGTAACACTAACATTAACCCTCTCTATAACCTTTACTTTAATTCTCACACTAGCCCTACCTGTAATCTCATTCCTAACCCTCTCTATAACTCTAACTAGCCCTAACCCTATCTGTAACAATACCATTATCTCTCCCTGGAGCCCTTACCCTCCTTGTAACTTGAACCCTCCTTATAAATTTAGCACCAGCCCTTCCGGTAACCCCAGTTTTAACCCTCCCTAATGTGAATTAACCACTTGTTTAGGAACTTTCTTCTACTGTGCTGGAATCCTTTGCAGTGACAACTGACTCTAAATGCTACCGGCATAGGTATCTCAATATTGAATATATTTGTTTTATATTCTGTCATCTATCAGAATTATGAGCTTAGGCTAGTGTGTATGTATCACCCCGTTTTCTCACCTGCAAATGGAGAAGAGCTCCTGAGTTTTTGACTGGTTGGGGAGAACACAGGTATTTTTTTCTTTATTTTCTCGGATTTATTCTGGTTCCTGGGGTCCAGAGGCCTTGCAGATCTTTCTTGTGATAAAGCATCCACTCCTAGGGCAACACCTAGCCTGGAAGTCAGATATACTGTAGTTAGTTTAAGTTGTCCACAGGTCTATATATATATATATATAGTGTGCCTTGCGAGAAAGTATTCGGCCCCCTTGAACTTTACGACCTTTTGCCACATTTCAGGCTTCAAACATAAAGATATAAAACTGTAATTTTTTGTGAAGAATCAACAACATGTGGGACACAATTATGAAGTAGAATGAAATTTATTGGATATTTCAAACTTTGTTAACAAATAAAAAACTGAAAAATCGGGCGTGGCAAAATTATTCAGCCCCTTTACTTTCAGTGCAGCAAGCTCTATCCAGAAGTTCAGTGAGGATCTCTGAATGATCCATTGTTGACCTAAATGACTAATGATGATAAATAGAATCCACCTGTGTGTAATCAAGTCTCCGTATAAATGCACCTGCACTGTGATCGTCTCCGAGGTCCGTTTCAAAGCGCAGAGAGCATCATGAAGAACAAGGAACACACCAGGCAGGTCCGAGATACTGTTGTGGAGAAGTTTAAAGCTGGATTTGGATACAAAAAGATTTCCCAAGCTTTAAACATCCCAAGGAGCACTGTGCAAGCGATAATATTGAAATGGAAGGAGTATCAGACCACTGCAAATCTACGAAGACCTGGCTGTCCCTCTAAACTTTCAGCTCATACAAGGAGAAGACTGATCAGAGATGCAGCCAAGAGGCCCATGATCGCTCTGGATGAACTGCAGAGATCTACAGCTGAGGTGGGAGACTCTGTCCATAGGACAACAATCAGTCATATACTGCACAAATCTGGCTTTTATGGAAGAGTGGCAAGAAGAAAGCCATTTCTTAAAGATATCCATAAAAAGTGTTGTTTAAAGTTTGCCACAAGCCACCTGGGAGACACACCAAACATGTGGAAGAAGGTGCTCTGGTCAGATGAAACCAAAATCAAACTTTTTGGCAACAATGCAAAACGTTATGTTTGGCGTAAAAGCAACACAGCTCATCACCGTGAACACACCATCCCCACTGTCAAACATGGTGGTGGCAGCATCATGGTTTGGGCCTGCTTTTCTTCAACAGGGAAGATGGTTAAAATTGATGGGAAAATGGATGGAGCAAAAAACAGGACCATTCTGGAAGAAAACCTGATGGAGTCTGCAAAAGACCTGAGACTGGGACGGAGATTTGTCTTCCAACAAAACAATGATCCAAAACATAAAGCAAAATCTACAATGGAATAGTTCACAAATAAACATATCCAGGTGTTCGAATGGCCAAGTCAAAGTCCAGACCTGAATCCAATCGAGAATCTGTGGAAAGAACTGAAAACTGCTGTTCACAAACGCTCTCCATCCAACCTCACTGAGCTCGAGCTGTTTTGCAAGGAGGAATGGGCAAAAATTTCAGTCTCTCGATGTGCAAAACTGATAGAGACATACCCCAAGTGACTTACAGCTGTAATTGCAGCAAAAGATGACATTACAAAGTATTAACTTAAGGGGGCTGAATAATTTTGCACGCCCAATTTTTCAGTTTTTTATTTGTTAAAAAAGTTTGAAATATCCAATAAATTTTGTTCCACTTCATGATTGTGTCCCACTTGTTGTTGATTCTTCACAAAAAAATTACAGTTTTATATCTTTATGTTTGAAGCCTGAAATGTGGCAAAAGGTCGCAAAGTTCAAGGGGGCCAAATACTTTCGCAAGGCACTGTGTATATATATATATATATATATATATATATATACATATATATATATATGAGCTGACTGATTCTCAGGACTTTTGTTGTCTTTGCTGTGGGAACATGCTGCTGGGTGAAAAGTCTGAGTGCTGGCAGAATACTAAAAAGCACAAGTATTTTTTTCTTGTTTTGAGGAACCCATTAAGGAACTTGCTGACAAAAAAGGTGCAGGTCAAACCTTCTGGGACTGTTCCCGGGTGTCCCTGTCTAGTGCATGTTTTATCACTGCCAATACCAGTTAATTCTGGCCCCTTACAGTTGACAAACCCCATACTAACATATTTTTTTTCCATCATCAGTATAAAATAATATTTCAGGCATGACTCTTACTTATGCTTTAGATGTTGCACACAGGGAGAGGTAGCACCCATAAAACATCCCATGCTTCACTTCACACGATACTGGATCTGTCCTGTTTGAAAACTCTGAAATAATGTTTACACTGATTTAACAGCTGGACCTGTCGTGAATCTGAACATGTCAGAGACTGTCACGTATAGAGCCAGAGAAAATAACAGGAACGGATCATATTGCTCGCTCCACAAATTGTAATAGCAGTGTTACTTATAACACCTTTATCCAGACTGAATGTGCACAGTGACTTTCCAGTTACAACAAATTATTTGATTTTGCTGTTATACTTGATGGCGTAAGGCTGTCTGTTTTATGTTGTCAAGAATTCTGCTATTTTTTTAAAGGAGTTGTACTAAAAGAAAAAGTAACACTGGACATTGTTTCTGACTCTTTCCTACAGAGCCCAAGGCAAATATTTTTTTTAAATGATAAATGTGATTTGGTCACACATGCCTAGTGCTATAAAGATAAATGAAACAAAGTAGGAAGTGGGTTTGATTTTTATGTCCATACTGCTGTTTCTGAATAGCCAACAGTAAAAAATTAGCATTTTGTTAACACTTGTGAATGCAGCTCAGCAAGCTGCAAGGAGACAGGTGAGCCCCACACTGCTTACTGTCTGGACGCTACAAATTATTGCTGCATTTAAAACTGCAATACCGCTGATTCATAAATTGAATTTACTATTATATGATTCACTTAAAGCGGTTGTATCCCGCTTTTTGACACTTTTACCTACAGGTAATCCTATAATAAGGCTTACCTGTAGGTACAAATAATCTCCTAAACCGGCACGGTTTAGGAGATATTTACAGTGCATGCAGCCGCTCGCGCGAGCGGCGCATGCGCTCTGAAGGTCCGGGGGGACCTTCAATTAAGTTGCCGGGAGCTTGCCGGAAAAATCACTCCCGCGCGCATGCGCGGGAGTGACGTCATCGCGGCTCCGGCCAATCAGCGCGCTGGAGCCGTCTCTTCCGGCCAATCAGCGCGCCGGAGCCGCCGAACCCAGAAGAGACGACGAGGGATCATGGCAGCGCCCGCATCGATGTCCAGGGGTCCGTGTCGGGGCTTCGTTTTAAGGTAAGTTAAACATAATGGGCTAGTATGCGATGCACTGTCTGTGTTGATGGGAGAATCATGCAAATTTCTTTAAAGCACCTCATTGCTGCAGGAAAAAAATGTGCACTGTGTATGGGCAGCCTTAGGAAGAGTAATCTTTGGGGAAAAAAAAATAAAAATAAAAACCAGTTCTTAAAAAGGATATCAGGGAACTGGAGAAAGTGCAGAGAAGGGCAACCAAACTGATAAGAGGCATGGAGGAGCTCTGAGAAAAGATTAGAGGAACTGAATTTATTCTCTCTTGAGAAGAAGAGATTAAGGGGGGATATGATCAACATGTATAAATACATAAGGGGTCCATATAGTGAACTTGGTGTTGAGTTGTTCACTTTAAGGTCAACACAGAGGACAAGGGGGCTCTCTTACGTCTAGAGGAAAATAGATTTAGTCTCCAAATACGGAAAGGTTTCTTCACCGTAAGAGCTGTGAAAATGTGGAATAGACTCCCTCCAGAGGTGGTTCTGGCGAGCTCACTAGATTGCTTTAAAAAAGGCCTGGATTCTTTCCGGGGTGTAAGCAATACAAGTGGGTACTAATATTTATAGGTAAAGTTGATTCAGGGAATATCAAATTGCCTCTTGGGGGATCAGGAAGGCATTTTTTTCCTCTGCTGTAGCAAATTGGATCATGCTTTGCTGGGGTATTTTCGCCTTCCTCTGGATCAACTGCGGGTATATGATTGTGTATATGGGATTGTATGGTTGGGCTTTCATTACTGTTTTTTTTTTTTTTTGTGTTTTTTATTGGTTGAGCCAGATGGACTTGTGTCTTTTTTCAACCTGACTAACTATGTAACTATGTACTTATGTAAAAACCCTTCCTGTCAACTGTGTGCTAAGCACCTTCCATTGCCTAAACTTATCTTTATTCCTTGTTCTCATGTGCTAACATAAGTATATTGGGCAAATCTTTGGTCAGCGGCACAACCCCCATCCCCACGTGGCAAAGCTGTGGCATGGCGACTGGCTGCCGAGGCCCCTACTTCTGCATTGTGGGCATAAAAGTGGGAAGTAACAAGCTCCTCCTTACCCAAATGTACTGGGATTCTTAAAGTATATTTCATCTTTTCTAGCCAAATTGATATAACACATACTTTAAATTGGAAAATGTTCCCTATTCACATAGCATAATCTAAAATAAAGTCAAACTTGCCTCTTACGTTTTAATATGCTCATTTCTGAAAACTCCAGGGCTGGAATTTTACCTAGTTCATAATGTTTTTGGGAGGATTGTAAAGATTGAGAAGCCATAATTAACCCTGCCTGAACTGTGCTGGCAGATGTTATAATTGGTTGTTAACTATATGTACAAGACTCTCTGTCTTAACAATGAAAGAACCTAAAGTGCTGTATGTTAAATTCATTTTAAAGGCTTAAGGTTTGTTACTGCACAACTGCCTCCATAGTCACTGGCTTGCTATTGGATCACACAGCAGGGGAAAAGAGTCATGATCGTAGACGGGGGGCCCAAGAAAAGGAGGATCAGGGCTGCTCTGTGTAAAATAATTGCACAGAGCAGGTAAGTATGACATCTTTGTTATTTTAAGAAAAAAAACTTTTAATTTATTATCGCTTTCATGTACTGTCTTGTCCCCCAGTCAGTCCCTTACCTCAACATTGCCATAATTTCAAAGCAATAGAAGCTGCCCATAGGGTCAAATGTATATTCCTGCTCCAAAGAAACAGCTAAAATAAGTAAGAAATATCTAAAAATAAATATTTTAGGCATGCTGCATGTAGGAGAACACATAAACATATTGGGGGTTTAGAGCTTCAAAGAGTGGTGCTTAGAACACACCAGCTTGCATTTTCTTCTGAGCCATTCTAAGCCAGTTAAAGTAAAAAAGTTTTAGGTTGACTGGAGGGTAATTTTAAATTTTGACTAAAACTTCCAACATATCAAGTTATGAATCAGGAAACTGAATGTTTTAAAATGTACTTTCCATGAGCCATTTGTACTTTATATGTAATTTTCATTCACTTAATAAATTACATCTTGTTGAATTTGAGGTTAACTAAAACTTTTGAATTTGCTGCATTTTTCCTTGACAAAATAGAAGAAAAATATATTAACCAGGCTGTTTGTTCAATATCTCTGAAGTATAATTCCATAGATCTGACATTATTTCTCTGCTGCTTTGTAAGGGCACAATGTTCATGTTGGCCTACAGATGGCAGAACAATATAGGTGATGAAAAACCTTTTTATACATTTCTAAATCCTTGTCTGAAAGAGAAGCCTATCTATATTTTCTTTGTAGGAAAGTAGGCAAAAATAATTCAGAAAAAGGCCTATACTTAAGCCTACATCGAACTTTTCCTTGGTGTAACATAAGTCAAACATTTAACCTCACCTTGGTTGTTACAGAAGTTACAATTGTAGGTGACAAATCTGATACATTCCCAATGGTTGAAGTCATGCAAGTTAAATCATATAATACATTTTCTATTCCGTTGAGTTACATAAATTAACTGTCATTTTGCAGTTGGTGCAAATTACACTTCTTCAGAAATTTTCAGGTTTTAAAGCAGAATAAATTACTTCTACAATTCATAGCAGCTAGTGACATTAATTAGACTTTGCTAACTTAAAAAAAATATAATACAGTCAAAAGATTTTAAGAAAAGAAAGAAAAGTGCAAATTGTATTTGCTTAGTAGACCTAAAGCAAACCACTACCCAGGATAAACAACAGAAACTGGCAGTGGGGTTATATTACAAACCCTTGGTTCTTTTTAAAATATTCCACAGTATGTTGAAGATTGGATGAGATGTGGTAAAAAAAACAGCCTTCAATTCCCTTATGGGGTGTCAAATGTTTAATGGCAGGCATGCGCTAAGGCCTGCCTTTTATTACTCTTCTGAGCTCCATAATAACCCAAAAGGGGACTCATCACTTGAAAAGGAATTGAGGCTGCTGAGTGGAGCACCAGGGAGAGAGCAATGGTGAAGCCAAGTGACATTTGGTCTCTATTGGCTTAATAGAGATCTCTGTATCTTTTGGGTACCTGTGTGTGCAAACTGCAGGTTTACAGGGTTGAAATAAAAGCTGAGCTTCATGGAGTACATAGAGTCTTGTTACCCAATATTTGAAGAGTCTGTCCTGGCAAAAATGTATCCCGGGCATTGTCCCCGACCACCCAGCAGTGCAATGTAAAATTTGCTCTGTGCAAATGCTAGAGCTGAACGATTCTGGATAAATGAGAATCACAATTTTTTTTTGCCTAAAATAAAGATCACAATTCTCTCACGATTCTCGCCGTAACATCATTTTTCACATTATACAAACAATTGGGCTAATTTTACTGTTTAGTTTTTTATTATTTTTATTTTTAGTGTATTTTTTTCCCCCACAAAAATCGCATTTGAAAGACAGTTGTGCAAATACAGTGTGACATAAAATGCTGCAGCAACAGCTATTCCCTAGGGTCTCTGCAAAAAAAAAAAAAATATATATACAAACCCGAGTTCAATAAAGTTGGGACACTGTACAAATTGTGAATAAAAACAAAATGCAATGATGTGGAAGTTTTAAATTCCAATATTTTATTTAGAATACAACATAGATGACATATCAAATGTTTAAACTGAGAAAATGTATAATTTTAAGGGAAAAATAAATTGATTTTAAATTTTATGGCATCAACACATCTCAAAAAAGTTGGGACAAGCCATGTTTACCACTGTGTGGCATCCCCTCTTCTTTTTATAACAGTCTGCAAACGTCTGGGGACTGAGGAGACAGGATGTCCAAGTTTAGGAATAGGAATGTTGTCCCATTCTTGTCTAATACAGGTTTTTAGTTGCTCAACTGTCTTAGGTCTTCTTTGTCGCATCTTCCTCTTTATGATGTGCCAAATGTTTTCCATGGGTGAAAGATCTGTACTGCTGGCTGGCCATTTCAGTACCCGGATCCTTCTTCTACACAGCCACGATGCTGTAATTGATACAGTATGTGGTCTGGCATTGTCATGTTGGAAAATGCAAGGTCTTCCCTGCAAGAGACAACATCTGTATTGGAGCATATGTTGTTCTAGAACTTGGATATACCTTTCAGCATTGATGGTGCCTTTCCAGATGTATAAGCTGCCCATGCCACACGCACTCATGCAACCCCATACCATCAGAGATGCAGGCTTCTGAACTGAGCGCTGATAACAACTTGGTTTGTCCTTGTCCTCTTTAGTCCGGATGACATGGCGTCCAAGTTTTCCAAAAAGAACTTCAAATTTTAATTTGTCTGACCACAGAACAGTTTCCCACTTTGCCACAGTCCATTTTAAATGAGCCTTGGCCCAGAGAAAATGCCTGCGCTTCTGGATCATGTTTAGATTTGGCTTCTTTTTTGGCCTATAGAGTTTTAGCTGCCAACGGTGAATGGCACGGGGGATTTTGTTCACCGACAATGTTTTCTGGAAGTATTCCTAAGCCCATCTTGTGATTTCCATTACAGTAGAATTCCTGTATGTGATGCAGTGCTGTCTAAGGGCCCGACGATCACGGGCATCCAGTATGGTTTTCCAGCCTTGACCCTTACACACAGAGATTGTTCCAGATTCTCTGAATCTTTGGATGATATTATGCATTGTAGATGATGATAACTTAAAACTCTTTGCAATTTTTCTCTGAGAAACTCCTTTCTGATATTGCTCCACTATTTTTCGCCGCAGCATTGGAGGAATTAGTGATCCTCTGCACATCTTGAATTCCGAGGGACATTGCAGCTCTGAGAGGCTCTTTTTATACCCAATCATGTTGCCAATTGACCGAATAAGTTGCAAATTGGTCCTCCAGCTGTTTTTTAAAACCGTTTCCTCTTAAAAGTTCCTTTGGACAAAAAAAACTAACTCAAGTTTCCAAATCTAACGTTATGTGTTTTATAATCTGCCATAGGGTTCTCTGGCAAGCCATACTCAGGAACAGAGGCCACTAAAATAATCAGTGCATAATTGTGCTTATATTATTAATATTATTATTATTTTTATTAATATTATTACTGTTATTAAATACATCACACAGTTGTAAAATCATACCTTCAATGGAACACTTACAAACTATACAGACGCTGTTTGTTTTCCATTTTATTGGTTTCAATTATAGATTTCCTTTCTTAAAGTGGAAAAAAAATGTTTATAAGTGCAGAAATGAGACTACAAGCTGTTATTTTACTTTTATAACCTACTTAGAGTAAGTTGGTAACGCTTTATATTTTGTTTTTGTATTTGTCATTTGGTGAAGGTTTTTACAGCCTATGTGGCATATTTCTAAGGGCTGTTTAATAGTTCAGCAAGTCCAGTGTTTTACTGTTGAAAGGATTTGTAAGCGATGGCTCCATACCAAGCAAGTAAAAAAAATCACCACCTGGATAAACATTTCAAGTATGAGTTTCCTTTAAACACTTGGCTCTATAGACTGTGCTATAAGCAGTAGCTGGGCATTAGCCTGGAAGAAATAAACCCATATTTTGCTCAAAATCTGACTATTTTTCCAAAAAGATAGATAGACAGACAGACAGGCAGGGTATGGGTTTATAGGTATGAGTTTCTGGGTATTTTTATTAATACTTACCTAGGTGGATGCTGCATTTGTTTCCCGGCACCTCTACACTGAGAACAGAGCGATCAAACACCACTGATCGCTTGGTTCTCACAGCTCCATGAGCAGAGAGCTGCTGACTCTCAGTCAGCAGCTCTCTGCTGTGCTCTCTCCTCGCTCACTGGAGCACTGGGCTGTGGAGGGGCGGGGAGAATCCGACTCAGGCTCCCAGCGTCTCGCTGAGAGGCCGAGCTGGGTGTCTGTCCAGGGATCTGGTGGATCCTGACTCAGTGGTCTTGATGACGCAGAGCCTGGACCGACTTCTGTGACGTCAGCAAACAAACTGCACTCCTGTGATCCATAGGAGAAGTACAGCCATACAAGCTTTGGCTATACTTCTCCTTTAAGAGATGTTATTGTCCAAATTAGGAAGAATCTCAAAAAGTAAATATAAAGAATAAAATCACTCTACCATACCTGCGTGTCTATTTTAATCAAATCTGTTTTGTCCTTACCATACTGACTTAAACAATTATATTCTGGAAAAATTGTTGTGCAAATGTCACAAGCATTTTCACAGTTATCACGAATAAGCCCCATTTTTTTCTGTAAAATGTTTATTACTTATGATCCTCAGCTCCATCTAGTGGCCATAATGCAGTATTTTCCTGCTTGTGGTATTTCAGGGAAAATACCTCACTATGACCACTTGGCAGAATTCATGATCATAGGAAAATTGAGCCCTCCTTGTAAAAATATAGAATATATGCAGTAGTATATTTCTTGCTATTGTTTGTTTTCCAGAATCTCTTTTGCATCACAAACTTGTATCAAAATGTGTGTCTATGTCTTTTCAGACTAAAGATTAGCCACACTGTCTTGCAGGGTCTCTTGTAGCTCAAGCATTGCCACCCTCATGTTAACCATTCTTATCGGGACTGCTGGTTGGCATGCTGACACTCTGGCTGCAATACAGGGGTAGCACTGAAACCTTTTTTTGAAGCCACTTTCCAGCTCCCCCCTAATTAGATGGTAATTGACAGTGCTTCTGTTGACATGACCGGAAGTCATGAAGCACTGCAAGGAGAGCAATAAGAATCTGAACAGATACAACATGAGTATTTGGGAAAAAATAGTGATAACTGAACTAGCAACTGAGGGTTTACTACCTTACAACTTCAGTTCAGCCATGTGTCTCCTTGGAACATAATATATCTTTAGGGCTACTCTTAAAGTGACTGTAAACTTTACATTTAAAAAAAAATAAATAAATCAAACAGGTTTATACTTACCTGACGGTAATGATCCTCTTTTTCCCATGTGCCCTGCCGGCTCTCCTGGCTCCACCTCTCTTCGGTGTGCCAGGAAGCTGCTTCCAATGGTGGCACCCCTGTGGGCCCCATCCCGTGCAGTGCTGCCTGTGTCCATAGACAAAGATAGTGTGGCTCTGACCTGTTCCCAGCTCCCTCGTCACAGGATTTGACTGACAGCAGCCAAAGCCAATGGCTTCCGCTGCCTCAGCAAAGCCTGTGAGAGGAGAGAGAGCCACTAGAGATGGTCACAGAGCAGAAGGGAAAAAAATGTTTAGGCTTTAGAAACACTTTAAATAGAATACCCCCCCCCCCTTGTATTTTACTTATTTGTATTAAATTAGATCTGTCATGTTGCTGCCTATAACCCCTCCATGCCCATTGCCATATCTCCTGTGTTTTTTTGGGCCAAGGAACGTTGTGTTATGTTTTACATTCAGTGCCATCTCTAAATGGAAAGTTTATTAGAATGTGAACAAAGGGATGAGGTTAAAGTTTCCATTTACATGGTGATGCTTACAAGGACTTGCTCTCTTGCCAATTTAAATGCTGAAAATTCTGTGTGTAGCTAAACAATTTTCACAACACTACATATTATTGAAGGATTAATCAATCGAAAACTGGCTTATTGGTTTTTTATTATATGCTAAGGAATCAGGTCATCCAAAAGTGTTTTTAATCTCTTAGGGACCAAGGGCCTGAGGCTGCTGCAACTCTTACATGGACATTATTTAAAAATTATACTCATTGGTTATTTTTTTTTTTTTCTTCCTAATAAAGATTAAGAAAGCAGGATTAGAGGTAGAATCAAAAACCCTATTTTGGAGGTCCCCAGTAAGAGAAAGACAAAAGTAAATGGACAATACATCCAACCAGTTCTGAATAATTGGTGGAAAATGCATTTTATGTAAAAGTATTTTTTTTTCTTTTTAAGTCTTGAGGTCCTTTTTCTCGTATCTTGAGGTGAACAACTAGTACAAGCACAACCGCATATCATAATTAAATGTTTTCCTCATAAATACAATGTTGCAATCATTCGCAGTCCAAAGGATTACATACAAGATGCATCTAGTTAAACAATCTTCTTTACAATGAATAAAGGAAATGTGTGCCAGACTTTCTACTATGAGTGGTCACATGGATCCACGCATTTATTGAATTTTAGCCCTCATAGCAGGGGAATGTTAAATTGCCTTGGTGTGCAGATTAGTCCACTTACAGTATCTGCCAATTTGTTCTGTGCAGCATGGGTGTCCAGTTTAGCATGAATCCAGGAAATAGAGGCTTGAAATACATTTGTATTCCCTCCTAAATACATGCCCCATGGTATCACTATCTGATTAGTCTCCCGGGAGAAATTTTAGACAATAGTCTATTTTAATTATAATAGCGGGAAGGGTAGTCTGTTTATATGGATAAAGAGTATCCATGTTTTTGATATTTGAGTGTGCATGTGTTCTCCGTGTTTCTTTCTTTTGTAGCACATGACCTAATTAAAATTGTTAATGTAATACAAACATAAAAATTTACTTTTCTTCAATTTGGTGATAATTCAAAAGATTTATATTTCTTCTGCTAGGGTTGGCTGTTTGTAAAGGAATCTGTTTCCTTCCAGATGTGTTTAATCGCCTGTGTTCTTGACCCCATGAAAGATGTTTCACATGTAATTAAGCATGCCAGGTTACTGGCTTTACCCAACACATGGTTCATTGATGACATCCATGGGAAAGTTACCATGCACCTCATCAATAGAGATTTTAGGAAATTGAAACAAGCACTTTCTAGACCTTTTTGTTCTCTAAGCTCACTGGTACACATTTAAGTGAGAACTCTAGCTCTAGTTAGGATAAATAGAAACCACCAGTAGACATATGCAATACCAATTACTGTTTTTTATTTTTTTTTAAGTGTGAGTAACAGCAAGGCCACAAAACTTTAAATAGGGCATGTAGAAGATTTGACCTTTTTAATGCATCTGCATTGTGTGTAATTACTAGTTAGTTCCAGAATCAATAAAGGCAGATTGTTGTTGTTGATATTATTTCTTATTTAAATAGGACATGCATAAACTATACCAGATTCAGATAAATAGCTATTCTTTTTAACTATTTATTAAAACAAAAACAGTCTGGGAAAAAACAGAATGGAGTTACTTACAGAATGTGTCATAGCAGGAAGCCCTTTAAACCCAGAATGCTCTGTTATGAAAAGACGCTGAAAGCCCAAGCCAGGCGCTCCCACCCTCTCCACAGCCCAGTGCTCCAGTGAGAGAGTGTGAGGCGGGCAGAGCAGAGAACCAGTGAATGACAGTCACCAGCTTTCTGCTCAGGGAGCTCTGAGAACCAAGCGATCAGCATTGTTTGATTGCTCAGTTCTCAGTCTGATGCAGCATCAGACAATCTTCCTAGGTAAGTATGATTCGGAAAAAAAAATAACCCTGTACTTCTCTTTTGTCAGATTACCTATCCCAATGATGGGCCAATAGTAAAATCCAAGAGAAAGAAGGGGGCAGGCCAAAGCATAAAACTATAGCAACTTTATTGGTAATTACAAGTAAGGAAAAATTCCCCCAATGGGAAAAATTTGCAATTGCAGCTCATTAACCACTTGCCGACTGCCTAACAACGATTTACGTCAGCAGTCAGCCCCTCACAGGCAAAGTGAGTACTACGTCGCTAGCCTGTGAGGCTCTAGGGAGCGGGCGCGCTCCCGCACCCGCTCGCTCACGGACCCCCCCCCCCGCGCGAGTGACCAGTGGACCCGATGTCCGCCGGTCACTCGCGATCATCGGTTACACTACGAGAAAGGCAGGCGGCTAATGTAAACAAAGCCGCATGTCAGTCTCCCCTGTGTAACAGCACAGATCATACGGTCCTGCTATGTAGGACCTTAGATCTGTGCTGTTACATCACAAGCCACATCCAATCACAGTAAGAATCACGCCCCTAGGGACACACTTAACCCCTCCTTCTCAAATAAAGTTAACCCCTTCCCTGCCAGTGTCATTTTTACAGTAACAGTGCATATGAATAGCACTGATTACTGTAGTAATATCACTGGTACCCCCAAAAGTGTAAAAAATTCAAGGGTCCGATCTGTCCACCGCAATGTTGCAGTCCCGCAAAAAGAAAATCGCAGATCGCCGCCATTACTCGTTAAAAAAAAAACAATAAAAATGACAAAAATCTTTCCCTTAGTTAGTAAACGCAATAACTTTTGCGCAAACCAATCAAAACACACTTTTTGCGATTTTTTTTTACCAAACATATGTAGCAGAAAACAAATTGGCCTAAAATGTTAAAAAATTTTGATTTTTACATTTTTTTTTGGGGGGGGGGGAATTTTATATAAAAATTTGAAAAATATTGTTATTTTTGCAAAATTGTCGCTCTTTTTTTGTTTATAGCGCATGATCAAAAAATTGCACACGTGATCAAATACCACCAAATGAAAGCTCTGTTTGTGGGAAAAAAAGGACGTCAAATTCATTTGGGTACAGAGTCGCAGGACCGCGCAATTGTCCGTTAAAGTCACGCAGTGCCGAATCGCAAAATAGGCCCTGGTCAGGAAGGGGGTAAAATCTTCCGGGGCTTAAGTGGTTAATCATGCACAAATTCTACCCAGCATTCAACCTTGTTAGCCATCAAAATAAGTCCAATGATCACAATACAGCTTGTAAACATTTGGGAATGCTACTACCTATCATCAGTGTGCCTTTGGTCCCTAAACATATGTATAGCAATACCCCTAATGGGAATATATAACAATGATATAAATAGAGAGCCAGATTGCTTGAAGACTACCCTATCTATCCTAAAAGGTGCAGTGACATGTATGAACCAAACAAAGGTAAGGCAACTGCAGACCTTACATGTATGCAAGTACATTACATGCCTGTTACTGTCCCTTCAAAGAGACCCTGTTGCCACACCATTTATTTTATTAACAATCTTCCTATGAGTTTATGTGTGCATGTAATGTTTTTAGGCATGATATTTACCTGGAAAAGGCTCTCTTGTATAGACATCTTGGAGCTCTTACCTAAGTGACACTATATAATATTTCCCTTCCTTTTCCTCCCAGTCACTAATAAAAGGTTATGTAGGAATGTGAGGGAAGGGGTAAAGGGACTGTTAACTTAGAGAGCTATTCGACACTCCCAGAAGATGAGGGAGCTATGACGGGTCAGGAGGTAGCGGGCTGTGAGCAGTGGTGTGTTTTGGTTTTGAGCTGCCCTAGGCAAGACTAAAATTGGGTGCCCCTTCTCCCCCTCCTGTGTAAATTTGCCCCATCCCTTCCTGTTTAACGGATGTGACTCCCTCCAAAATTGAAGGACTACAAGTCCCAGCAAGAACCCCCGAGATCTCATAGGGGGGTGGTAGAGAGAGGGGGGTGGGTAAGGGAGGGTGAGGAATGATGAGAGAGGGAGAAGGTGGTGGGAGAGAGAGAAAGAGAGAGAGTGATTGGGGGGGGGAAGAGATGGGGGGGGGGTTGGGAGATACAGGGTAGGGATGATCGAACTTTTGAAAAGTTTGGTTCGACCAGAACACCCGAATTTCCCGAAAGTTTGGTTCGGATTCCCGAACCCCATTGAAATCAATGGGACCTAAACTTCGGGAATCAAAAAACACAATTTTGAAGCCCTAAAACCTAATAAATGCCCCTAAAACGTGCCTAGGGTTCTGGGTCATGCCCCAGGGACTATGAATCAGGCAAAAAAAAGTTCTTAAAAATTGTCATTTTTGATAGAGAGCCAATTATTGAAAAAATTATTGAAAAAAAAAAAATAAGATTTCTTTGGATTTAGTGTCTGGGGGTCTAAAAAGTGTACCTGTGAAGTTTCAGCTCTATAGCATGCCCAGAACCAGAATTATAGTATGCCAAACCTTCAAAAATGACTTTTTTTGCTTAACCGCGACTTTCTTTTGCTCCTAGTAAAGCAGATGTGTGTGACGCCTTTTGCAGTGGACTTAACGCTTACAACAAGAATAGGCGTTAACTTGTCACTGAGGCTTTAAGTCCACTGCAAAAGGCTTTGCTACTCTGCGTCACACACATCTGCTTTATTTAGCGACAACTTTGGGTCGCATAGCAGCGTGCGTCTTGCAGGTGATTTTCACATCGCACAGTTGATAAAGCCTCAGTGACAACTATACATTAAAATTCATCAAAAAAAAAAACTGATTATTTTTCTTAGAATTTCAGTAGCGCAGGGATGGTGTTACCCTCCTTTCATACTCCTTTCCTTTCATGTAGTGCCAGAGCTGGTGGTGGTGACATTGAACTGTGGTTCCTATAACTGACACCAATGACCCTGCATTAAAGGCACTGTGTATTGCTCTGGCACTACATAAATAAAAGACTTTTGAAGGACTCTGTTCTTGCTTAGTTGGATGTTTTGGATTATTTATGCAATTTATGCACTTTATTTATTTGCACGTTATGAAAGGAAGGTAACACCATCCCTGCGCTACTGAAATTCTAAGAAAAATAATCTGTTTTTTGTGATGAATTTTAATTTATGTATAAATGTCACTAAGGCTTTATCAACTGTGCGATGTGAAAATCACCTGCAAGACCCACACTGCTTTGCGACCCAAAGTTGTCGCTAAATAAACAGATGTGTGTGACACAGAGTAGCAAAGCCTTTTGCAGTGGACTTAACGCTTACAACAAGAACAGCCGTTAAGTTGTCACTGAGGCTTTGGCAACTCTGCACGGTGAAATTCACCTGCAAAACGCACACTGCTCTGCGACCCAAAGTTGTCGCTAAATACAGCAGATGTGTGTATCGCTGAAATGTATTTTGCACAATAGCTGACTAGCAAGCACGTATACCTGCTGTAGATATATCAGCAGTGCAACGTGCTCACTAGATGAAACCCTGACACTTAAAAGTATCCCTACAAAAACTAGATCATTGAATCTGACTATAGTGGTATATAGTACCCTAACTACACTGCATATCCCTTTCCTCACACTAAAAGAACAGCTCCATACAGCAGAAGATAATTTCTAACTGACACTGTCCCTTAAAAAAAAATTTTTCTAACTCAAATAGCACAATCGCTGTATTTCTAACTACACTGACAATCTTTCTGTAAGCTGACTGCTCTTCTGCTGATATGGAGCTTTACAAGCAATCGGCTATGCAGCAACATTGTTTAACACAGCAGGAGAAACACAAATGCTTCCACTCTCTTCCAAAGCCTCTGCATTACAGTGCTAGAGGTTAGGCGGGGCTATGTTAAATACTGGGGGGCGTATTCACTCCTGATTGGCCTCTGGTCCCCGTAGTCACTCCAATCACGTTCCTAGCAGACTCCTGCCCCCTCATTGGCTTTTACTGACGTTTCTGGGCCAATCACAGGCTTTTAAAGCCCACTTCCTCTCCCATTGCATTTTGGGCGGTTTGGGTGACCGAATTCCGAACTTTTACAGCAAAAAGTTTGGAATTCGGCCGAATTTCGAACACCCAATGTTCAGGTCGAACCCATGGTCGACCCGAACCGTTCGATCATCCCTAATAGAGGGAGAGGGTGTTCGAAGAGAGAGAGGGGCGTTGAAAGAGAGGGGGGGGTGAGAGGGGGGGAATGAGAGAGAGGGGGATGAGAGAGAGAGAGGGGGGATGAGAGAGTGAGAAAGAGAAGGGGAGGAGAGGGTGAGAGAGAGAGAGAGGGGTGGGAGGGAGAGAGAGAGGGATGAGAGAGAGGGGGGTGAGAGAGAGGGGGTGGGAGAGAGAGAGAGAGGGGGAAGAGAGGGGGGATGAGAGAGAGAGAGAGGGGAAGGAATGAGAGAGAGAGAGAGAGAGAGAGGAGGGGATGAGAGAGAGGAGATGATGAGGGAGAAAGGAGGAGATGAGCGAGAGAGAGGAGGGGGAGAAAGAGGGAGAGGGGGGTGGGAGAGAGAGAGCGGGAATAGAGAGAGAGCGCGCGAGAGGTGAGAGAAAGAGAGGGAGAGGGGAGAGAGAGAGGGGTGGTGGAAGAGAGGGGGGTGGGAGAAAAAGAGGAAGAGTGGGTGGGAGAGAGAGGGAGGGAGGTGGGAGAAGGTGTGACATCACTGGTTGCTAGATGCCAGGCAGCTCTAGCAACCAGTGGCTAGTCTCAGATGCAGGCGGGGGTGGCTATTTTGCTGCAACCCTGCAAAGTGCCGCCCTAGGCCTGGGCTTTGTCGGCCTAGGCCAAAATACAGCACTGGCTGTGAGGGAACTGACTAATTAAATTTTCCAGTAAGTTCAGAAGCAAATTGCAAGTTTATAAAAATAGCTTAGTAAAAAATGCAGCAAGTAGGCCTTTAAAAGACTTATTTTTTCTGTTTTTTTTTTAACCTGCAATCCTTTAGGTTGGTGACAGGATTTCTCTAAAGAGTTATAGAGGACGGATGGGGTAATGGAGGGGCTTGATTTAACAATAGGCCCACAATAGGCATGTACTTATAGGTAACAGAGGTAAAGGCAGTTTTTCCTGCATAATTAATGGTCAAGCATATTTTTTTATTATTATTATCGAATGGCCTATAATCAGGGCATTTTTTCAGCAGGAATGCAGTGGTACGCAGTTCCAGCACTTACAGCACTGAATGTACACTATATTACCAAAAGTATTGGGACACCTGCCTTTACATGTACATGAACTTTAATGGCATCCCAGTCTTAGTCTGTAGGGTTCAATATTGAGTTTGCCCATCCTTTGCAGCTAAAATAGCTTCAACTCTTTAGGGAAGGCTGTCCACAAGTTTTAGGAGTGTGTCTACGGGAATGTTTTACCATTCTTCCAGAAGCGCATTTGTGAGGTCAGGCACATATGTTGGAGAGAAAGCCTGGATCACAGTCTGTGCGCTAATTCATCCCAAAAGTGTTCTATCGGGTTGAGGTCAGGACTCCGTGCAGGCCAGTCGAGTTCCTCCACCCCAAACTCGCACATCCATATCTTTATAAACCTTGCTTTGTGCACTGGTGTGCAGTCATGTTGGAACAGGAAGGGGTCAACCCAAACTGTTCCCACAAAGTTGGGAGCATGAAATTGTCCAAAATGTCGTATGCAAATGCCTTAAGAGTTTCCTTCACTGGAAGTAAGGGGCCAAGCCCAATCCCTGAAACACAACCCCACACCATAATCACCCCTTCACCAAATGATTTGGATCAGTGCACAAGGTCTGTAAAGACATGGATGAGCAAGTTTGGGGTGGAGGAATTTGACTGGCCTATTCAGAGTCCTGAACTCAACCCAACAGAACTCTTTTGGGATGAATTAGAGCTGAGACTGCGAGCCAGACCTTCTCATCCACATCAGTGCCTGACCTTACAAATGCGCTTCTGGAAGAATGGTCAAACATTTCCATAGACACAATCCTAAACCTGGTGGACAGCTTTGCCAGAGGTGTTGAAGCTGTTATAGATGCAAAAAGTGGACCAACTCAATATTGAACCCTAGGAACTAGGACTGGGATGCCATTAAAGTTCATGTGCGTGTAAAGGCAGGTGTCCCAATACTTTTGACAATATAGTGTATGTACTGGCAAGGGGTGCATGGATGTGCTGGAGGGCCTACTGTTGCTTGGGAGAATCTACTGTTGTAGGGGTGGTGGTCTATTGATGTTGGCTGCTGGAGGATCTATTGATGCTGGTTGTTGGGGGATCTATTGATGCTGGCTGCAGGAGATCTATTGATGCTGGCTGCTGGGGTTCTGGGGGATCTATTGTTGCTGGTGCGGTCTATTAATGCTATTTTGGATCTATTATTGCTGGGTTAAATTTATTCTTGCTGGGGGTCTATTGTTGTTGGAGAGCATTTAATATTGCTGGGGGTCTATGGTTGTTGTCTGTTGTGGAATGCAGGGGATCTAGTTTACTTTCTTCTATGTTATCATTAACAAATTCTATACACATTACTTAGCACCACAAAATTATACTTAGTTCTGTATTTTCTAAAAGGGGAGGAGAGTAAGGGGCAGAGACAAAGCATGGTGCTCAGAGGTGGGTAGGGGACAGGGACCAGTGTTGGGGTAGTTACTCAAAAAATGTAACTAGTTACTAGTTACTAGTTACTTCTGTAAATTGTAATGAGATTACTTTACTAGTTACTGCATTTGAAAAGTAACTTCACTACTTATTACTTTACTTTCCTCTTTCTTAACTGACCGTGTAGAAGAAGATACATGACACTCTTTCTGCATAGAGTTTATTGTATAAACACAGGCTTTGGGAAACATGAAAACAAAACCTGAAAAAACAGAATAAAACATAAAGTGCAACAAAAAGTCATAAAATTCATCCCTCTCTATTCTTCGAAATAACAATTGTATCACACGGCTTGGGTAATGCAGGAAAGCGCGTTCCTATAGCCTAGTAAAGTAGTGTAGTTACTTCCTATAGCCTAGTAAAGTAGTGTAGTTACCAATATTAGTATTGTAACTAGTTACTTTACTTAGTTACCAAAAAAAGTAATGTAGTTACTGTAATCACTTACTTTGTAACTAGTTACCCCCAACACTGGCAGGGACCAGGGTGATTTGGGAAAGGAGGAGTACCTATTTTCTGAGAAAAAAGCCCTGCATATAATAGTAAGTTTATATTATCTTATCATGCTGCATATTACTTAGTGGAGTTCATTTTTAAATAAAAATAATATTATACAATACAGATTAGATACAATTATTTGTCAAAGTGAAAATGAAAGCACTTATGCAATAGAAAGAACATGTGTAAAAAAAAAAAAATGTAAAGCAAATGCGGCACAAATTAAGTTATGCTAATTGCCATAGGCATAAATATATCTACTGACCATATATCCTACTGATTAAAGTCCAACTAGCTCCTAAGTGTAGATTAGTGCAGAAAAAAACAGACCAACCTTGAGTAATTTTTCCTCAGGAAGATTGATGGCTCACCCACTACTTTAGAAGTGGTAGTTAACGCTGATTTATGCTATGTCAACTGGAAAATATTACATAGATCCTCATTCCACTGCCAAATAAAGTATTTATTGCTATCAGACTACCATTGGCCTTCAGGGTACTGATTTATGCTGCCACGCTGCATTTGAGGATTTAAAATAAAAACCATGCTATAATGTTCGAAGAAGTGTGTTTTAAAGAAGAACTCCTTTCTAAGCACATTTTTTTAATATCCTCTTTTGGCAGACCTGTTTTGATTTTCAAAAAAAAATAAAAAAAAAATCTATTTTCTTAAGATAATGCCCAATTCTTAATTACTTTTCGTGGGAGTTGAGTCAATATGCTTTGTGTGTGTGGATCTCTCCAACAGCAAAACAAAGATGAATAAAAGAGGAGAAGGTTAGAATTTAATTCAGATTTGTACATCCGTCTGTTTCCCTACTGCAGATTTACTCTCACTTGCTTTTTGGTAAAACTGTGATGAGCAGGACAAAAAGGGAGGGGAAATCTCTAAGGGTAAGTTCACACCTATGCGTGTTGCGAGTGATGTGTTTTTATGACTCTCGTAAACATGCAAAATGCACAAAAAATGCATAGGTGTGAACCAAGTATCAAGGCTGCTACATACGGGCCAAATAAATGCCTTTCATCAAACCAGCACTCTGGAAAACTAGCATCCGATCAACGCTTGCAGCCAATGGTTGTGAGCACTGATCACTGTGTTATGGCAGGGAAGCGAGGGGGGGGGGGGGGGGTCAATCCCCTTGTCACCTTGTTAGAAAAGGTGACAAGGGGACTGAACACTGTACTTACATTGATCTGTCAGCCGCTGGGTTGAATGAAAAAAAAATTTCCTGTGTGTACCGGGCATAACAGAGATGCAAATAGCAGTAAAAACCAAATAGCGGTTCTAATCCTTCGCCACTCTCTCCAAATGTTTTTGGTTTGGCATACTAGTATTTGGTTTGACATAGCTCCCTCCATCACTTCTCTACAGGACAACCAAAGTAATTAGTTTCTGGTATAAATTATGAATATTTTTTGGGGAATTTAAGGTAAGGAAGTAATGAAAGTTTTGCAGCCACATCATCTCCAGTACATGGTATTTTTCAATTGGGGCTGCAGCTCATATAGCGTATATATATATGCACAGCACCTTCTAGCAGCTGAAGAGAGGTTCCCATCTGTATGGCAGTAAGAGATTTCATGTATTTTTATAACTCAGACTACAGCGCATTGATGCTCACAGAACGGAATCTAAATGTTTAAATTTTTACTGCAATTAGCAAATAGGTCTAACAGCCTTGGTAAGATACTGTAGGTGGGACCTGGGTTGAGAATGCCTGTTGCTTGCTACACATGCCTATGTTTAGATTGTCACACTGTAAGTGCTATCTGATTTGTTTTAATAAACAGCATTTAAGCAGAGAGTGTTAAATCTTTCCTTTCTTGTGTTTATATGCTAATACCGAGCACTGAGGAGATGGTGATGTCGTGGAAGAAGAGGGTATGTTTATATTGCCTAACAAAGCAGCTCCATAGCTGGAGAGTGATGCTGTTTTTTTAAGCTATTTATGACCTCCTGTAGCTTAAAGAGGAGGTCCAGCCCCCCCCCCCCCACGAAAAAATGAAAAGTAAGCAGCTACAAGTACTGTAGCTGCTGACTTTTAGTATTAGGACACTTACCTGTCCTGAAATCCAGGGGTGTCAGCACCCCAGCCAATGTTTCCATCAGCTCTCAAGTGCTGCCGCCGCCATTGCCTGTAAGGGAAACTGACACAGAAGCCTTGCGGCTTCACAGCCGGTCCCCTATTGTGCATGCGAAAAGCGCACTGCACTTTGTGACTGGTCTGGCGGCAGAAGAAGGAGGAGGGGGACCTAACTTCAAGGTGATCTTGCTGCACGAGATCACCTGCAAGTGGGAGCAGGTACCTGTCAAAACCAGGTATCACCCCCCCCCCAAAAAAAAAGGTGCCAAATGTGTCATCGGAGGGGGGGAGAATGTCAGATAAGCTAAGCTTCCCTTTTGAATGGAGATCCACTTTAAGAGGTCTACCAGAGAGGGTAAGTGTCCAAACCTGCTTATATTGGGTAGAGGATAAAAAGGTGATGGTTGAGGTCAAGCAGAGACTGTGATACACATGCAATTTTTGATTTTTACTGATGAAGGATTTTGGCTTGTTTTTTTGTGTGATATACAGTATAATACACACATTCTCTGCATTAAGGTAAAAACCTTCTGTGATCAGGATCCCCAGCCCCCTGAACACTTACCTGAGCCCAATGTCAATCCAGCACTGTGCTAGAGAGCAGTGGCTCTTTCTGCTCTCTCTCTCATCATAGGACAGAGAGACAGCAGCAGGAGCTATTGAATCCTGCTGCTATCAATCAAATTCTGTGACGAGCGAGTGGGAGGCAGTGCCAGGCTGTGTTGTCTATGTCTATGGACACAGGCAGCTTGGCTTGGGATCAAGCCTGCACGAGTGTCCCCATAGCAAGCAGCTTTTATTGGGGGCACTAGCCAAAGGGGAGCCAAGAGTGCTGGCAGGAGACCCCAGAAGAGGAGGTTTGGGGCTGCTCTGTGTAAAGCCGTTGCACAAAGCAGGTCAATTTACATGTTTATTATTAAAAGAAAAAGGTTTAGAATCACTTTAATGTTAAACACACTATAACCGCATACCTTGTAGTTTAGGGAACACAATGTACGTATTTGCTAGCAGCCACCTTGACACCATTTACGTATATCACAAATTGGCAATGCAGTTCCTGGAGATTAAGCAGACTGGTACATTGTACAGATATTTTTGTGAAAATATCTCTAAAAGTGGTGCAGAATGTACCAAATTCATGTACCTGTCTAGAACTTGTATGTCAATTTGCTGAGCCACTTTGCATGTGAGACACTTTCCCAAAATCTATTGAGACAGTTTTCTCTCTGTACGTAAAAAAAGAGTTGGTTTTAACTTTGTACGATAGAAACTTTCAATATTGTATTTTGAATTGGGTGTACCTGAATTTGGTGCATAATTCCTGATAAGAACCAAAAGTGTTGCAGATGCTCCAAGAATTTGGCACAATACATTACCAAGAAGGATTAACACTAGAAAAGTGGCGCAGTACCTATGTTGAATCACTCCCAGTATTGTGTATTTTTAGTCAAACGTATAAATATTTTTGCAATTGATTACAATTCTACTTTTTTAAGCTGGCCATAAAATAATCAAAATTTGATTAGATCAGTAGGTACCAGATACATTTTGTCCATGTATGGCGGCTCCTGCTTGACAAAAGTAAATTTAACATTCGACTTTTGTCAAATGGGAATGTTGGAAAGTAAAAAGCTCTGAAGTATCTCTAATACAAACAGGACTTGCAAGCATGGGAGACAGACAGATAAGAGTTTATTAATACTTTGCACTGCTGAAAAGATTAGACGTCTGTGTTTAGATGCTCTCCGATAGACCAAGAGACATGGAAGATCTCCTGCTGGTTCATTAGCCCTCACTTCTCTGTGCTTATGCAAATACATTTTTTAAGCAAATTAAGGCACTGATTTCCCAAATGCCAAAAACCTTCAACAGCAAAAGGACGTTCTACTAAGCACTTATGATTAAGTGTGTGTACACATTACTGCTCAACCAATAGTATGTTGAAATGTTATATAATTACAAGTTGTACATATTCATATTCCATTTGTAGTATACTCCTCTGTCATTAAGATGCTGTGAATGATATTTCAGGAAGCACTCTAAACTCCTGCTGTTAAGATTTATGATATAATGCAACAATAATCCCTCCATTTACAGTGTTTAAAGATTTTAAAATATGCATTAACAGTATATTGTATTTAAACAGCACAGACCCAGATTGTGGTATTATTTTTAATGTATCACAGATCATGGATTGGGTAAATCCCACAAATAATAGATGTTATCTGTGTATTTAACAGGATTTCCTATGCATTATCCTCTTGTCGGAATTGACACAAGAATACGTTTGCTGTGCTCAGTTTGTTTCTGAATAAAGCTTAAATAAAAAAAAAAAAAATAATACAAAAATAGCAAAAATGCAGGAGGTTTGGTGCTTTTCAAATAGGTTACACTGTAATGTGAAAATAATATTAATAATAATAACAGTAATTATTATTCAAAGAACTATTTAAAGGGTCACTCGACTTTTATTAAAATATTGACATACCATATATTGTAATTGCTACACGTGCCATGTTATAATTTATTGTCAATAAAAATTACTTCATTAAAAAGAAAAAAAAAATAATTCCTGGTAGATCCTGTAAAAGCACATATATGTTGTGTAAATTTTTTTAGGACTAGTGTGGACATTTTTTAGAATGTGTTTTATTTAGCTTGTAATTATGGCTCCTGTTGTCGGTTTGCTTGCAATACGCTCATTAGAGTGTGTACGGGCGAACCGGCATTGAGGAAAGACTACTGGCAGTAAAAATCTTCCCTTAGATGTGTAAACGCATTTGCTCTACATAGACATCTCCGCTGGCGAACACTCCATGCGCTATGCGCGGGTCTGTTTACCTGTGGATATCCATGAGTTCAAGGATCAAGCAGGAAGGATATAACCACCAACGGGGGGCCCTGTATAATGTGCAGATTTGTTCACTTGGCGAGGATATGTTTGCTATGTGAAGTCAATATCATTTTGATATCTATCTGCCTCTATGAAGGGATACACGCTCATGTCTTTCTACTGTGCCTGATCACTATAGTGGAAACAGCATGGCACATTCCCTGTAGATAGCCTCACGTCTATGGGAACAGTAGTATAATCCTATTAGGCATTGTTCTCTGAGCCTTGCTGAGTGGGGTTCACGCCAGTAGTAGTGGTGGGAATATATGCACAAGTTTGTTCAGAGCAGCGTTCACGGTTCTACACGCTGGTTTCCTTGTGTAGTGTTAGGCGTGAATTCCGCTACATGTGGGTTTCGTTGTTAACTACGGTGTGTGGATTTCCACACACCAGCGGCAGGAAGCCGTGAACACCGTTCTGCTCATTCACGATCATATATTCCCCCTTTCTATTGTATATATGAATGTATACAGGGTTGTCATTGGCTGATTCTATGTGAGTAACTTATGTCATGTGACTGTACATTTGGAACTGATTGGCTGATGTTGTATAGCCATCACTTCCTGCTGTTATCCCTTTGTTGTCCCATAAATAAACGGAGCTCAATGCTTTAGGCACAACATTCTATCGAGCATCCAATGTGATAACAGCCTCTGTGTCTGTATTACTGGGTACTGCTGAGCGCGCTCCATTGCCTTATACAAAAGAGCTGAGAACTGTGCTTTTTAGCACAACGGGATTAATTGTGCTTGGCGTATATTAATATCCAAAAGTGCACTAATTAGCACAACAGAGTTACTTGCACATCAAGCGTACATTAAGATCCAAGACCTGTATTTAATTCTTTTTAATGCAGCCACTAATGTCTGTGATGAGGTACTTTTTCTTTTATTTGTGTTTAGCAATTAGGGAAATAGAAAAGAAAATTAAACACCTAATGTATACAGTATGGCTGAAATTAAAAGCTTTAGTAATATTAGGTTTTTTCAAACAGCATTAGGTATGCCAGCTTTAATACCCATAGTTAAAGTGCATCTAGACTCAAAACCAAAAATGTTTTATGTTTTACCTTTCGAGTCTTTGGTGTGGTTGATGCATTTGTTTTCTTTTTTCAAGCTTTGTTTACATCTGGTAATGTTGCAAATAACACTGTTCCTGTCCCTGGGTGGCTACGCCACCCCTCCATTGTATCTATGGAGGGGGCTATGGGTATGACCCTAGGCTGCTCAATTGATATGGACACATCCATATTTCTTCATATCCATTACATCAGGAGCAGGGCTATTGGTGTTTTACAGATGATACCTAGGATCTAAGATATTCTTCTATACAGCTCACAGGAAGTGACAAGAACAATGTACTTGCTAAACATTCTTGAGCTTAAAAAAAAAAAAAGGAAAATGGATGTAGTCATCACATCTAAGGGCTGTAAGCTGCAGTACATTACACTTTTATACTTAGGTAAGTTATCCCTTAAGTACAAAGTATTGTTGAAGTTCTGTTTCATTTTTTCTCTTCACTATCACTGGAATCTGGAATTAAAATGAGTATACAAAAGCCTTTTAAATAAATTACTTTTTTCCTATATATTTAGAAAGACCACCAAGGGTGCACTAGAGGGCTCTCTAACCCAGATCCCCAGCTAAGCAGGATTGCAATCAAACAAATCATGCAAATAATCTTACACTGTTATCTATGATGGAGGTTATAATGGCATGAACTGCTCGAATATCATTTTTACGTTTTAAAGACTAACTAATTTCAAGAATAAAAAACAAAAACAGAAATGTGTTTATTTTTGTGTAACAATTTGAGATGTCAATGTCTGGTTAGGTCTATAATTTTTCTGCACTTCATTGCACATCACATATCAGTCTGACAGTGAGAGAGCTGCCACTGTAACTCAATCTCTGCAGATTGCATAGTACTGTAAAATAAGTTTTAGGCCTGGAAATAAAGATGTAAAGGCAAGGAAAGAAAAAGCATCAGCAATATAGTGATATTCATTTAATGTGCAGTGAACAGCTGACTCAGATCACCTACAAGGCAACCTTGGCAGGGCCTGGTGGATGTTCAGTTAGAACATTCATGCTCCTGCAGTAAACCAGGGACATAGAGTAGTTCTATTAGTCAAATATTTACACCTACCTGCCATTTAACAGAGCATTGTGGAGGCAGTTGGTGTCTGATGGGTTGGGCTATGCTAGCATGGACATGTTGCTTCTCTGTGTATTGTGCAATCCTTATCAATACAACATATAAAGGGATGAATTGCCTAAAATACTACCATGCTTAGTGCCCCATTTTGCTTTAATCTGTCTGTGGTGAGCAGGTCAGGGTGATTTTATAGGAAACGTGTTGAATAGTAATCTCACAAAGTTAGAATATACAGCTATTTAAAGCAGCATTAAACACAAAACCAAAAAATGTAATATATTGTACCTTGCAAATCATTAGATGTGGTAACTGCATTTGTTTTTTTTTTTAGGCCTTTTTCTCTCTGTTTGCACCCCTAAGAGGCAATGTCCAAATTGGGCCAAATCACTGTTACACAGTGGGAGAGATTTACTAGAACTGGAACACTCAGAATCTGGTGCAGCTGTGCATGATAGCCAATCAGCTTCTAACTTCAGCTTGTTCAATTAAGCTTTGACAAAAAAAAAACACCTGGAAGCTGATTGGTTTCTAAGCAGAGCTGCACCGCTTTTGCACTCTCCGGTTTTAGTAAATCCTCCCAGTATGTGCAGGCACGCATTATATTGGTAATGTCAGTGCAATGGTTGGGGGGAGGGAAACCACTTTCGGCAGGTGGGCGGAAAAAGCCTTTGACATAACTGCAAAAAAAAAGGGGTCTCACCAAGAGCATACAATTTCGGATCACCTGATAGCCATGATAGCCTCTGATTATCTATCACAGTGATCAGTCACTGTGAAGCCCGCCCCCGTGTTTTCTGTCTCTGTGAATGGATGAGAGAGATAGATTGTATCATTCGCTGTCCTCGCATAGATAAAAAACAAAAAATGTAGTAGTAGTAGAAAAAAAATGCAATTAAATTAAAATGAAAGAAAAATACCTTGATCAAGGTTTGATCTAGGCCAGTGCAAGGGTTAGTGTTTGGGTCAAGGTCAGGGTCAGTATTTTTTTTAACAGGATTTTTTTTTAAATTAGTATTAGTGTCAGTTAGTGTCAGTGTCAGTGTGTTTTATATAAGATTTAAAAAAAATAAAATGAGCACTATTGTGGTATTGCTGCAATCGCCAGAATTTAGTTTTGGATTGTTCTTTGGTGGTAAGATATGGTAGTAGAAAGAAATATACAGTTACATTTAAAAAAAAAATGAAATAGGAATTTTTAAATATTTTGGTTAAGTTTTCCTTTGATAATTAAAAAAAAAATATCAGGAGATATCCATTACCATTCACCACCAAATGAAATCTCAATTTGTCCAGAAAAAAACAAGGTATAATTCACCTGGATGCACAAAGTCATTATGATGATATGTACGATTTTACTAAAACAAAATTGCAAAATGGGGCTTAGGAATTTAGATTTGTTTTACCCTTAGGCCCATTTCACACTAGCGGACCGTTCTAATTTGCCTGTTAGTTTTTCAGGGGGGGAATGGGCATCCGATCCGATCCGATCCAGTCCGTCAAATCTGGATGGATGGAAACCCTATTTTCCATCCGTCCAGCGGATCGGATCAGATGAGAACCGACAGACGTTCTCATCCGATTCCCCCATAGAGGACAGCGGGGACCTGACAGCTCTGTCTCCGCACATAGCACAGAGACACAGCTGCCATCCACCTGCTCCGCGCGGGATCGGCAGGTCGATCCCCCGCTGAGAAAAACGGAGTCCGCCGACGGACTCCCAAGTGTGAAAGGGGCCTTTGGTTCGAAGAGGTTAACTTCACTTAAAATGTATCTATCTTCAAAACTTAAAATCATATATTAATTTCCAACTCTTTGTAGCCTACTACGTTTAATCTGAATGTTCTTGAAGTTTGTAAACCTACTTGGTAAAGAATCCCAAAGAATGCCGTGACACATACATATTCATAATTCACTGTGAATTTGCACTGCTTGCGTCATGCATTTCGCAGACGCTGCCTTCTGAACTATAGAGACGCTGAGAGAAGAGGTTTCGGGGGCGGAGTCAGTACAGGAAGACATTGTCACTGCTTGCAGGCAGTAAGGTACCATATGATATGTAGTTCTTTGATTTTCCATTCAAGCTTATATTTATTAAAAAAAAAAAAAAAAATATGCCCGCTACATACAATAAAATAGCAGGGTCCCTTTAAGAATGAAGAACAAAGAATAAGACTATGGATTCATTAGAGGTAATGAGACAATCAACAGAAAGGAATTTAAACATGTTTAGGACAAACATAGATCAATACTCACACAAACAGTTTAAAAAATCAAATAAATAAAAGACTTGAAGGACCATTTTACCTTTTTCTGCCATCACTTTTCTATGTTTCTATTGTTTTATCAATGCATTATCCCTGAACACCCAGGGTTGATCTTATTTTTTAACAGTAAAGAAGATTTGATGAAAGTTTGTCCTTTTTTTGGACACATTATACTTTCTTGTGAGATATTCCTACTTCTACTGTTCACTCTTCTAAATGAATTGCACCAAATGTCAGTATTGTATGGACTAGAACATTACACTGTACATAGGACCTTTTAATTATCATCACATGTCTAAAATCTTGACATGACAGTTGCTGAAAGTTCCACCATCCCACCAGTGGCCAGACTACACACTACTACTCGTAGCTGTAATCTTGAATCTTCTCAAGGCTCCTTAGTCTGACATCTGGTTGCTATACTTGTCTCTTTAATTGACTGGACTTCCTTAAAAACATCCAAATATTAGTCATATTTTTATCAGAACATTCTCCCTAGACACAAATTGGTTCTTTCTGTTCAGTGTCATTGCTTATCATCCTGCTATACTTGGCTGTTTATTTAACATTTCTACTAATTTCAACAGACCATCTCAGCAGCTTGTGTTAACTGCTGTGCTACTCCCTTCTTTCCCTTTCACACTGTTTCCAGGTTGCCTTTTCCCAGCTCTTGTTCATAACCTCCCAAGAAGAGTAATTAAAGTGTAACAAGGCTTTTGGTAAAGTTACAATTATATAGTCATCCCCGCCACCAGCAACCCTCCTTCCAGTCTTAAAGCGGAGTTCTACCCTGGGAATACTTTTTTTAATAAAAATACCCCCGGGACAGTCAGGGCTAGTACATTCCACAATGGCTAGCCTCTGATCTGTCCCGGGTTGCACTTACCTTTTAGGACAAATACTTACTTTGAAAAAGTATTGTCCAGCGCTGCCATCTCAGGTGTGGGCAGCTTGAAGCCAGCGCGATCCTCTTCTGCGTCCTCTTCCGTCTTCTTCGGTCCCACAATGCACTGCACCGGTCCCGCCGTCACTTCCGGTGCGCGCGCGTCATCCCTCCACAGCTTCTGGGCATGCCTAGAAGCTGTTTAGAAGGGAATGATGCGCGTGCCCCGGAACTGACGTCGGGGCCGATGCAGGCGCAATGATTCCTGGGAGCGATGACTTTCAGCTCCCAGGAATGATTGCAAAGCCAGGAAGTGACGAATCGCCGTGGCCGCCGAGGGGAGGAAGAAGGAAGTAAGGTAAGTATATTTTCTTCTATACAAGGTAAGTAAAAAAAAAAAAATGCGATTATCCATTTGTTTTTCAGGTGACCCGGAGCGAGAAGATGGAGGTAAGTATAAATTTAGGGTGGAACTCCACTTTAAGCCTTGTACACACTACTAGCTTTTTTTCCATTCAAGCAGGCTGAACGAAAAAAAAAAAAAAAAAAACCTGACAGCTCAGGTTGAAGCAGCTGTACTAACAATCAAATGTTAGTACAGCGATCTCCCTTGCTTTTGCTATTGTGTTTTGACAGGGGACACCCCCCCCCCCACCTGAACACTCCGGTCAGCACTCCCATTGGCTGAAAGCGCTGATCGGGAGCAGATCGGTCGGCAGACCTCTTTCCATCCATCAGGGATGGGTGTTTGATCTGCTGCAAACATGCTATGCTGGACTTGAGTTTGTTCATGGCATTGGTGTTGTCACATGGAACCCAACTTTGATCTCATGCTTGTATACTGGTGTCAGGTTAGACACCCTCAAACATAAGTGCACTGTTTTTCTAATACAATTTTAGCTATTTTAAAAGATTTTACACTATGCAAAGTTTTTCTCTCTTAGCTTTGAATACTGGGCTCCTGAGGGTCTAACATATCCACAATATCGACCAGTAATCGTATATCTAAGGTCTCTGCAGAGGATTGCCACATAAATGCAATGCGCTTTTTACATTGCTATTTGGAGAGTCATTTTTGGGCATAAGAGGTGATGGATTCGTTCAGGAAGGTGTGGTGGAAGTAATACAAGAAGAAAATCTATTTGATTGCAGAAACAGTGTTGTTTATAGGGACTACACATATTATCTTTTGGTGAAATAACTTTTTTGGACTTTAATTGTTTTGTTCACTTAGTGACACATGATTAATTTTGACTTTTCTGGGATTTTTTTTTCACTAAATTAGCACTTCATATGGTTTATAACATTGTATGTTATTTATTTTTTTACATACTAGCTTTTATTACTTAGGTAAAAGAATGACATACAAGTACCTTAAACAGTAATTGTAATAAATATATGAATAAAAAATAAATAATGAGATTTGGCGAGCATGGTATGTTATAAGTGCAATTTGTTGCATATCACTATAGCACTTTACTAATGTTATTGATTTATATAGGTATACTAATTTGTAACAGATACAACATCACATTTAAACACAGATGAGATATTTAGGTTTTATGCACAAATTTGCAATAGCAAGTTTACATATAGATGTGATACAACATTTTGTAATACAACATTTAGATTTAGACACCAATTAGACTTGTGATAATAGGATTCATTGTCCGTAGTGCTGTCACTTCGGAAGCTTTAAAAAAGGCAAGAAGAAAATAGCTTGTTCGCCGCCCACAGATTTCAATATGGATCGTACTGAGTTTTCAAACTCACCATATGAGTGAGTAGAGAACAAGAGTAGAATGCAAATATGCAGGTAATCTAAAATTGACATACAAAGTCTATATATATATATATATATATATATATATATATATATATATATATATATATATATATACACACACACACTGTATCTCACAAAAGTGAGTACACCCCTCACATTTTTGTAAATATTTTATTATATCTTTTCATGTGACTACACTGAAGAAATTACACTTTGCTACAACGTAAAGTAGTGAGTGTACAGCTTGTATAACAGTGTAAATTTGCTGTCCCCTCAAAACAACTCAACACACAGCCATTAATGTCTAAACCGCTGGCAACAAAAGTGAGTACACCCGTAAGTGAAAAAGTCCAAATTGGGCCAAAACTGTCAATATTTTGTGTGGCCATCATTATTTTCCAGCACTGCCATAACCATCTTGGGCATGGAGTTCACCAGAGCTTCACAGGCTGCCACTGGAGTCCTCTTCCACTCCTCCATGATGACATCACTGAGCTGGTAGATATTAGGGACCTTGCGCTCCTCCACCTTCCATTTAAGGATACCCCACATATGCTCAATAGGGTTTAGGTCTGGAGACATGCTTGGCCAGTCCATCACCTTTACCCCCAGCTTCTTTAGCAAAGCAATGGTAGTCTTGGAGGAGTGATTGGGGTCATTATCATCAATACTGCCCTGTGGCCCAGTCTCCGACGGGAGGGGATCATGCTCTGCTTCAGTGTGTCACAGTACATGTTGGCATTCATGGTTCCCTCAATGAATTGTAGCTCCTTAGTGCTGGCAGCACTCATGCAGCCCCAGACCATGACACTCCCACCACCATGCTTGACTGTAGGCAAGACACACTTGTCTTTGTACTGTTCACTTGGTTGCCGCCAAATGCGCTTGACACTATCTGAACCAAATAAGTTTATCTTGGTCTCATTAGACCACAGGACATGGTTCCAGTAATCCATGTCCTTAGTCTGCTTGTCTTCAGCAAACTGTTTGCAGGCATTCTAGTTTATCATCTTCATCTGCAGGCTTCCTTCTGGGACAACAGCCATGCAGACCAATTTAATGCAGTGTGCAACGTATGGTCTGAGCACTGACAGGCTGACCCTCCACCCCTTCAACCTCTGCAGCAATGCTGGCAGCCATCATACGTCTATTTCCCAAAGACAAGCTCTGGATATGACGCTGAGCACGTGCACTCAACTTCTTTGGTCGACCATGGCAAGGCCTGTTCTGAGTGGAACCTGTCCTGTTAAACCACTGTATGGTCTTGGCCACTGTGCTGTAGCTCAGTTTCAGGGTCTTGGCAATCTTATTGTAGTCTAGGCCATTTTTATGTAGAGCAACAATTCTTTTTTTCAGATCCTCAGAGAGTTCTTTGCCATGAGGTACCCATGTTGAACTCCCAGTGACTAGTAAGTGAAAATGAGAGTGACAACACCAAATTTAACACACCTGCTCTCCATTCAAACCTGAGACCTTGTATCACATGACACCGGGGAGGGGAAAATGGTTAAATGGGCCCAATTTGGACATTTTCGCTTAGGGGAATACTCACTTTTGTTGCCAGCAGTTTAGACATTAATGGCTGTGTGTTGAGTTATTTTGAGGGGACAGCAAATTGACACTGTTATACAAGCTGTACGCTCACTACATTACATTGTAGCAAAGTGTAATTTCTTCAGTGTTGTCACATGAAAAGATATCCCTCCCAATCCCAACTGTCCCTGATTTTGATTCCCTCTGTCCCTCTTTCCTACTCATTTGTCCCTCATTTTGGTCTTATCTATATAGTTGTATATAAAATGCACTATTTTATCTTTCAAAAAGTGTTTCTCAGTGCTAAACCTTTCATCCAATTTCTAAATTGCTGAATTTGTAAATTTCAGAAGCCAATATAAAGGAAAAGGTAGTGGTAAAAAAAAAAGCACTTGTGGGTTTAACTAATAAAGTTTTTTGAATATTTCTCCTTTAAGGGGGCATGGCAGGGGTGTGTGTCCTATCCCTACATACTTTCTCTAATAGTTGTCCCTCGTTTCCATGTCAAAACGTTGGGAGATATTTATAATATATATATATATATATATATATATATATATATATATATATATATATATATATGTGTGTGTGTGTGTGTATATATATATATATGTATATATATATATATATATATATATATTGTGAGACTCACATCAAATGTAGAGCTTAAGAGTCGGTTCACACTAATGCGACACGACTCCTTACTACTTTGGGGGCGACTTGTGCATTACCATGCACCACGACTTCAGAGCGACTTGCAGGGACTTCACATAATGGAAGTCTATGGAAGTCGCTCCGAGGTCGCTCCGAAGTAGTACAGGACCCTTTTTCTAAGTCGGAGCGACTTGTGTTGCTCCTATTAGAATGGGTCCTGTAGCGGTCAATGGACCGCGAGGGAGCGCGGGTTGTCATGCTGACAAGTCGTCTGACAAGTCGTGCTAGTGTGGACCGGCTCTTAAGGACACCGCTGTGACAGTGGCGGGTATCAGACCCCTAGCTTTCTCATCCACCTCGTGATCCAAGACCAGGCAATCCCAAACCCTGCCGTCACTTACGTAACAATGCCACTCTCAGCTGCACCCAGCACACAGATTGTCCAGCTTGCGGGACCACAATCTAGACACCAGCAGACTGAGAGCGATTGTCACCGGGCTAATTAAACAATGAACCCTTTCTCTGCCACCACCTCTACGTTTATAATGAGCCCAGAGGACGCTCGTAATTTTAGAAATATGAATTATGACTTTAGGATAATCATCCGTAACACGCTCTGTCACATGCAGACAGGAATGTCTGGAGGATTTATCCTAATAGTAGTGCTCTCAGGAGGCGGGTTCTTTGGGTCAGTTTGCATTGAAGAGCTTAGAGACAAGTTAACACTTTTCAAAATAAGGTTTAATTATAAGAAAGGTTAAAATTGGTGCGAATAAAAATATTTACAGAAAAATGGGTTACAATGAAAAAGAGATACAATACAGCAATTTAGAAGAATAGATAAGAATTAGAAATTAAAATACTTGCATTAAAACGGTCCTGGTGTTACCTTGGTTTCAGAAGCTGAACAGGTATGATCGGTTCCCCTTGAGCGATATTATGGTCTCGATGGTAGGATGAGAACTGAGCTCTCTATCAGTTCCTGTCCTTTTCTCTGACCCTCCAGGGGGTGTCACCAGAAGTACTTAGCCAATAGGCTCTGAGTCTTATAAACTGCTAAGGGACCTCCCCGTTTGACAGATTAATAAAAGCACTCATATCTTGAGTTTGAAATGGTTACATGCTTGAAACCGATATTTTATGGTCCGGTTTTGAATGTCCTATCTTTAGACACTAAACATGGGTTATTTTGGAATAACCTCTGACCTGTAAGGCATCTGATCGCTAGCTTGTCTTTACTAGGCATGAGGGGGTTCATGTTTGATATTAATTCGATCGGTATTTTATGGGGCACCCAAATATCTACTTTCCAGAGATATATCTTGCTTGGGTATAAAGTTAGGAAGTTTTGTGGTTAACTGTGTCATTTTCGAATGACCTAAGAGCCATATGCTGTGTTCAGATTACCAATTCACTCTAGAGCATGAGGAGACGGAATGTCTGCTTGGTCAATCTGCTTGTGTATAGTAATGGTGTGAAAAATGTCAGCTGTGCAGGAACCTGGCATTCAGTGACTGCCAAAAGGCTGGGGGATGAGGCTGGTAAGAATGACCATTTCCAACACTGTCCACTAAGCTCGCAACACAAGATGGATGCTTGCGACAGCGTTTGAACAAAATGGCGGCCTGACAAACTAGGGTGCCAACGCACGAAACCATTACAACCGCCACTCGCTGTTTCTTCTTTAAGGGCTTTCTTTGCCCATGTTTATTAAAAGAAAACTCGGTACAGAAAACAAGTGTGTCCCTCGCAGGGGGTTTCAGCAAAATAAATGATTATACAGCCCTCCTGGCTTGAACTTTCAGCACTGCTGCTCTGGCCTTAACACTTCAGGCCCTTGTCTGTCTCCTACAGACTTAGCTCACCCAACATGGTGCACACGGATCTAGGCCTCGTGCTGCACTGACTCCTAGGCCAGAAATCCTGTCTGCCGGGGTGGAGCCCACAACCCTGGTCAGGTTACTACTAAAAGCCCAGCACATACCTGACCAATAATTATGCTGGCTGTTCTGAATATCTGGACCCAGTATTGGAGATTTCATCCCACCGGATCACTTCGAAATCTCCAGGCTCCAGGTCCCATACTGAACTTTTTAAAACACAGAGGAAACTGAAAAGCCAGTTTCCTCTTCATGTTACAAGCTCCCTGGAGCCCTTCAACCTGCCTGGTTGAAAATTCTGGGTCACGTTCACTTTTTAAACCCTGGCAGGGCAGTGCTCTGCCACAATATATATATATATATATATACAGTGGGTACGGAAAGTATTCAGACCCCCTTAAATTTTTCACTCTTTGTTATATTGCAGCCATTTGCTAAAATCATTTAAGTTCATTCTTCTTCCTCATGAATGTACACATAGCACCTCATACTGACAGAAAAACACAGAATTGTTGACATTGTTGTTGCAGATTTATTAAAAAAGAAAAACTGAAATATCACATGGTCCTAAGTATTCAGACCCTTTGCTCAGTATTTAGTAGAAGCCCCCTTTTGATCTAATACAGCCAGGAGTCTTTTTGGGAAAGATGCAACAAGTCTTTCACACCTGGATTTGGGGATCCTCTGCCATTCCTCCTTGCAGATCCTCTCCAGTTCTGTCAGGTTGGATGGTAAACGTTGGTGGACAGCCATTTTTAGGTCTCTCCAGAGATGCTCAATTGGTTTTAAGTCAGGGCTCTGGCTGGGCCATTCAAGAACAGTCACGGAGTTGTTGTGAAGCCACTCCTTCGTTATTTTAGCTGTGTGCTTAGGGTCATTGTCTTGTTGGAAGGTAAACCTTCGGCCCAGTCTGAGGTCCAGAGCACTCTGGAGAAGGTTTTTGTCCAGGATATCCCTGTACTTGAACGCATTCATCTTTCCCTCGATTGCAACCAGTCGTCCTGTCCCTGCAGCTGAAAAACACTCCCACAGCATGATGCTGCCACCACCATGCTTCACTGTTGGGACTGTATTGGACAGGTGATGAGCAGTGCCTGGTTTTCTCCACACATACCGCTTAGAATTAAGGCCAAAAAGTTCTATTTTGGTCTTATCAGACCAGAGAATCTTATTTCTCACCATCTTGGAGTCCTTCAGGTGTTTTTTAGCAAACTCCATGCGGGCTTTCATGTGTCCTACACTGAGGAGAGGCTTCCGTCGGGCCACTCTGCCATAAAGCCCCGACTGGTGGAGGACTGCAGTGATGGTTGACTTTCTACAACTTTCTCCCATCTCCTGACTGCATCTCTGGAGCTCAGCCACAGTGATCTTTGGGTTCTTCTTTACCTCTCTCACCAAGGCTCTTCTCCCCCGATAGCTCAGTTTGGCCGGACGGCCAGCTCTAGGAAGGGTTCTGGTCGTCCCAAACGTCTTCCATTTGAGGATTATGGAGGCCACTGTGCTCTTAGGAACCTTAAGTGCAGCAGAAATCTTTTTGTAACCTTGGCCAGATCTGTGCCTTGCCACAATTCTGTCTCTGAGCTCTTCAGGCAGTTCCTTTGACCTCATGATTCTCATTTGCTCTGACATGCATTGTGATCTGGAAGGTCTTATATAGACAGGTGTGTGGCTTTCCTAATCAAGTCCAATCAGTATAATCAAACACAGCTGGACTCAAATGAAGGTGTAGAATCATCTCAAGGATGATCACAAGAAATGGAAAGCACCTGAGTTAAATATATGAGTGTCACAGCAACGGGTCTGAATACTTAGGACCATGTGATATTTCAGTTTTTCTTTTTTAATAAATCTGCAACAATGTCAACAATTCTGTGTTTTTCTGTCAGTATGGGGTGCTATGTGTACATTCATGAGGAAGAAGAATGAACCTAAATGATTTTAGCAAATGGCTGCAATATAACAAAGAGTGAAAAATTTAAGGGGGTCTGAATACTTTCCGTACCCACTGTATATATATATATATCCATGAAGCCAGGCACATGGATGAGTTCCAAAGTGAATTAGTAGTAGAGGACCACACAGAAAGCTGCTACCCTAACTCATATGACCAGATAAGAAGGCAACCAAAAACATTCACAGGGAGCGCAGATCCAAGTAGTATAGTAAATGGCAGAATCAATTGATCTGGACCCATGTCTAGGGGCCAACACCATTATTAGTAAATTATGAGTTTGGCTTGTACTCTCACCTGTTTCAGCACCCTGGTCATCTGGAACTCCCCTTGTGAGAGGATTCATGAATATGAACCTTGTTCATATATATATATATATATATATATATATATATATATATATATATATATATAGCTATAACTAGCTATACATGTTTTCTGTTCAAAAGCTTTATAGCTAAACAGACCATACAGATAATTTTCGGAATGCTTGGCTTTTTTTTTTTTTTTTTTTTACACATGATGCTGTGGATTTTAATTGAAGTAGATGGCTTGCCTTTCAATGCAGCACTACACAATTACTGCTTGCAATGTTCAAATTGGTGGCATCACTGGAGAAAATTGCATGGTATATGGTCAGTTTAAGAAATTAGGTCATAAATGTTTCTTCTTCTGCCCTCTAAATGACTTCCAGAATTCTGATGGATCATATTTCACCAAAAACACTTTTCAGAAACAAGGCAAGAAAGTCATAATTTTCCCGGGAGCAAGATAGGTTTAATGTCAGTACACTGGGAATAGGATTACACAGAAGTGCCAGATTAGCAATGCAACGTAGGCATGCATATCTTATCAGGCTTAACTTTCTGAATCCGTATTGATGTATTAGTCATACAGCGCAGGTTCAATTACTTCAAGATTGTAGTGCTTTACCATACGCTCATTACTAGAAAAAAGGAATGTCAAATCATAATGTATGCTAGATGCACAACATCTAACACACTACTAAAGCAGTCATGTTTAAATCCGGATAATGTGTATCTGTTGCAATAACTAATCAACATGAAAGTAGACAAAAAGAGCTGAAAATATTTTCTGTTGCTAACATTATATAAAAACCTTTGGTTTACTTTTGTGTATGGTTATCCTCGGGAAAATGAATTGCAATTTGAAAGGGATTTCCAGGATAATAAGAAATTTCACCCTTATTTCTGTTCTTACCCTGTTGTATTACATAATTTGCCGTGTTTTGTGGAGACCAGAATTTAGGATTTGGCTTCCAACATAGTAACCTGGTGGTCATGATCATTATAGTCATGCAGCACAGAGGTCTTAGGTTTAGCTCTAACCAGGGATACTATTTGGTTTGTATGTCTTTCTTGTATTTGTAGGGTTTTCCTCTTTCTCCAAAAATATAGTTTTAGGTTGATTGGCTTCTACATTTGAAGTGGTCTCCCATAATGAGGACATTTATTCACATTAGCAATTTATTTATCTTAACATATTTTATTGCATATATATATATATATATATATATATATATATATATATATATATATATATATATATATATGGGACCACAGCCATGCAGACCAATTTAATGCAGTGTGAGGCATATGGTCTGAGCACTGACAGGCTGACTCCCCACCCCTTCAACCTCTGCAGTAATGCTGGCAGCACTCATACATCTATTTCCCAAAGACAACCTCTGGATTTGACACTGAGCATGTGCACTCAACATCTTTGGTCGACCATGGCGAGGCATATTCTGAGTGGAACCTGTCCTGTTAAACCACTGTATGGTCTTGGCAACCGTGCTGCAGCTCAGTTTCAGGGTCTTGGCAATCTTCTTATAGCCTAGACCATCTTTATGTAGAGCGACAATTCTTTTTTCAGATCCTCAGAGAGTTCTTTGCCATTAGGTGCCATGTTGAACTACCAGTGACTAGCATGAGAGAGTGAGAGCGATAACACCACATTTAACACACCTGCTCCTCATTCATACCTGGAACTTTGTAACAACAACGACTCACATGACATCGGGGAGGGAAAATTGGGGTGTACTCACTTTTGTTGCCAGCGGTTTAGACATTAATAGCTGTGTGTTGAGTTATTTTGATGGGACAGCAAATTTACACTGTTATACAAGCTGTACACTCACTAATTTACATTGTAGCAAAGTTTAATTTCTTTGGAGTTGTCACATGAAAAGATATAATAAAATATTTACAAAAATGTGAGGGGTGCACTCACTTTTGTGAGATACTGTGTGTGTATATATATATATATATATATATATATATATATATATATATATATATATATATACATGTATTTCTATCATATTAGTAAATATCCTTAGATTATTTCAATTTTTGGATGCACAACAGTTCTAAGAAATATCAGTAACATCATCCAGATAGAATCTGAAGATAAATACTGTATTTCAATTATAAAAAAAAGTTGGCCTGGTAACTCTGCTGTAAAGTGCAAAAAAATATGCTGCCCTGAATAAATGAAAAACATAAAACTAAAGTACTATATATCTATTGCTGGTGGCAGCTCATACTTTTTTTCTTCTTAATACTATCTACAAAAGAAGGATAAAAGAAATAAGATCCTGATCATGTGGGTGTTTTGTAAACCCTGGCATATGAATGTCACATATATGCAAGCTGATGACAGGCTGACTGGCTAGGTTAGTAAGGTCAGCAGCTTATAACTTTGTGCAAACATAGTAGAGTATGTGGCTTCATTTTCATTTCAATGCACCAGTGACAGTGAGGAAATACCTGCTGCTATCTCTATCCCTTCTCTACTTTCTTGAAGCAATATTTCTAAAAACATAACTCTAATCCCCCGCTGGGTCTATCAAAAGAGGTTTTCTTCATAGAGAAACTAAAAAAAAGTTTTTAAGCAATCAAAATGGGCAGTAATGACCTTTAAAATCTAATATATATTTTTGTAACTGGTCTTTTATCTAGGGCCTTATCTCATGCTATATTTAAGGTTTAGGGGTTGAATGGTCTAGAGCTGATTTTACATTCAAAGCCTTCTCTGCTGCATTTCCTTCTAAATCTCGAAGTGTCCATCTGCCCAACAGATCCTGAGGCATATTGATAGTTTTTTTTTATTTCTTTGTTTTTCAATCCCTCCTCCTATCACGTGGCTGGACTTTTTTTCCCAAGCCAGCATCATTGGTGAAGGTATGACATTCATATTCCTGCCATGGCCAAATCTCATGCCATGCTGACAGCCAAAGCCTAAAACGTCCTGTTTATGTCAAAGTCTGCCTACCCCTACCCACCTCCTGCACATTCATTTGCAGTAGGCTACCTATCATAATGATAGGCCACTAGGAATATGAGGGGCAGAATCCAGCAGCAAGTTCCAACACTGCCCAAGAAAGGCCCAAGATTCACCCATTACTGGAAGATTTGGGAGACACCATGGGCCTCTGTTCACTAGGTCCATACAAAAGGTGTCACCTTGAGAAAGGGGACCATAGTGTCTTCGAAAATTTCAGTGGTTGTACATATTTTTGCTGCACAATCTATCTTGTTATGACAACTAAGATCTAAGTAAAGACTTGAGATCTTGAAATCACTTGGAATGTGCCTAGATATAAGGAATATATCACTTGGAATGTGCCGAGATAAAAGGTGAAGGTTCAGGGTGGATTTTGGAGGCTTCTGCAGATATGTAAAAGAAACACTAATTACCTGCAATTCATACTTGCAGAAATTCTCTCTCCTTCCTCCTATTGATAAATTAATTAATTAAAAATTTTGTGTCGAACAGTTAAAAATGAGATATTTCAATTAACAATCATGTGGAGTATATGTAGCAATGACATAGAATGGTCATAATTGTGACCTGATTCTCTTTTTCTGGAGGATCCACAAGACCCATAAGCATAAGCAAGTCTACTGAAGTTGATTGAGCTCTGTTCACTGAAGATCATACTGTTAGTATGGGGTACACTGTAATGTCTACAGGACTACCATTAAAAAGCACACCTGTGTCCAGCAAGGTTGCTAATTTGCCTGGTTTCTTTAATCCCTATGCACTGACAGTATGAAAATTTGTGGCCTCTTGGCAGATTGCCCGTGGAGCAGAGCGGCCATATATTTGCGTATCAATTATTAGACACAGCTGTGCCGAGAGCGCGCACCCTGCATGTTTTTGGTACAGTTACCGACAGCTAATGGAAAGCTCCTGATTGCTTCTTTCGATCGGGAGCTTTCCAATCATGTGATCACCCTGACAGCCAATTATAGCAATCATAAACCCCGCCCCACCTCCTGTCAACTGAAAACTCCTAAAGAGCCGGAAGGCACCAGTGCAAAGGGGTTAAAACTATGACTACTTTCTAAGGTGACAGTACAGCCAAAATCACTATTTACATTTTTACTGGCTCAAGGTTTAAAAAACAAGCTAACTCTACTGTTAAGATATCGGCAGTAGAGTTCCCACTTACTCCACCTGTTAGAGCCAAGATGTGGGGCTTCATTCCTCAAAGCAAAACTAAACCATCATCCTTTATAGCCAAGGAAGCGGCCATCTTATCCTGTGTATGATTTGCAGTTGCCAGGGTGTTCCACATGTGATCAGTTATGAACACCAGCCATTTGTTGGCTTAGCACTTTGATTAATAGTGCAAGCAACAGTGACAGCTTTCATTCATGGCATGCCTCAAATGTAACTGATTTGGGAAACAGTTAAAATGATGGGTTAGGTTCTGCTTTAATGTTGGATTTTTTTTTTAAAGCCCATTTCCAGGGAGAAAAAAAGTCCTCCTTTTCAGTGGGGCTGATTGAGGTCTGGGGGCCCAATAAGCAGCTTTACTTACCCGATCCTCTGCTCCTCCAGGAGCTGGCACTCTCCCCTATATATCGGGGGCCAATATGCACTTTCCCCAATATATCGGAATCATCCCCTGAGGTTACCGATATTGCTGATATTTCGGGAAAGTGCTGTACCGGAGTGATGCCTGCAGCTAGAGGCATCACCCCGGTACCGGCGTCCATAGTCAGCGGTCAGCTGTCTTGTAATGACTGAGGAGTCACTTGGCTGTCATTACAAGGAGCGCGAGGGGATGCCCCCCTCCCGCTGCCTTCCGCAGCTTGCCGGGGTTTCCCGTCCCACCGGGAGACCCTGGCATCCTACCTACATGGCCGCCGAAGAGAAGACCCAATCAAAGCCACATTCGGCTCTGATCGGGTCTTCATGTAAATAAAACCGGAAGTAATGTCATGACATCACTTCCGGGTACTCTGCGCCAAATTAAAAAAAACTGACAGCATTCAAAACAGCCAAACTTGGCGTTTTGCATGCTTTTCAGTGCCGAGGAGGGGTTTGGGGTCTTTTAGACCCCCAGATCCCTCCACAAGGAGTACCTGTGAAAAAAATAAATAAAAAAAAATGTTTTTTACATGTCCGAAAATATTGGTCGATATCGGCCGATACCGATATCCAATGACCAAAATATCGGTATCGGTATTAAAAAAACGATATCGGTCGATCACTAGAGTAAACCATAGCTATCAATGATTTGTATCTAGCAGTGACCCCTCCAGACCATTCTCTTTATTTAGTTCTGTGGTCACTGCTGGGAAGTGATTTGTACTAAAATAAATAACAAAAAACATTGTTTACTCAATCTGATATTTAGTAGGTTTAGAAGTAATTTATATCCAGGTGGTATCTCTCTCTCTTAAAGAACTTGCACAGTTGGCAATGAGACTGTAATTAAACTGATGGCGACTTGCTCAATATTCAGCACGTACAAGTTGGCAAACATGTTTACTGCTTATCGACCCACTGTGGAAAAGTCTAGTCTGCTGACATCATGTCATTATCAGATGGCAGAACACAGATTAGAATGCACAACAACAGAGGAGGATATTTTATCTGCAAGCCTGCTTATTTATATGATAAATTGTGAGCTATCCATATTCACAGCTGCCCGCTTTCAGAATATTTTATAGAGGTGCGTAACTTGGTTGTTGATTAACGCAACCTTTGTTACTTTTCATCAATTTTTCATGTATGCATTTCTGAATATAAAATACCCAGAAACCATCTTCTTCTGCTAAATAAAGTCCCTGGCTGGCCATTAAATGTCATGAAATATGTGTTTTGTAGGTAATTAAAAAAGAGAAAAAATTATTTTTACATGAATTTAGGAACTGTGCCACTGTAAATTCAAACTATTAAGCAATGAAGAAATGTTGTTGTTATATGCTTTAAATATGTTTACATTTCAGTAATTGCTTATTGTAAAGGATACTTGCAAGTATTTTTTATTATTAGTATATGCAAAGTTTAAGACTATATCTACACTATATTGTCAAAAGTATTGGGACGCCTGCAATTTAATGGCATCGCAGTCTTAGTCTGTAGAGTTGAATATTGAGTTAGCTTCCACTCCTCCGGGAATGAACAAAGAAGGAGTTTTAGCGCTCACCAACACAGAAAAATACACCAGGGCTAAACATGTTGGAATACAATGTCACAGTTTAATGTGATAAAATGATTAAATACTTGTCCACAGAAGCTCTGATGGGCAAAAAGAAATAACCCCATCCACAGGTCACCGTAAGAAACATGGACAATGGAACAATACCTGCAGGGGTGGCTGATGCTGTTGCTGATGTATCCAGTAAACCCGATGGTAAGGGGCTGTCTGTAGTGTAGGTGAAGGATCACACCAGGGAGTGCATCACAGAGGAGAGGAGGAGGGTGCAGTCCACGGCGTGCGCTCGAGCTGGACGTGGTGACACCTCTGTGCGCACAGGAGGATCAGCCACACACTCAGGGCTCGCCGGCTCCTCCAGCACTCCTGTGTCCTGAGTCACGCCGACTGATGATAAACAGCAATGGTCCACACACGGAGTATCAGTGAGACAATGGGGGAACGATTATAAACGCCAAATTTGAGATTACATGTTTCGGGGACTCGTCCCTTCCTCAGATCCAAAAATGGCGTGCAGTAAGGGAAAATTTATAGGAATAGGGGGGAAAAAAGGGGGAGGGGGAAACACCAATAACAGCACCGGCTCCCCCTGCTGGAATAAAAACTGCTGGCAGCAAACACATGAATAAAGAAAAATGAAGCAAAGAAAAATAAATAAACGTAAGACAATGAACACAACGCATGAAAAACTTAGTAGAAAATGGAAATGGAAAGAAAAGAAAAAGGAAGGAACACAACACTACTAGAGTGTGAATTGTGCGGGAAATGTGTATGAAAGTGTATATGTATCAAAATAAAAAAAAACAAAAAAAAAAAATGAAAAAAAATGATGACTAAAGGGTTAGCCTCTACATCACAGAGTGTATTTCTAAATCTTCATTCAACCCATATGGAGTCTGTATATCCAAAAGCTTTCCCTCTTGCATAACAGGGAAAACCGCTCATTGTCTGTCAGGGTACCCTTGGGTATGGATTCAATGGCAAAAATTGTCAGGTCCTGTAGGTTCCCATTGTGGTGGGTGGTGAAATGGCGGGGGACACTATGGGGAACCTTTCCATTGGTGGTAGAGTCCCCTTGTGCAATCGCCCTGCGATGTTCGCCAATCCGTGTACGAAGATGGCGAATGATGCGGCCCACGTACAATAGGTTGCACGAACAATGCAGGACGTATATGACAAATTGTGTGGAACATGTGATAAACTGTTTAATAGAAAAGCAGTTAACAGAGGAGTCAAAGAAGGAACTTTGACCAAGGGGAATGAACCAACAGGTCAGGCAACTCCTCTTTTTACATTGAAAGACACCTACCCTATTGTCAAAATATGACCTAATGTCCATGACCCTCTCACATGTGTGCTTGGTGAGTTTGCTTGGGGCAATGCGATTCTTGAGTGTGCGTGCCCTTCTATAGACTACCTGGGGGACTGCAGGTAAATGGGGCCCCAATCTAGGATCAGAACACAGGATGGGCCAGTGTTTCTTAATAATGCGGGTGATCTTATTAAAGTTATTATTAAAACTAGTAACAAACCTGGCCTTGGGGACCACAGGACGTTGGGGGGAGCTGTTCTCAGTATCGTGAGTTGGAGGCATGTCCATATCCATACAGGAATTGTATGCTGATAATAAAAGATCCTCTGGATAACCCTTCTCACGAAACTTGGTCAGCATGGATTGTGCCTGGGCAACATAGTCGTCCTTGCGGGTGCAGTTTCTGCGGAGTCTCAGGAACTGCCCCTTGGGGATGTTTTCTTCCAAGAGGGGTGGTGGCAACTCCCAAAGTGTAAGTAGGAGTTGCCAGACACCGGTTTGGAATGGTTAAGAGAGACTATGGAGCCATCGGCATGTGTAAGCTCCAAATCCAAGAACACCAAGCGGACCAGGTCAATGACATGTGTGAAAGTCAAGCCCAGGTCATTGGCGTTACAGTGGGAGACGAATGCCTGAAAGGTGTCAATGTCACTGTCCCAGATGACAAGCACGTCATCAATGTACCTCCCATAGTAAATGATGTGTTGGAAGAAGGGATTGTTTTGCCAGATATTAAATTCCTCCCAAAAACCCATGGTGAGGTTAGCATAACAGGGTGCAAAACTAGCTCCCATAGCCGTGCCCTTAATTTGCAGATAGAATTTGTCTAGAAAAGTAAAATAGTTGTGTTCCTTCTGGCAAAAAAGATGCCTGTCGGGAGTTAAACTGTGCATTCTTATTGAGAAAATGATTCAGTGCCCTTTTGTATGTTAACTCTTCTGGGAAGGCTGTCCACAAGGTTTAGGAGTGTGTCTATGGGAATGTTTGACCAGTCTTCCAGAAGCGCATTTGTGAGGTCAGGTGCTGATGTTGGAAGAGAATGCCTGGCTTGCAGTCTCGATTCTAATTCATCCCAAAGATGTTCAATTGGGTTGAGGTCAGGACTCTGTGCAGGCCAGCCAAGTTCCTCCACCCCAAACTCTCTCATCCTTGTCTTTATGAACCTTGCTTTGTGCACTGGTCCAAATCATTTGGTGGAGGGGGATTATGGTGTGGGGTTGTTTTTCAGGGCTTGGGCTTGGCCCCTTAGTTCAAGTGAAGGGAACACCTAAGACATCAGCATACCAAGACATTTTGGACAATTTCATGTTCCCAACTTTGTGGGAACAATTTGGGGATGGCTCCTTCCTGTTCCAAAATGACTGTGTACCAGTACACAAAGCAAGGTCCATAAAGACATGGATTTATGAGTTTGGGGTGGAAGAACTTGACTGGCCTGCACCACTGAGTCCTGACCTAAACCTGATAGAGCTCCTTTGGGATGAATTAGAGCGCAGACTGTGAGCCAGGCCTTCTCAGCGCCTGACCTTATAAATGTGCTTCTGGAATAATGGTTAAACATTCCCATAGACACACTCCTAAACCTTGGGAAAGCCTTCCCAGAAGAGTTGAAGCTGTTAAAGCTGAAAAGGGTGGGCCAACTCAATATTGAACCCTACAGACTGAGACTGGGATGCTATTAAAGTTCATGTGCATGTAAAGGCAGGTGTCCCAATATTTTTGACAATATACTGTATGTATATTTGCCTTCATGCATCACTGTATACAGTTTTATTATAGCTGGACTCCAGCCTTTCCTTCAGTCTTCCACAGCTGTGCGGTCTCTTCTCCTGTACTGAAATTGCTTACTTAAATTTTATTGCACACTGTGAGCTTCTCACACTGTGCATTGGAAGCTTCAGCAAGTCAGATAGAGCTTGATCCTTGCTTAAAGATATCCAGCACCATCTCACCTATTCCTCTCCAGACCTAATCTCTCCCTGGCCTACCCTCCATGTATTGTATTTCATTTCTTACAATCTTGGAGGTGAGGAACAACATTACACGTGGGGGTTACCTAGGGTGGTCTGCATGTAAATGCAGTCTGACTAAGAATGCCTTCTCTTGAAGACTGACATCAAGACATTTTTATATTTGGATAACTCCTCCCAAGACTTAGCCAACTACTCAGGACCAGGGCTGAAGGCTCTTCAGAGGAGTACCGAGGCAAGGTGCTGTGATGTAAAGTATCTTCCAGCTCCTCCCACTAGCCATAGTTTTTCTGCACTGCATAGAGAATAACAGATACCCAGTGATCTCTGGGCCTGCAATAAATATGTAAAAGAAAATTGGGAAGGTTTTATTGATAGTATATTGATGATGTGAGATAAAAAAGGGGAAGGCAAAATATAAGCATATTAAAACTTTAGCTTTAAAGTAGAACTAAACGTTCTCAATCAACATTATTTGCAATCCTTATGCTACTAGCCTTAGTAAAAAGATAGGTAAATACATTATATTTACTTGTTTTAAACTTTTTTTCAGTTGCTGCCTGGTTTCTGGTCTAGGTCACCCCAAGAGTCTTTTTGGGCAATTCTTTGCTTTCATCTAGAGGAGATGGCTTTCTCAGCTAAGCACACTCTCCTGCCTGTATGCTAGAGATAAGGGCATTCCATTAAATAAAATGCCATATGAATCATCTGCCCTTACTTAAGATGGCTGCGACTAGAAATGCTCGGTGGTGTTTATCAAAGTTATTTCTCAACAAAATAAAGCATGGAGACATGGATGGATGGATGGATGAGTTTCCTTTAAATAATAAATACAGGTTTTTTTTGTGCTCAGATACAATTTAGTTCTGCTTCAAGCTATTTTTTTTTGCCACTAAGTTGAAAAGAGTCTTACCTGGAGATTCTGCCAGTAACAGCACTTTCTATTGTTGGCTTACAACACTAAGGGCTCTTTCACACAGGCGGACCATTCAGATCCGCCTGTCAGTTTTTTTTGCGGATCTGAACGGTCCCCCCATGCATCTCTATGGGGGATCGGATGTCAGCGGAGACATGTCCGCTGACACCCGATCCGATCCGTCAAATCTGGACGGATGGAAACCCTATTTTCCATCCGTCTAGTGGATCGGATGAGAACGGACCGACGGTCCGTTCCCATCCAATTCCCCCATAGAGATCTATGGGGCAGTGACAGCTGTGTCTCCGCAGCTGAGTCTCTGAGAAAAGCGGAGTCCGTTTGACGGACACACTGTGTGAAAGGAGCCTTAGGGTCCTTTAACATGGCCTCTCCGTCAGGCGTACTCCATTTTGCTCAGCAGGGATCGATCCGCCAATCACCGCTCAGCAGCGTCCCTCTCTGCTTACTTTGCAGAGACAGATCTGTCAGATCCCCGCTCTCCTCTATGGGAGATCGGATGAAAATGGACCGCTTGTCTGCTTTCATCCAACCTTATCCGATCCGATCCTCCAGATGGATGGAGAATAGGCTTACCATCCATCCAGATTTTACTGACAGGATCGGATCAGATAGGATCGGATAGGAGCGGGTTTTAGCGGAGATGTCACTGCTGACATCCGCCACTCCATAGAGGTGCATGGAGCATCCGATCAGGTTCGCCTGAAGAACTGACAGGCAGACCTTATCGGAAATCCCAACTGAAAGGGGCCTAAGCCACTGCCTCGCAGGTAGTAGCAAAATTGTCAGCCTGCTGTGTAAGCTCCTTAGCTGGCCATTGGACTGCCTATCTGATAGAATTGATGTTTTAAACAGGATCTTTCTGACACATCATTTTTTTTATCAGTCTGATGCAAATTGTGAAATTTTCTATTACAATTTATTTGTCAAAAAAACAAGGTTTGTAGCAGTGAGAGGCTGGCCATGCCTAGAGACATAAGGTAGGTTAGATGGAAACATTTATGTATGATAGAAATATATGTTTAGGATGAAATGTCCTAAAAATATACCATAGATAAGCCAGATTCTTTGAAAAAGAAAGTCCTGAAAAAAAGCATTTTTTTTTTTTTTTTTTACAAAAAAAGTATATTTTAAAATAAAAGTATAAAAAGAAGATCTAGCATAATCTGACTAATAAAAAATATATTTCCAAAGTAGAATTTCTGTTTAAAATTATAACTCCACTTCTGAGTAACTCCACTTCTGAGTAAATTCACTACAGTTATATATATATATATATATATCGATTTTGCCTGTTTTCTGTTTTGCTACATGTTCACTTCTGTCTTAAAAAAAAAAAAATCTTAATTTTCCTTTAGGGGTCTATTTTTTGTAAAAATGGTAAATAGTTTTTCCTGGCAGTGTTTTTTGCTCTGAGATCTGTAAACCATGTGATTCTCCCTGTCCCACTTCCCTAGAATAGCATTATCTCTTGACTGTCACTAAATAATACATTATCGGGCTGAAAATCAGATAACATATCCAGTAAGGCAGAGGCAGCATGGCTTTGAGCTCACCATAGGGTCAATTCACTAAGCTGCAGGAGTTATTAAGACTGCACTGCTTATTTTTATCATAATAATTTTCTCCTTCAATTCCTAATACATAAATGAAATATTGATTTACTGTATTTATGGCATAAGTTATTTAACAGTTTAAAGCATTTGTTTCTCATGAAGCAATATTTAGACAGTCCTGTGAATAGTTATTTTTTTACTACCTGAAATGGCTCCTTTTTCTTCTTTCCTCAATAGATATCTCAAAGAACCTCCAGTAGAGGCAAAGCCAATTGCTAACATGTTATGCAAGCTTTATAATGTTAATCTAAAAAATAACTGCCAGTAATTATAAATCTAAAGCTTTCATTTAAAGATAAGTTGACATGTTTTTTGTTTTGTTTTTTTAAATCCATTCAGGCCCATTACTAGGACCCTCAATACATTACATGTGTAAAATGTGCCAACCCCATCCCCCCCCCCCCCCCGTCCTTTGACCAGACATATTCACTTACTTTACCTCTTTTGATGGCTATGACCTCAGTTGGTAAAAATTTAATGTTAGGCTGTCCAAACTTTCTTACTAACATTCCATAGACTTAAAGAAGAAGTAACTGCCTCTGAGCACCACAAAATAAAATGCTATTTAAGTCATTTTTGATATTCAAAGCAAACTTTCATGTCTCCATGTTTTATTTTATTGAGAAATGACTTTGAAAAACATCCCCCAGCATTTCTAGCTGTGACCATCTTGATTAAGGGCAGATGATTCATGTAGCATTTTGTGACGGGAGTCACTTTGCTTGGGGGGCCTGTGGTGCCCAGCTTACCTTAGAGAGGTTGGGAAATCCCTCTCTTCACCCCCTAGGATTCTCTTATGTGTAAGTCACCCTGTGTCTATTAGGGGCACAGGGTGGCCAAGGAAATTAAGGACTTAATGGACACAGAATATGGTTTGGATTACTCAAATGGCACAGTAATATTTATCAACAATATATCTCAAAGAATATATGAAGACTCTGGGACTCTAGGCCTAGCTGCCTATTGCAAATATGGCTTCACACAGTCAGACTCCTAGCAGATGTTAATACCATCAGCTTAATCTCCGGTCTTCCACACCTCGTAATTATGCTGATTTACTATGTGTTTAGACTTCTAATAAATGTGTATTGTATTTTGTGTTAGTATTGCTGCCGGCAGTCTGGTCTTCCAGTCTGGTTTAAGTTAATTAGCATGTTAATGAATACTTTTGCAAGGCACTATAGATGTGATTTACCATGAGTCAGCTGTACCTCATTATCTAACCATTGTGTGATGTTTTGGGTAAATATTCGGGTCATTGTCCATGTAGTGACTGACATACTTCTCAAGTGTATAAAAGTATGTTTCTTGTTCAATAAAGAGTTAGTTGATGTTTTCAGATACATACAAGCTAAGTTCAAGCTAGTTTTTGTATGTAGGGCGGCTGGAATCTCTATCTATGTTCATAATGGAGGAAGCCGTTTACTGATGGAAGCCCACAAGTACAGTGTGGGTTTGGCGGTCCCGTTACACATTTACTTTCCAGAATCCATCTGCCCTTAGTTCAAGATCGTTTACAAAACTGAACTGCATATTCCAGATGAGGTCTTATTAATTATTTGTACAGGGACAAAATGATATCTCTCTCTCTTTGCTTGCTTTGGAAACCGTAGCTTGCCATTGCATGCTATTATTAAGCTTATGATCTAGCAGAACACCCAGATCCTTCTCCGCTATGGAATCCCCCAGTTTTACTCCTCCTAGTATGTATGACGTGTGCATATTCTTAGCCCCCAAGTGCATAACTTTACATTTATCAACATTAAACCTAATTTTCTACATTATTTCCCAATGAAACTGTGCATTGAGGTCGGCTTGTAAGTTGGAGACTTCCTGTAAGGAAGTTATTCTACTGCATAGCTTGGTGTCACCTGCAAAGACTGAAATGGTACTTTTAATCCCAGGCCCTATATCATTTATAAAGATATTAAAAAGTAGGGGTCCCAACACTGAACCTTGGGGTACACCACTGATAACCTTAGACCATTCAGAATAACAATCATTAACCACTACTTTCGGAATTCTATATTTTAGTCAGTTTTCTCTCCATTTACAAACTGATCTTTCCAAGCTGGTAGACACATATCGGGACACATATCAGGAATATAAAATGCTGGGGTAACAAAAGCTTAAATGTTGGTATTGAGAGAGTTTAGATCCCCATTAAATTAGATGTACTGCTGGAGCAACATCCCATTCGGATTTGGGGGACATATTTCATTTCCAATAGCCAAGCTGTAATGAAGGAGACCACAGGAGATAGATAAGGACCTGGGGTAGGGGAGCAGTTTCGTGTATTGAGAGGTCTAGGACCTGGTTGGATTTCATTTTAAGAGGAAAACTAAACTTCTTCATGACTGCGCTATAGCTGAATGACACCTAAAGTGCGGTTGCACAGTTCCAAGAGGGAATCTATTGAGATTCTCCCATGATCACACTTCCTGCATGCCCCTGCATGTACATTGGCAGTGATCTGTGATCGCTGTGTCCTTCAGTCACAGCTGATCACAGATTGGAGTAAAGAGCCAATCACAGCAGCTTTTTACCATGTGACCACCTGTGTCCAATCACAGCTGATCACAGTGTAAACATGATTTTACAGTTATTGGCAGTCCTCCCCTCATGCTTACAGCGTTTTGAGGAGAGAAGAGCCAGTAACCAGCAATCCACACAAGGGACATCTACACTGATTATCAGGGCACTGATAACCAGTGTCCTGTTTATCAGTGCAGCCCCAACAGTGCCTATCAGTCATGCCTATCAGTGGCCATCAGTGTGACTTATCAGTGCCCACCATTGCTGTCTTTCAGTGCCCATCAGTGCCCATCAGTGCTGCCAAATGTAGTGGCCAAAGTATATAAAGTGGTATAACTATTAGGGTACCTTTAGTTATATATTGAGTTATTTTCCTGATTACAGGTCCTAGACCATTTTTCTATGTAATGCAAAGCCTCATAAAGTAAAAAAGAAAATCTTCCTTTAGTATTTAGGAAGGAATTTAACCCAAAACGGGAAGGAAGTTCCACTTGTCTGCCTATTCCCCCCTTACTCTTGCCATTTAAAGTGTTCGTGGGGGGGGGGGGTACTTGGATTTGACAGATATCTGCTCCCACTTATGCTTGCATCATTAGAAAGATCTGAGTGGAAGTTCGCCCCCCTCACCTGCAGCCGTCTGGGACATGTGACAGGTCCCAGAAAGCTGCAAGACCACTGGGAAGCCGGCTGTGAAGTCACAAGCAATCACAGCTGGCTTCCCAAAGTAAACATGCCAGTGCCTAGACCCGAAGATGGCTGAAGAGACGGCTCTGGTGAGGACAGTGCTGGATCACCAGTGCCTGGACCCGAAGATGGCTGAAGAGCCGGCTCTGGTGAGGACAGTGCTGGATCACTGGACAGGAAGAGTCCTATTATTAAAAGTCAGCAGCAACAGAATTTGTAAATCAGCAGCAACAGAATTTGTCTTTTCATTTTTTGTTTTCAGGGAGAAGAACCACTTTAAATATAAGCATCAATTTACTCATTGCCTTACATACTATTTATTACCACAAGTCCTTGCTCTCAAGAAGCTTGCAATCTAAAGTCCTTATCCCATGTGCACACATACTAGGGCCAATTTAGTCAGAAGCCAATTTACTAACCAGCATATCATTGGAGTGTGGGAGGAAAAAATTGGAATATCATAAGGAAATCCACGCAAGCACAGGGAAAAGATGCAAATTCCATGTACCATTTACATGGAATTTGCATCATATCCTGGCTATTATTCAATATTTCTGGGGGAGATGCCACTGATGCAAGGAAGAAGTGCTAACAGCAGTTCTGCCCACCTTACCCTTCCCTGACTAAGGCTGGCCATACACTATACAATTTTCTTGTTCAACTTTGCTTTAGATTTTCCAAAACCATGTGATATAGGGTCAAACCTAAACACTTTCAATTTGTATGTAATCAGACAGGCCCTTGCACTACATAGTTTAAGGTAAATCTAAAGGAAATTGAATAAGAAAATTGTATAGTGTATGGCCAGCTTAAGCCATATCCTCTTTCATTTGTGTCATGCCCCCCCCCCCCCCCAACCAACCAAATACCCAACCAGATACCCAATCAGATACTGCAGCTAACAGGTGGAGGGTTTTTTAACAGAAGCATTGCTGTCAAATCAGAATGCAGTGCTCAAAACTGAGCATGGCCAGGTGCTGACTGACAATCTATAAGCTAATGAATCACCAGTCAGCCCCGTCTTCTACAATATTTATTTATCCTACTATAGTGCAAGCAGGGGCAAACTATATGAGAGTGGAAACAATGCTCAGGGTTCAGCATTGTTGCAACACCATCGCAGGAAGCTGCAGTCAGTGGACCTCACTGAGAGGCTCAACAAGTATTTGTGAGACTTTACAGGGGAAGTAAGGGAAAACAGGTAAATGCAGATAAACATATAATGGGAGGTCATAATTCTACTTGAATACATTGATCCTCACGTAATAGAAGATGGAAGCAATTTTGCAGATTAGCAGAATCTTGCCATAAACTGATTTTTGGAATTTTAAAATATTGGTTATGGATAATAAGTTGAATTTGGAGTTATCCTTTAATATATTGTAGTTTTCAGTGAACAGTTACCACTAAAAACTACATCAACACTTTGAAATACACTACAATCCTCATTGTTGGTCTTTACATGTGTTGATGAGCTTAGAATAACCAACTCAGCTAACTAAAACTATAATAAAGAGTTGAGAAGTATGCACGTTGTTGAAGATTTGCAGAAAGGTAGCAGAACATAATGATCACCTGGCTGAATTATGTATAGGGTTCAGTGAGGACAGCAGCTGCCAGACAGGCTAGCCATCAATGCTCTTGTTAGAATCCACAAAGGGGACTCAATCCTCAACTAATGCTCTTTAATTAAGACAGACAGGCCATGGTCCAGCAGAGCTGGCAGGTCACCACTCACACAGCTCCAAATGAGCCATATTATAATTAGAATCTAATTGAAAATCTCCAGGAGAAGCAGAACTTGAACTTTGCAGGCCCCAAATGCTGTTACTGTTTGGGTCCTGATGTGCCCCTTGTTAAATCCTTGCTGCTCAATTAAAACATTATGTAAAAAAAAAAAAAAACTGTGAGCATGATGTGGGTTATTAAATTGTGAGGTCTACCTTCAGCTTGAAACATCTGTTTGGATTCAGTTCAAAGCAACTTTTTTTTTTTTTTCTTGAAAACCAAACCATCTTTGTTACATCTGCGATCCTCCACAGGTGACCAGTTTAATCAAGGACAGTGTATATCCAGAGTTAATTCTCTGTAGTTACATTTTCATAACTTAACTCTTTCACAAACAGAGAGGTATACAGGCTGACTAACTGAGGGAGCAAGTTTGATCATCTAAATAGTCATGGTACATACTATTCGCATTAACCACTTAAGCCCTGGAAGATTTTACCCCCTTCCTGACCAGGGGGTATTTTGCGATTCGGCACTGCGTGACTTTAACGGACAATTGCGCAGTCGTGCGGCGCTGTACCCAAACAAATTTGACATCCTTTTTTTCCCACAAACAGAGCTTTCTTTTGGTGGTATTTGATCACCTGTGCGACTTTTTGATCATGCGCTATAAACAAAAAAAGAGCGACAATTTTGCAAAAATAACAATATTTTTCACATTTTTTTATATGAAATTCCCCCCCAAAAAATGTAAAAATCAAAATTTTTTAACATTTTCGGACAATTTGTTTTATGCTACATATGTTTGGTAAAAAAATCGCAAAAAACGTATTTTGATTGGTTTGCGTAAAAGTTATCGCGTTTACTAACAAAGGGAAAGATTTTTGTAATTTTTTTTTTTTTTTAACGCGTAATGGCGGCGATCTGCGATTTTTTTTGCGGGACTGCGACATTGGGGCGGACAGATCGGACCCTTGACTGACATTTTTGACACTTTTGGGGTTACCAGTGACATTTCTACAGTAATCAGTGCTATACATATGCACTGTTACTGTAAAATTACACTTTTTTTGAGAGGGAGGGGCTGTATGTGTCCCTAGGGGCGTGATTCTAACTGTGATTGGCTGTGGCTTGAGGTGTAGGAACAATGATCAACCATCCTACATAGTAGATCCGTATGATTACTATTCCTACACAGGGGAGAATGACAGGCGGCTTGTTTACATCAGCCGCCTGCCTTTCTCCCGCTGTCACGGACGATCGTGAGTGAGCGGCGGACATCGGGTCCACCGCTCACACGTGCGGGGGGGTTCCGTGACCGTGCGCTCGCTCCCCAGAGCCTCACAGGCTAGTGACGTACCGGTACGTCACTTTGCCTGTGAGGGGCTGACCGCCGCAGTATATGTACTTGCGGTGGTCGGCAAGTGGTTTTAAACACCCAGTAACTTGCAAGGAAGTGTTTAAATATTATGTTATGAACTTTTGAATGTTTGATGCACACACAATTATTTTTGGGGTTCTTTTCTAAGTACTGAAGTTCTGATCTAGATAAAATAGGGACATTTAGGTAAAGCCACAGAGGTAGCATCCTTATCCAAACATTGAAGCAAGCACTACAATATACCTTTCGATACATTGACTTTATTTTTCCAACTGTTATTTGCATTATTTTCTAAAACTTTAAAAAAAATTAAAGGGTATCAACAATACATCCTATTTTTTTAAATTTTGCATTGTGAAGGGAAAAATTAAACCTCCTGTCACATTTTAATTGCTATCTGTGTCCCCAGTGGGTAGATTTATGCTCACTATTTTTTTTATTTTGTGATTGTGACCATTGCTATAGAAACACAAAGTACATGGAAATCTAAAAATATTCAAGGGTGGGGGGAAATCTTCTAATCAGGACACCTGTTGCTGTGACATCTAAAAAGGTAAATCCTCTCACTTTGGAGAGATTTTCTTTTACTTCCTGTTGTGTCTTCAGGACAGAAAATGAAAATCTCCCCAATGGAACACAGACAGCAAAAATAAACTGACCGGGGTATTACCCATCTCTACTCTTTGCAAATTTAAAAAAATGGCTATACATACACTTTAAATAATGATCACAGTGACTAAGTACATAAAATAGCATTAGATGGCATCAGCAATGAGTATATCCTCATTTTGTTGTTTGGTAATCAACATTTTATTTATTGAGATACCCACTTTTTTGTTCAAATGCAAAACCTATTGGGCTAGCCAAAAACTATTATTGAACTAAAGATCTGATATCTGTCTGTGTTTTGGTGCTAGAGAAGGGCCAGAAATGGATCTGGAAAGCACTAAGAGTGTCAGTCACATTACCACCCCATGCATAGACACTTGTAGATATCCAAACAACTTTATCACCCAAGCGCTCACTCCGATGGGAATAATAGGCTTGCCGCTCTCCTCAGACGGGGAACCTTTTCAGAATTGCATAAGGGAGAAAGAAAGGAGGCGCAAACACCTAGTGCATTACCCTTGGACAACTTTTAGAACTTTTATTAAAAAGCCAAAATCATACAGACATAAAGAGCATATATAACATTAAATGAGTCCACCACACGTGGATGCAATCATCCCTGTCGTTGGACCGCTGACGCGTTTCGGGAGTCACGCTCCCTTCCTCAGAGCTCATAGGAAGGGAACGTGACTTTTACCCCCTTCCTGCCCATGCCAATTTTCAGCTTTCAGCAATGTCCCACTTTGAATTACGCTGTCATGCAACACTGTGCCCAAAATGAAAACATTATCTTTTTTTTCACACAAGTAGAGCTTTCTTTTGGTGGTATTTAATCACTGTTGGGTTTTTTATTTAAAAGATTTTCTTAGTTTCTGTCAGTACATTTTGTAAATAAGTAATTTTTCTCCTTCACTGATGTGGCCTGATGAGGCAGCACCGATGGGCACTGATAAGTTGGCACTTATGGGCACTGATGAGGTGGCACTGATTAGGTGGCACTGCTGAGGAGGCACTAATATGCCGCACTGATGGGCACTGATAGGTGGAACTGATATGTGACACTGATGAGCACTGATAGGCAGCACTGATGGGCACTGATGGGTGTCACTGGTGGGCAATGATAGGCGGTACAAATAGGTGGCACTGATGGGCAGCACTGATGGGAGGCACTGATGGGCAGCACTGATGAGCAGGCACTTATGGGTACTGAAAGGCAGCACTGACTGGAATCACTAATGGGCACTGATTGGTGTCAGTAATGGGCACTGATTGGTGTCACTGATGGGCACTGCTGGGGCTGTACTGTAATCAGGGCACGAATGATCAGTGCCCTGACTACCTGTACAGGTCTCCCCTGCGATGATATGCTGCTGATCTGCTCTCCTCACCACACACCAAACAGCACGTCCTTGTTTATATGTGACCGGCTGTGATTGGACAAAGCCAATCCCATGGGTAAAGAGCCATGTCAGTGGCTCTTTACTGAGATCAGGGCGTGAGAGCTGTGGTTCTATGGCACCGTCATATGACGTTGTCCCAGGTCGAGAGTGCATCCCACCTGCCGTCATTTTACCATATGGTGGACGGGAAGTGGTTAAAGTTTCTAATAAACTTTAAAATAGGCCTCACCATCAAATAAAAGATGAGTGGAAAACTAAATATGCAGAGTTGTAACCTTACAAGAAAGAACGGGCTGCTGCTAAGTAAGTTTAAGTACCCTTAAATTGGACCTGCAGACAAAACTTTTTTGGGGGTAAAGCAGAGATAAATTAGATCCCCTGTCACATTTTATGACCACATGTGGCCCTGTTGGGGAGATTTTCCTTTACCTACCGTGTGATCTATAGAAGTGAAATTAGGATGGAAAAAAAGTGCCCAAAGTTTGACTTTAAGCTTAAGGCAGATACCTTAACAAAAAATAAATGCAAATAAAGAACTGTCCTCTGTTTAAAACATCAGCTTGGGTGGATAGGACCTATGATTTTGTTCACCACCAATCCCCACAAGGTGGAATAGGTATGAGTGATAACTTATGTGATTATGTTTTTTTTTTAGAACTCTTCTCCCTGATTTAGGGTTACATTTGGTGAAAAAAGTGCCCTTTGCATTAATTTGGTGTATTTTGGACCATCTGATCAGTGGATCTAAATGAGAAAAGTTAATTAAAGCAGTTCCTTACTATCCAGGTCATAAGAAATGTATGGGGGTTATCAGGAATGACCTCTCCTTTGAAAGTGTTAGTTCCCTGGCTATAATGCTATGGTTTGGGCTGCAATGCTTTCTGAGTGTTTTACCTGGTACAAGTATAGGGACTCAGACACTGTTCTAACATTCATTTACAGCATCCTCCTTCTGGGTATATGAGTCAAATGTATTAAAGCTAGAATTGGCTATGAACCAGGCATGCAACTAGCATGTTAAAAAGAGGCCCTGCAATGGCAGCCCCTATATCTTTTTGATGATGGAATAACTTTAAAAACTTCACAAATAAAGGCTTACACACACACACTGCTAAGGTAGAAAGAATAAAAGAGATGTGCTGAATGTAAACACCCTACAAAAAGAAGTAGGAACCGTCTGTGACATTTTGAACATAAATCCATGAAATGCACGCCAAAATTCTGGGCCTGTCCAAATTAATTACAATTAAAAAATAAAAAAAAAACAGCATTTAATTTCTGCTTAATTCAAATTTAAAAAAAAAAAAACAATAATTTAACTATTCCAAAGCATAATAATAAAATAAAAAATGGAGCACAAACTGTTTCCATCAATCAGCTGTAGATTTCATATTTTAAAGAATTTTTCATTCAGAAAGCATACAAAAATAGTGAGAATTTTTTATTTATTTTTTTGCTCTTTGCAGAGAGTAAGTTACTGAACTGTGTTAAGAGAGCCAAAGTCAGAGCAGATGGTCATTCGCTCAGTGGAATAATATTCCTCTCATCCATCATGGTGACAGGCAGCACGGCTCTCAGCTTCCTTGCTGGTACATAACCCCCTTTTCCTGGTCAAAACTGATGTTGCATAATGTGACTCACTGGTGTCTGCTAATAAGATATAACCTTGAATCATCTGTAAAACACAAGGATGCTGAGCATTAATCAATGTTCAGCAACTGGGGAAAACTGACATGGGCTAAAAGGAGATGTTCACTTCAAAATACGCCTGTTATGTTTTATGATATGCCCTGTGTATATTAACAGGGCCCCCTGCTGGTTAAAAGCTACCTAGTTGCCAGAACTCATTGAACTGTGCCACTGCCATCTAACCATCCACAGACAGCAAGTAGGCTACAGATTGTCCATATGGCCTAGTGAACTTGTTCAAGACCAAAAGAATAGAAGAAGCCTTTGTGAGGCCTCATTGGAGCAGGGCTAAAAATATTGCATGTCAGCTACATTACTTGAATAATATCGACATTCACAAACCCTGACAACATTCAAAGAAACAATGCTCATTAACCAGTAAGGCCAGCGAATTAGTGATGTATAATCCTGAATAAAAAGGTGAAAATAATTTGTTAAATCTGTTCAAAATATTTCCAAAATTAGGGACAATCAAAGTTGTCACTTACACAAGTGGGAGGTATTCTGTTAGATCTTGTTGCAAGCAATCTGATCTGGGTGGTCCTGCCCATAAATTACCTTACTCAGACCTATTACCCAGATACATAGAAATACAGAAAGGAGTGCCAAACCAAATAAAAGAGTCCAAATTAGTTTTTATTGTTGAAAAAGTTTAAAATAAAACATGCGTTTTGGGAGCGACACCACTCCCCCCTTCATCAGTATTACAAGAATAAGCAAAAACAGTCATAATAATAATAAAAACTATGTCTAGATATACATTTTTTATCATTATAAACATATGTAGACATCATTTTTCATCATTATGACATATTAAATTATGCCTATTCTTGTAGCCCCGAGAAAGGGGGAATGATGTTGCCCTTGAAATGCGTTGACTGCCTTTGTTTGACTTTTTTCAAACAACAATTAAAATCCCCTTGGACTCTTTTAACTAATTTTGGTCTAAAGCACCTCTCTGAATTTCTATGATTTGAGTTACTGTTGAGTGCCCATCAAGGGAAGTCTGGCTGTATAGGGGGGCACGTCACCAGAGCTTTTGAGCTTGTTGGAGGTTTTCCTTCGTCTGACAACACATGCAAATATAAAACTTCCCAGTGCCTCTTTGAGTATGCTGTTCTGGACTGCTGGCCACTTAGGAGACTGCTGCACACTGCCGGTTAGCATTACATAGTTTCCCCTATGTACTTCATAATATGACTTATAGTTAAATTCTTATTACATGATGTAGCATTTAGGGAAAGCTGGGAGTATTCAAGAAAAACCTGTCTGAAAAGCAGGTCTATGAGGTCTATGAGGCATAGCTTTATAGTCAATGAATGCAGCTATACAGCTGCACACTATACCTATAACAAACCCATAAGAGACAAGCACTGTGAGTGAGCTACATCATCCTTCCCAACCTTATCCAAAAAAGGAAAATATAATTATTCATCAAGAATTTTACTTAAAATATTTTATTTAAGTGTTTTAGCTACACAGCATTTTGGAATCAAGTGTAGGATTCTGATGCAAGAAACCCAAGTTAATTGGTTTTACCAGAAGCTTTAGTTTGAGTTCTAGTTTAGTATAGTTATTTCACCTTAATAAGATAAGCCTAATAAGGTAAGTAATGGTTATGTCAAGCCTTTAGAACTTCCTTTAGGATGTAACTTGCCATGAAATCGAGCTTTAGAATTATGCACCAATGCTATTCCACGCTCTGCCTACAAGAAATTCTAATCATTCTCTCATTTCTGAATTTTAGCTCCTACATAAATTCACATCATTTATTGTTATTATTCATAGACAATATTTTATTTTACCTGTCTCCACACTTTTTCATTTTTACATATGCAGTGCAGAGCATAACTATTCCTCCAAGTTTTTTTTTTTTTTTTTGGTTAAGACAATGGGCTTGATTTACTAAAGGCAAATCCACTCTGCACTACAAGTGCACTTGGAAGTGCAGTCGCTGTAGATCCAAGGGGGACATGCAAGGAAAATAAAAACAGCCTTTTTGCATGCACAAGATTGGATGATAGAAATCAGCAGAGCTTCCCCTCATTTCAGATATTCCCCTCAGATCTACAGTGACTGCACTTCTAAGTGCACTTGCAGTGCACAGTAATTTGCATTTAGTAAATAACCCCCAATGTATCTATTTGGAGTTTTGGTAAAGTACTGTATTCTAAAAAGAATGTATTAGATATGTATTGATGGATAGCTTTTTGACAAGCGGTATTTTGCATACAAGGCTACACTGATATCCTTTAGAGATGGAGTCTATATTTGGAACCAAAAAGCCTATTGATTATATCCTATTTCTATACTGCAGCAGCAACAACAACAAGTGTAGGGAAGGGAAAACACAACCACTAAAAGGAAACCTATTTTATGTATAATCTCTGTTTTATTGGTTTTTTTAGGATACAACGTATAACAACATAAGACAATAAAGACTTGTAGGTACAGGTGATATACAGGGGATGCAATAAAGCATTCCAGAGAACAGGCCAGTAACATACTTTAACAGGTAATATACTGTATATGCTATATACAGCATATGCAATATATATGCTATGTAAAAACAGTAGGTAGGAATTTGGTATAAGAGTGAAGGCAAGCTTGATTCAATGTAGTGTGTAATTCCCAAAAGACCTGTAATCTAGATACATGTACAATATATAATGCAGTTGTATATCCCAAATGTAGAAACAGAGGTTTTATAGCAAACAATAAATGTTGATATACATTATGCGCAAACATATAAAAAGCAACATGTAAATTCCAAGTTCATCTAGGAGAATAGAGAAAATGAGTAAGAGGAAGAAAAGGAGAGATGAGAAGTTAAGCAAGATACTTAGAGAAAAAGAGAGGGGAGAAGGGGAAGAGAGGGGGTGGGAAGACATGTTAGTTGAAATAACTGTTGTTATCCATTCCAGGACTAAACAGACCTAGCTGAAGCACTCTAGAAAGAGTGAAGAAAAGCTATCCGTCTATAGCAGTGATGGGGAACCTTGGCACCCCTGATGTTTTGGAACTACATTTCCCATGATGCTCAACTACACTGCAGGGTGCATGAGCATCATGGGAAATGTAGTTCCAAAACATCTATGGTGCCAAGGTTCCCCATCACTGGTCTATAGGTAATGAGAAAATGTAGCAGAGGTTCACCAATGTTCCCATTGAAGCTAAGCAACTGGAAACCTTTCCAATGGTTTCTCTTCGGTATGTATCATCTGATCCAGGGATTGGATCTCGTTCATTTCACAGTCTCAGACTCATTCTGCCAGGAAACATATTTTAGTTGTAAAAAAAAGTTTTAATTTTCATCTCTGTGATATGACTCATGAATATAGTGCACAAGTTATGGCGCCATTTTGAGTTGCTTAGACTTTTTGCTTTTCCCACTTCATAGTTCATCAAAATTCAAAGGAAGTCTAGCAATCCCCAATCATAGTGCTTCTCATGTAATATTGTCCTAAAATGTATTTCTATAACACCTGTCATATTTATTGCCAACTACAACCCTTCCTAGTAAGGGCCTTAGTTAGGTACATGTTTTGAAATATAAGCTCTCACATACAATTGCATATGAAATATCATCACGTTCTCCTGTTTAAGATGAACACAGTGGTCAAATACAGCAAGTCAAGCTTACTCCTAGTCATCATTAGTCAAGTTCCTTAAACTTCATTAATATCAGCATTACTTGCTGCCATGGTGCCTGGTCCTTTCCAGGTGAAAAATGTTTCATCAGCAATATTAAAGTGGAAGATGCAAGAGGTAGAAAAACCACGCTGAAGTCCATTGGTTTGCCTTCTCTTCAGAATTAATTTTCACCAGCAGTAACAAAGGTGTTTCTCCTCCTTTTTCTCCCTAAAATCTCCAGTGATGCATTATAGAGTATTGGAACAGAAAACAGTCACAGTTGCCCAATCATTTTTATTGTTTGTTGACAAAAATACCCATATTACAGTTGATAGCTTATCAAATTCTCAAGCGTTTATTCGTAAGAAATATTCAAATTGATGAGGCTTTCCTCTGGCACGTCATCTCATGTCTGGGAATATCGGTAGTCCAGGCTATAAAAGTATACCATTTGGAGATGTAGCAATATATTTACTACCAATTTCTTGTTCTTCCAAGTTAGAAAGTGGCTGGTAACAGTAATGTTGTGGGCCTGTCTGGTAAAACCACATAAATAAGAACTATTCAGCATATCCTGGCCTGGCTCTGCTCAGTGCTGAGATAGAAAAAAATTTGCATTTTAGTAACCGACAAGAGAAACATTTAATGAATCACAGGCTTCAAACAAAAATTATGAACAAAGCATCGACCTTATTCAAACTGTAAGAAAAATGATAGAATGTCTGATTTTGATTAATGTATTTTTTAAGCAAAGAGCTCTGAATATTTATCATATAAATGAAGTTTCAAGAAAAAAGTATTTCTGTTCTTGAAAATCAATATAAAGAGTATAGCAGGGCTTTTCTTAAGCTTTGGGTTAGCCATTTGCATTATTACAATACTTAAACTTTTACCCAGTAGCCGTATTCACTTACATAATGAGAAATACTGTTAATGGAAAGGAGTAGGCCGCAGAAAAAAATAGTGCCAGTGCCAATGTACCGATCCTTACACTTTTAAACTCACACAGTCTGAGAGACTTTGTAGCACCATAATGTATACAATGGGTAGTGGTCATCGGTCAGCCTGCTCATGTGACATTGCTGACCAAGACAGTCTCCTCTTACTTCAAGGACCGGGACCTCACTGACCAATGACCGCTAGCCACTGCTGGCATTATATTGCTACACAGCCTCCAGGGCTTTTTACAGATTTTAACCACTTGCCGACTAGCCGCCACACATATACTGCAGCAGGTCGGCTCTATTTCACTAAACAACGTACCTGTACATCGTTTTGTGCAATAGCCAGTGGGGGCGCATGCCATGATTGGCCAGAGGGAGAGCCAATCAGTGAGTCCGCCAGACGCGATGTCTGCTTGCCAACAGCGATCGCTCTCCATAGAGACAAAACAGCGGTTTGCCTATGTAAACAAGGTAGACCCCTGTTCTGTCACAGATGAAGACAGGGATCCTGTGTTCCTCCTATTCAGGAACACAGATTTCTGTGATCATCTAGTTAATTCACCCCTCACACAGTTAGTAAGCACCCCCTAGGGACACACTTAATCCTTTGATGCCCCTGGTGTTAACCCTTTTCCTGCCAGTGTCATTAGTACAGTAACAGTGCATGTTTTTAGCATTGATTATTGTAGTAATGTCACTGTTCCCATCAAAAGTATCAGTTAGGTGTCCGATCTTGCAGTCCTGCTAAAAATCGCTGATCGTCGCCATTACTATTAAAAAAATAGAAAATAAATAAAAATGCCATAAATCGATATCCTAGTTTGTAGACACGATAACTTTTGTGCAAACCAATCAATATACACTTATTGGGATTTTTTCAATCAAAAATATGTGGCAGAATATATATTGGCCTAAAATGATGAAAAAAAAATAGATTTTTACATTGTTTGTTTTTATTGACTGTGTTTTATAGCAAAAAGTAAAAAATATTGTTTTTTTCCCCCAGAAATGTCACTCTTATTTTGTTTAAAGTGCAAAAAATAAAAACCGCAGAGGTGATCAAATTCCCATAGCCAAACAGGAAGTGAGGGAAAATCTCAGCAAATTGAGGGAATTCCTTGGGGACCCCCAGGTCACCAGAATTATTGCCCCCATTGGAAGATTTCCTCTCTATTTCTTTTCTGGGGTAAACCCAAAATTTGGGATTTTCTTTTACTTTCACTTTCAATGATAATGGTAAACAGGACAAATAGAGAGGATGAACCTCCCTAATGGGGGCACAGACAGCAGTAAAAACTGGCAAGCATTCTAATCCATTTCCACTCTATCCAAATCAAACTGCATTTAGTTGTACTTTGAAGGTGTACAGATCAGTAAACTGACAAACATGGGTAGTGGATGATTCTTGGCACAGTAGACATGTGCAGAATGGAAAAATGTGTTTTGTTTTGTTTCAGATAGATTTGTTATGTTACTAATCTTGTTTCATTGATAAGTTTCGGAATTCGTTTTGTTTTGTTTCCCTTTGTTTAATTTTGTTTATTAATTTTCAAACAAATTCAAAATTTTCAGAACAATTTAAATTCGAATTGGTTGACTAATGATCGACCAATTCGAATTCTGTGTGACTGATAGCTGGTTTTTAAAGAGTGGGCCGGGAAGCCGACTGTCAGGTCCTTAACAACCAAAGACTCATTAGCTGTCACCGGATTCCTGGCTGAATGATGGTTGTAAACAAAAGAATGCCAGCAATGAAGAATTCAGACAAAAAACAGCATAGGGTCATCTATTAAATCCATACCAGGTCCGTCAGGTCTGATATAGATTTTGATGGGAACTTCATGCCAAAATGTAAAAAAAACAATGTGGTTCCACTCCAAAATTTACGCCAGACCCTTATCTGAGCATGCAGCCTTGCAGGCCAGGAAAGAGGGGGGGGGGGATAAGCAAGTGGGTCCCCATGTTGCCAACATAGGGACAAATGCTTCTTCCCCACAACCCTGGGCGGTGGTTGTGGGGGTCTGCAGGTGGGTGGCTTATCAGAATTTGGAAGCCCTTCTTAACAAGGGGTCTCCCAGATCCCGCCCCCCCTACATATGTGAATGAGTATGGGCTATATACTACCTTTACCCATTCATCAAAAAAGTGCAAAAAGTGAGTAAAGACATAATACAAATTTTGACAAGTCTTTTTTAAAAATAAAATTTCCCCTGGTGTAGATCTATCTGCCACCCGAAAAAATAAAAAAAAACTCCGGTTTCGTTGAAGGCTCCAGCCATCTGCCTGTTCCTCTGTCTGAAATTTCTTTAATAACTAAGGGGTCCGAGTCATTTAATGATGTAGTTGGGTGACCCAGCCCTTGTGACGTCATCGACCCAGCATGCCTTAGTCAATGATGTCAAAAGAAGATGGGGTCACTAGGTGACATCACCTAGTGGCCCCGCCTATTAGCTATTTAAGCACTGTCGGGACCTTTTTTGTTTTTTAATAAAGGTCTTTTTACAGTTTTTTGATGAATGGGTAGGGTTATACCATACTCATTCACATGGGGGGTCCGGGAACTGGGGGCCCCCTTGTTAAATAGGACTTCTAGATTCCGATGTGCCCCCTGCCCATAGACCCCCATAACCTCCACCCAGGGTTGTGGGAAGAAGCCCCTGCTCACTCGTCCCTCCCTTTTCTGGCCTTCCGGGCTGCATGCTCAGATAAGAGCCTGGTATGAATTTTTTTTGAGGGGGAGCACACTTTTTTTTTTCTTAATTTTTCATTGCCAATATTCTTTTGTTTACATTTTAGCTGTCAGTGGGTTTCCCCACTGACAGCCCACTCCTTAAAAACCAGCTATTCAGCTATACAGGATTCGAAATGGTTGATCATTTTTCGACCGATACGAATTTGAATCATTACGCAAATTTGGAATTTGTTAGAAAATGAACTCAAGAAACACAATAAAATTAATTTCAATTAAATTCATCACTAGTGTTGAGCGAACACGGACTGTATTATTCGTGTTCGTACCGAATAATTGGATTTTTTGTACCCGAACACGGACACGGACACTTTACTGTATGTTCGGGTAAAAATCCGTGTTCGGTCGTTTTATTTCCGGGTTTTGCATGCTTTGGCGCTCTTTTCATGGCGGGCTTTCAACAGCCAATCAACAATCGTTTAACTGGTGTGCCTTAAGCCATCCCAGCCATGCCTGCAAATGTCTCAGTAGCTGTGATTGGCCGTCTGAAGCATGTGACCAAGTCTTTATAAGTTCGAGGCAGCCGCAGCGGCGTCATTATGCTGCTTAGATTCAGGGACAGAGAGCACACATCAACGTGCTGGCTGCTGATTAGGGAAAGATAGGCAGGAAAAAACCATTTGTGTCCGGATAGAATTGAGGGACAGGTCGGAGTGTTTAGGCAGGGCGAGTTGTAGGCATTTTAGGGATAGAGTCTGCTGAATTATATAGGGTCAGTGTCTTCTACAAACTACAATCGATATTGCTGTGTGGGGGGTGGGGTGAATCTGCACTCAATCCTGATCTACGATCTCTTCTCAATCCTGTTAGGGACAGAGTCTGCTGAATTTTAGGGAAACTGTGTTCTACAAACTACAATCGATATTGCTGTGTGGGGGGTGGGGTGAATCTGCACTCAATCCTGATCTACGATCTCTTCTCAATCCTGTTAGGGACAGAGTCTGCTGAATTTTAGGGAAACTGTGTTCTACAAACTACAATCGATATTGCTGTGTGGGGGGTGGGGTGAATCTGCACTCAATCCTGATCTACGATCTCTTCTCAATCCTGTTAGGGACAGAGTCTGCTGAATTTTAGGGAAACTGTGTTCTACAAACTACAATCGATATTGCTGTGTGGTGTGGGATTGGAGATAGGCAGGTGTCAGTGATCCACATCCATTTTTCTGTGTGTGAGCTGCAGTGAACACAATCTTTTTGGGCTGCAGTGAACACAATCTTTTTGGGCTGCAGTGAACACAATCTTTTTGGGCTGCAGTGAACACAATCTTTTTGGGCTGCAGTGAACACAATCTTTTTGGGGTGCAGTGAACAAAATCTTTTTGGGGTGCAGTGAACACAATCCTTTTTGGTGTGCAGTGAACACAATCTTTGTGGGGTGCAGTGAACAAAATCCTTTGTGGGGTGCAGTGAACACAATCTTTTTGGGGTGCAGTGAACAAAATCCTTTTTGGGGTGCAGTGAACAACATCCTTTTTGGGGTGCAGTGAACACAATCTTTTTGGGGTGCAGTGAACAAAATCCTTTGTGGGGTGCAGTGAACACAATCTTTTTGGGGTGCAGTGAACACAATCTTTTTGGGGTGGAGTGAACAACATCCTTTTTGGGGTGCAGTGAACAAAATCCTTTTTGGGGTGCAGTGAACAAAATCATTTTTGGGGTGCAGTGAACACAATCTTTTTGGGGTGCAGTGAACACAATCTTTGTGGGGTGCAGTGAACACAATCTTTTTGGGGTGGAGTGAACAACATCCTTTTTGGGGTGCAGTGAACAACATCCTTTTTGGGGTGCAGTGAACACAATCTTTTTGGGGTGCAGTGAACACAATCTTTGTGGGGTACAGTGAACAGAATCTTTGTGGGGTGCAGTGAACAAAATCTTTGGGGGGTACAGTGAACACAATCTTTGTGAGGTGCAGTGAACACAATCTTTGTGGGGTGCAGTGAACACAATCATTGTGGGGTGCAGTGAACTCAATCTTTGTGGGGTACAGTGAACACAATCTCATACTGAAGGTTTGAGGGTGCTGCCTGTTCCATACTCCCCCTACTCCTCATCTAGCCTTTTAGGGGTACAAACAATAGTAATTGGGGCCTAGTGTGGTTGTGTACGTGTGATATACATACACTTTTTTGGGATCATATTTTCTATTCCGCTATTTAATCAAAAACCTTTGGGGATCAGTTAAATTGGGGGATAGTCTGTGTTGGTACGTGTGAGAGAGATCCACCTTTCCAAGTTGTTGGGGTTCATCTCATACTTCTGAAGGTTTGAGGGTGCTGCCTGTTCCATACTCCCCCCTACTCCTAGCCTTTTAGGGGTACAAACAATAGTAATTGGGGCCTAGTGTGGTTGTGTACGTGTGATATACATACACTTTTTTGGGATCATATTTTCTATTCCGCTATTTAATCAAAAACCTCTGGGGATCAGTTAAATTGGGGGATAGTCTGTGTTGGTACGTGTGAGAGAGATCCACCTTTCCAAGTTGTTGGGGTTCATCTCATACTTCTGAAGGTTTGAGGGTGCTGCCTGTTCCATACTCCCCCTACTCCTAGCCTTTTAGGGGTACAAACAATAGTAATTGGGGCCTAGTGTGGTTGTGTACGTGTGATATACATACACTTTTTTGGGATCATATTTTCTATTCCGCTATTTAATCAAAAACCTCTGGGGATCAGTTAAATTGGGGGATAGTCTGTGTTGGTACGTGTGAGAGAGATCCACCTTTCCAAGTTGTTGGGGTTCATCTCATACTTCTGAAGGTTTGAGGGTGCTGCCTGTTCCATACTCCCCCTACTCCTAGCCTTTTAGGGGTACAAACAATAGTAATTGGGGCCTAGTGTGGTTGTGTACGTGTGATATACATACACTTTTTTGGGATCATATTTTCTATTCCGCTATTTAATCAAAAACCTCTGGGGATCAGTTAAATTGGGGGATAGTCTGTGTTGGTACGTGTGAGAGAGATCCACCTTTCCAAGTTGTTGGGGTTCATCTCATACTTCTGAAGGTTTGAGGGTGCTGCCTGTTCCATACTCCCCCTACTCCTAGCCTTTTAGGGGTACAAACAATAGTAATTGGGGCCTAGTGTGGTTGTGTACGTGTGATATACATACACTTTTTTGGGATCATATTTTCTATTCCGCTATTTAATCAAAAACCTTTGGGGATCAGTTAAATTGGGGGATAGTCTGTGTTGGTACGTGTGAGAGAGATCCACCTTTCCAAGTTGTTGGGGTTCATCTCATACTTCTGAAGGTTTGAGGGTGCTGCCTGTTCCATACTCCCCCTACTCCTAGCCTTTTAGGGGTACAAACAATAGTAATTGGGGCCTAGTGTGGTTGTGTACGTGTGATATACATACACTTTTTTGGGATCATATTTTCTATTCCGCTATTTAATCAAAAACCTCTGGGGATCAGTTAAATTGGGGGATAGTCTGTGTTGGTACGTGTGAGAGAGATCCACCTTTCCAAGTTGTTGGGGTTCATCTCATACTTCTGAAGGTTTGAGGGTGCTGCCTGTTCCATACTCCCCCTACTCCTAGCCTTTTAGGGGTACAAACAATAGTAATTGGGGCCTAGTGTGGTTGTGTACGTGTGATATACATACACTTTTTTGGGATCATATTTTCTATTCCGCTATTTAATCAAAAACCTCTGGGGATCAGTTAAATTGGGGGATAGTCTGTGTTGGTACGTGTGAGAGAGATCCACCTTTCCAAGTTGTTGGGGTTCATCTCATACTTCTGAAGGTTTGAGGGTGCTGCCTGTTCCATACTCCCCCTACTCCTAGCCTTTTAGGGGTACAAACAATAGTAATTGGGGCCTAGTGTGGTTGTGTACGTGTGATATACATACACTTTTTTGGGATCATATTTTCTATTCCGCTATTTAATCAAAAACCTCTGGGGATCAGTTAAATTGGGGGATAGTCTGTGTTGGTACGTGTGAGAGAGATCCACCTTTCCAAGTTGTTGGGGTTCATCTCATACTTCTGAAGGTTTGAGGGTGCTGCCTGTTCCATACTCCCCCCTACTCCTAGCCTTTTAGGGGTACAAACAATAGTAATTGGGGCCTAGTGTGGTTGTGTACGTGTGATATACATACACTTTTTTGGGATCATATTTTCTATTCCGCTATTTAATCAAAAACCTTTGGGGATCAGTTAAATTGGGGGATAGTCTGTGTTGGTACGTGTGAGAGAGATCCACCTTTCCAAGTTGTTGGGGTTCATCTCATACTTCTGAAGCTTTGAGGGTGCTGCCTGTTCCATACTCCTCCTCCTCCTCATCCATCCTTTTAGGTGTACAAACAATAGTAATTGGGGCCTAGTGTGCTTCTGTACGTGTGAGATACATACACATTTTTTGATCATATTTCCTATTCCGCTATTCAATAAAAACCTTTGGGGATCAATTAAATTGCGGAATAGTCTGTGTCGGTACGTGTGAGATCCACCTTTCCAAGTTTTTGGGGTTCATCTCATACTTCTGAAGCTTTGAGGGTGCTGCCTGTTCCATACTCCTCCTCCTCCTCATCCATCCTTTTAGGTGTACAAACAATAGTAATTGGGGCCTAGTGTGCTTCTGTACGTGTGAGATACATACACATTTTTTGATCATATTTCCTATTCCGCTATTCAATAAAAACCTTTGGGGATCAATTAAATTGCGGAATAGTCTGTGTCGGTACGTGTGAGATCCACCTTTCCAAGTTTTTGGGGTTCATCTCATACTTCTGAAGCTTTGAGGGTGCTGCCTGTTCCATACTCCTCCTCCTCCTCATCCATCCTTTTAGGTGTACAAACAATAGTAATTGGGGCCTAGTGTGTTTCTGTACGTGCGAGATACATACACTTTTTTTGATCATATTTCCTATTCCGCTATTCAATAAAAACCTTTGGGGATCAATTAAATTGCGGGATAGTCTGTGTCGGTACGTGTGAGATCCACCTTTCCAAGTTTTTGGGGTTCATCTCATACTTCTGAAGCTTTGAGGGTGCTGCCTGTTCCATACTCCTCCTCCTCCTCATCCATCCTTTTAGGTGTACAAACAATAGTAATTGGGGCCTAGTGTGCTTCTGTACGTGTGAGATACATACACATTTTTTGATCATATTTCCTATTCCGCTATTCAATAAAAACCTTTGGGGATCAATTAAATTGCGGAATAGTCTGTGTCGGTACGTGTGAGATCCACCTTTCCAAGTTTTTGGGGTTCATCTCATACTTCTGAATCTTTGAGGGTGCTGCCTGTTCCATACTCCTCCTCCTCCTCATCCATCCTTTTAGGTGTACAAACAATAGTAATTGGGGCCTAGTGTGTTTCTGTACGTGCGAGATACATACACTTTTTTTGATCATATTTCCTATTCCGCTATTCAATAAAAACCTTTGGGGATCAATTAAATTGCGGGATAGTCTGTGTCGGTACGTGTGAGATCCACCTTTCCAAGTTTTTGGGGTTCATCTCATACTTCTGAAGCTTTGAGGGTGCTGCCTGTTCCATACTCCTCCTCCTCCTCATCCATCCTTTTAGGTGTACAAACAATAGTAATTGGGGCCTAGTGTGCTTCTGTACGTGTGAGATACATACACATTTTTTGATCATATTTCCTATTCCGCTATTCAATAAAAACCTTTGGGGATCAATTAAATTGCGGGATAGTCTGTGTCGGTACGTGTGAGATCCACCTTTCCAAGTTGTTGGGGTTCATCTCATACTTCTGAAGGTTTGAGGGTGCTGCCTGTTCCATACCCCCCCTACTCCTCATCTAGCCTTTTAGGGGTACAAACAATAGTAATTGGGGCCTAGTGTGGTTGTGTACGTGCGAGATACATACACTTTTTTTGATCATATTTCCTATTCCGCTATTCAATAAAAACCTTTGAGGATCAATTGAATTGCGGGATAGTCTGTGTCGGTACGTGTGAGAGAGATCCACCTTTCCAAGTTGTTGGGGTTCATCTCATACTTCTGAAGGTTTGAGGGTGCTGCCTGTTCCATACTCCCCCTACTCCTCATCTAGCCTTTTAGGGGTACAAACAATAGTAATTGGGGCCTAGTGTGGTTGTGTACGTGTGATATACATACACTTTTTTTGGATCATATTTTCTATTCCGCTATTCAATAAAAACCTTTCTAGGGCAAGATCTTAAATTACAGAAATATGAGGAGACCGTCAAATAAGGGCCGTGGCCTGGGTCGTGGTGCTGCTGGTAGAGCTCCTGTTGCAAGGAGAGGACATGGTCGATCTGTGCCAGCTACACGCACAAGTGAAACACCTTCCTCAAGTGTGAGTAGGCGACAGAACCTGCATCAGTATTTGGTAGGGCATCAAACGCCCCTAGAAGTGATGAGGCCAGAACAAGTTGAGGCGATAGTAGATTGGTTTGCTGCTGACAGTGCCTCCAGTTCCTTCACATTGTCTCCCACCCAGTCTACTGCAGAAAGGTCAGAGTTGGCACCTGCAGCCAATGTCCAACCGTCTTTCACCTCACCCCCTTGAAAATCAGGCCAGCAGTCTGAGCCCCAAGCCATACAGCAGTCTCTTATTCTTTTTGAGGACTCTGTCAGCAGGGTTTCCCAGGGCCATCCACCTAGCCCTGCCCCAGAAGTGGAAGAGATTGAGTGCAGCGATGCCCAACCACTTATTCCTCAAGATGAGTACATGCAAGGATCATCGCAGCACGTCTCCGATGATGACGAAACGCAGGTGCCAACTGCTGCGGCGTTCAGCATTGTGGAGACCGACAAGGAGGGCAGGGGTGAAGACTGGGTGGAAGATGATGTGGAGGACGATGAGGTCCTCGACCCCACATGGAATGAACGTCATGCAGGTGAACTGAGTAGTTTGGAGGAAGAGGCGGTGGTCGCACAGAGCCACCAGCACAGCAGAAGAGGGAGCAGGGTGCAGAAGCGGAGCGGCCGTGCCCTAGACACTACGCCCGCTACTGCCCAACGCAGCAAGGGAACGAGCGCACCAAAGTCAGCACAAAGGAGTTCTCTAGCGTGGAAGTTCTTTAGAAAATGTGCTGATGACAGGACACGAGTGGTTTGCACCCTGTGCAATCAGAGCTTGAAGCGAGGCATGAACCTTCTCAACCTGAGCACAACCTGCATGATCAGGCATCTAAGTGCAAAGCACGAGCTGCAGTGGAGTACACACCTTCAAAACCAAGAAACGTCTCTGGCTCATCCTGCTTCCTCTTCTGCTGCAGTCTCGGCCGCTCCAGCCACATCTGTAGTGATACCGGCACCTGCCACCCCGCAAACAGACGATCTGTCAGCAACACCACCACCTGGGTCACCAACAACCATCTCCACAATGTCCCGTGGAAGCGTTCAGCTTTCCATCTCCCAAACACTTGAGAGGAAGAGGAAGTACCCCCCTACCCACCCGCGATCCCTGGCCCTGAATGCCAGCATTTCAAAATTATTGGCCTTTGAAATGCTGTCATTCCGTCTGGTGGAGACGCACAGTTTTAAAAACCTTATGTCGGTGGCTGTCCCACAGTACGTCGTGCCCAGCCGCCACTACTTTTCCAGGCAAGCCATCCCTTCCCTGCACAACCAAGTGGGGGAAAAAATCAGGTGTGCACTGCGCAACGCCATCTGTGCCAAGGTCCACCTAACTACGGATACGTGGACCAGTAAGCACGGTCAGGGGCGTTATATCTCCCTAACGGCACACTGGGTAAATGCAGTGGCGGATGGGCCTGAGGCGGATAGCAATTTGGCGCATGTCCTTCCACCACCGAGGATTGCAGGGCGCTTCAGTTTGCCTCCTGTTCCTAACTCCTCCTACTCCGCTTCCTCATCCTCTACCGCCTCCTCATCCGGACAGCGTAACACCTTCACCACCAACTTCAGCACGGCCAGGGGTAAACGACAGCAGGCAGTTTTACAACTTGCCTGTTTGGGGGACAAACCACACACCGCGCAGGAGTTGTGGAGGAGCATGGAACAGCAGACAAATGAGTGGTTGCTGCCAGCGAGCCTCAAGCCCGGCCTGGTGGTGTGCGATAACGGGCGAAATCTCATAGCAGCTCTGGGCCTAGCCGGTTTGACGCACATCCCTTGCCTGGCGCATGTGCTGAATTTGGTGGTGCAGAGGTTCCTTAAAAACTACCCCGATATGTCAGAGCTGCTGCAGAAAGTGCGGGCCGTTTGTGCGCACTTTCGGCGTTCTCACCCTGCTGCTGCTCGCCTGGCAGCGCTGCAGCGTAACTTCGGCCTTCCCGCTCACCGCCTCATATGTGACGTGCCCACAAGGTGGAACTCCACCTTGCACATGCTGGAAAGACTGTGCGAGCAGCAGCAGGCCATAGTGGAGTTTCAGCTGCAGCACGCACGCGTGAGTCGCTCTGCGGAACAGCACCACTTCACCACCAATAACTGGGCCTCCATGCGAGACCTGTGTGCCTTGTTGCGCTGTTTTGAGTACTCCACCAACATGGCCAGTGGCAATGACGCCGTTCTCAGCTTAACTATCCCACTTCTATGCCTCCTTGAAAAAACAATTCGGGCGATGATGGAAGAGGATGTGGCACAGGATGAGGAGGAGGAGGAGGATGAAGAGGTAACATTTCCAAGGCTTTCAGGGCAGTCATTCGCAAGGGGCTCCGAGGGTGGGTTCCTGCACACGCAAACGCCAGGGACGCAATTGTCCAGCAGGGGCACAGTTCTGGAGGATGAGGAGGATGAGGAGGAGGAGGAGCTGGAGGAGGAGATGGAACCATGTTCACAGCAGGGTGGCACCCAGGCCAGCTCATGGCCATCACTGGTGCGTGGCTGGGGGGATACAGAGGACACGGACCATACACCTCCCACAGAGGACAGCCTTTCGTCGCCTCTGGGCAGCCTGGCACACATGAGCGATTACATGCTGCAGTGTCTCCACAACGACCGCCGAGTTGCCCACATTCTAACTTGTGCTGATTACTGGGTGGCCACGCTGCTGGATCCCCGTTACAAGGACAACGTACCGTCCTTAATTCACTCACTGGAGCGCGATCGCAAGATGCGCGAGTACAAGCGCACGCTGGTAGACGCCATGCTGCTGGCATTCCCATCTGACAGCGGGGCCACAGTGGAAGCACAAGGCAGAGGAGGAGGAGGAGGAGGTCGCCAACGCAACCAGGGCACCGCCAGCACCTCAGAAGGCAGGGTTAGCATGGCCGAAATGTGGAAAAGCTTTGTCAGCACGCCACAACAAACAGCAGCACCAGCAGCTCAGATGGAACGTCTTAGCAGGAGGCAGCATTTTACCAACATGGTGGAGCAGTATGTGTGCACACGCCTACATGTAGTGAATGACGGGTCTGCCCCCTTCAACTTCTGGGTCTCCAAATTGGGCACATGGCCTGAGCTTGCCCTTTACGCCTTGGAGGTGCTGGCGTGCCCTGCAGCCAGTGTATTATCTGAACGGGTATTTAGCACGGCTGGGGGCGTTATAACAGACAAGCGCAGCCGCCTGTCCAGAGACAATGTGGACAAGCTCACGTTCATTAAAATGAACCAGGCATGGATCCCACGGGACTTTTCCGTACCTTATGCAGAATAGCAATGGATACCGACCTTACCCACCCATTGTTCCATTTTTGCTCTTTCTCACTCTTTTGGGGTGTACCCTCATTTAAAATTTGTGAAAAGAAGCAGTGTTGGCTACCTCGTCCTCCTCCTCAGGGCCAGATTAATGTAGGGTCTATTGGAGCTGCAGCTCCAGGCCCCTACCTTTTATATAGGCCCCGGGTTGGCCATATTCACTGTTACCGCTCTTCTGTCACTTGTAAACACAGAAGTCTGGCTTCTATGCTCGCTTCCCCAGGCAGCACCCTCAGAACCTCCCCACACAGCGTGAAGGCCGGACAAGGAGGGACAGTTGGCGATGCATGGATGTGTTTATGGGCTTCAGAGACAGCATCCCATGTTGAATTAGGCATGCATGGCTGCACCCTTCCTCCTCTGGGTGCATGGCAAGGCACGGCCCTAAGGCCCTTCAAAATCCTCAGCACCAAGCCCATGATGCTGTTAATCCGGCCCTGGTCCTCCTCCACCGCCGCTTCCACCTACACCGCCCATAGGTGTGCGCAGCCTATTGCATTAAGGTGTGCACCCCAAAGTTGAAATACACATGCATGTGTTTGCCAGCAGGGAGAGTAATGTATCGGGGCCATGTACCTGTAGGCAAGGAGAAATAGAGCAGAGCAGGTCCCAGGGAGATCTTTCCCATCTCCTCACTGGCAATGCTATGTGCCCTAGGTGATTAGGGTGTGCCCAGGCACACCCAGCACACCCTGTGCGCACGCCTATGTCACCGCCACATCCACCACCACCTCAACCTCCCTCCTACTCCATATGGGCCTCGTCCTTCAGAGATGAAGAAGAACATTGTTTTATTTTTCTGGTTTTTTTTGTTGTTTTAAGTTATTTCCCTATCCACATTTGTTTGCAGAGCACTTGCCATGCTCTTAATTACGTTTTGCTGCCATTTGCAGCACTCTAGCCCTTTCCTTTGGTGTTTTAGAGCCATTTTAGTGCCTTAAAGTTCGGGTCCCCATTGACTTCAATGGGGTTCGGTGTCCGGGAAAAGTTCGGTAAAAGTCCGGGACACGGACCCGGACTTTTTTTTAAAGTTCGGCCGAACCCGTCGAACACGGACATCTAGGTGTCCGCTCAACCCTATTCATCACTATTTCATTCAGAGATTCTGATACATCCTAATCCTTGAATAACCAAAAATTTGTCCAATTTTATATTCCGACCGAAGTGAATTGCACATGTCTATGGTACAGCAGAAGAAAATAGTTGGGGCTGGAAGTGTTAGAAGGTAAATAAAGTCAAAATCTAGTTTCCATGGCTAACTAAGCCTTGTTGTTTCATTCACAAGTGTTATATATTGTCCTAGCATTCTATGGACTGGTAGATCTCATAAATTGGTAGAACATTTGATAAAATAGTTGCCTCTCTGCTGGGTATCCCTACAGGTGTTGCTACAAATGCATGTGGTGATGGGTTTGACTCTGGTTGCAGAGCATGCCATTTCCTACTGACCTCATACTGGGGATCAGTTTTTGCAATTAATTGAGGGAGATTTATCAAGTAAGTTGCCAACAAATTCAGATTGAAATCCAGCCGCTCAGTTAGCAAAAAATGTACAACAATTCTTATGTGTGTTTGCAGCTCTTTGTCTGTATTGGCTTTATCATGGTACCTTCTACAGTTTATAAACTAAGGCAGAAATAGAGTTGCAATTTAAAAAAATTGCTAGCAGCCAGGTTTTATGGCAGAAGAAACTCTGTACGTCTGTCCTACTTTTTTATCATATATTGCCACACATGCACAGCTCAGGGTACAAGACTTACTATATATACCTTTTGTACATATACAACAGCAAGAGTTAAGTTATCTGTGGATCACCTTTAGGGGAGAACAAATAATCTGTAAGAGGATCCAGAGGGGATGACAGTACAGCCTCAGTGAGACGAGGTGGAGCATGGATATCACATTGATGAAGAGGAGCACTTTGTGAAATAAGTCATAAGTCTCATGAGCACCAATAGGGGGACCACATTGAATAAAGTTCCAGTCAAGAGAAAAGCACTGTGATCACATTGTTTGACTCTTTCCGAAAAATATTTAAATTTAATACATTTTGGTCACAGATCCAGAACAAGCAAAGTTTTAATAATTATCAGAAAATATTGGTATTTCTTATTTTTATACTTGTTCCAAGTCAATGACTTTGAAAATGTTTAGGCTAAACAATGACACCCAGGAAACAAACATTCTTAAAAGGTGAGATCCACAATGGTAGCCAATATAATTATACCAAGACAGTATTAAAACACAAACAATTTAAAAATGGTAGGGGATAAAACATTTTTTAGTGCAGTGCTACTACCTGAGTAGAAGAGGGAGGAATTTATGAATCAAGCTGCAATCCTTATAAGAAATATTTTGTCACAGTTTGTCTAACCACACCTGTTTTTGCAGAAAAATCTTCCACACCATTACTAACAATACAGTTAATTTGAAAATTTAGTGCATGGCCAGTTTCAGCATAGATCACAGAAATAGAAGTAAGTTGGTCAGTGGCGAAATATTATATGGACTCCCATAAGCTCCATGAACATCTGGGGAAACAGCCACACTGCTAATGCTGGTCCACACTAGAAAGGAATTAACTCAGTTTGGACCACTGGGAGATTCAAGCTGAGGTCAGTGAAGTCCAGCTATCAAAGTGTGAATAAAAAATGTCATTATGCATTGCAGCTGCACAGACTTGCAGTCTGAACGCTTATGCCTGTGATACGCTCATGTTACAACTTAAACATGACCACGGTGGCCCAGACACCTTCGTCAATCTTACCCTCTACATTTTAAATATGAAACACTGATCAGAGGTTTTTTTATGCTTGCAAGACCTGGAATCTGTTGGTTACAGCATATTGTTCTCATCAGAGTTTATATCCATGTAAGCTTCTTGATCCTGTGTCACAAAACAGCTGTAACGGAAAAATGCGTTTTATCTGATGGCCTGCATGCTTGGAAGGCAGACAATGAATGCCACCTCTGCCAACTTTTCATCAGGTTCCTGCTGCTAGGAGCAGATTGGGATTGATCCCAAGACACAGGCGTGATAGAACATCCATGTAGAAGGACACAGCGGAACCCACCTTTAGAACTCTCAGCTGTCTTCGAGTTTTGTTAATGGCTGTTAGCCACAAACATGCCACATGTCTACAGTGCAGTCTATTTGGCCATAAATATTAATGCTTTGAAACGGTAACTGGAAAGCTTGACAGTAAAATCAAATTTCCCTTTTATTCTGTGCAATCAAAACCATAAATATCTGATTAAGAAACAAGTGAGAGACATGAAAATAGAAGTGTTTAGTCTAGAGCAATTGTTTAATACTTTGTTGTTGGGGTGTTAGTATAGGGATGTAGCAGGTTGAATGCTGTTTTTTTAGACTTTACTAAGATCTGAGGTTTATTTTATATAATTGTTCATATTAAACAACTTATGATGCAAACAAATATCAAACATCAAGTACTATAAAAAGTAATAAACCTGCGGCAACAAGATTATTTTGTCTTAAAAAGAATCTTTGGGTTTCTTTGGTTTTCTAATATTCAGAAAATAATGTAACTGTTTCCTAAATTTGTGGCAATACATAACAGATTTAGGTTTTCCAAAATAAAGATTTAGTAATTCCCCAGCGAATCATTAAACCTGAACAATCGGGGCTGATTTTCTTCAAGTACAGAAATGTTGATCTTCTCAGAAATCTTGAGCTCTTGTTATTTCCCGTGGACTAAACTGACACTTCAAACAATATCATTAGCGCTCTCATCATCTGTGCAGTGCAAATCAATGCCCTCCTATGTAGATAAAGGTATTTGTAGTCCAAATCAGAAAAGCAGTCTACAGTAATCTAGTTGTAAAGTTAGTAAGTCTTGGCTGTTGTAGTGAATCCCACCAACTACAATGGGTAGCAGTTGAATGGTAAGGAAACCCACCTTACTCTGGATCCATCTTTTTCAACCAGGGTGCCGTGGAAGCCTTGGGCACCTTCTTGGTTCTTCAAAGATTCCTTGGCAAAATGCCTAAAAATCGCCTCAAATTCTCAAAAAATTGTCAACAAGCCAGCAGATGTATCAAGCCTGTATTTTTTGTTGCACAAAGCTGCAGGTTTTTATTGTACAGCATTACAACTTTTGGCATCATGCGGGTCAGCTGTTGGCATCTTAACAGCTGTTGAGGTCATAGGTTGATATGAAGGACGTTGGGCACCTGAGGGTGCTCTCGTATGCCCCTCCACTGTACCTCTCCATCAACGCTAGTGTTGCGTTAGCTGAACGAGCAAGAGAAATTGAGGGAGAATAGAAATGTTAGAATACTAGTAAGTACCACTGTGCAAAGGTATATTGCTTTGTAAAAACAGAACACCAGTAATGTTGGAGACCCTATGTGTGTGGATGCTGTTGTGATATGCAAAACTGTTTGTTTAGTTTTTATATTTTAGAATGAGGTGCCTTGTGCATAAATCATAAAGGGTGCCTTGACTGGAAAAAAAGTTAAGAAACACTGGTTGGCTAAAGTGGCTAACATTGCCACTTTGTAGTCTTTATTAAATAAGAAATGCTAGGGAACTTTTAACATATTTTGTACCTCCCAATATTAAATCTTTCACTAGGTAGATTATAAACCTAATTATACTACTGCAAAACTTATCACAAACATTAAAATACTAGTAGGTAAAAGTATTTTTTGGATTTTGGAGTTGCCAACATTTACAAAACTTTGCAGATCTGATCTGAATCCTTAAACATGTCTAACATCCCTACTTATGACAAAGATCAATAAAAAAAGCTTTAGAAAGTGAAGGGAGATTGAAACTACATTTACCGTACATCTAAGCACATACAAGCCGCAAACTCTACTATGGCAGCAATATCTGTCTTCAAAACAATCTTTTTGAAAACCATGAGGGGAATTTAAAAATTGGAGCAGATGAGCATGGCAACCAATCAATGATTATCTTTAAAGAACAAAATGAAGATATCAGCCAATTGATTGCTATGCACAGCTCCTCTATATTCTGCCTCCAGTTTTGATAAATATCCAATTTTTTGGGGGTTCCAGAAATTTCATGCTGGTACCTGGAATTATAATAAAACAAATTTGCAATGCTGTTTACATGCGATTTGGAAATAGTAATCCTTTAGTAAAAGAGCTTCCTATTTTTATTTTACAGTATTAAACACAAATGCAACATAAATACGCTAGCTGTATTTTACAAAATACCCAGCATGTCTATGGAAAAAAGCTTCTTTGAGTTAAATGTACTGCTTTAATATTTGTGCTGGTGCGAGGGTTTGCAATATGCAGATTAACTTTCCAATGCTATGAAATCTCTCCATGAAAGCTCCACAAAGGATCAAACTGAGCAGATTTAAACTGGTATTTTATTGAATGTCATCTAATGCATGGTTCGGAAGAGAGAATGTAAGGACTGTATGCGTAGGGGAGTATTTATAAAGGTGAATTAATTATTCTAATTTTAAATGCATGAATCCGGATAAAACATCTGCAGTGAAAATTTGGAAAACGTTGCATTTGCTGCTTTATAAATATACCCCATGGTGTTTTTTGTTAAGATTTTCCTTATTATTGATTATGTATAACATTAACCACTTAAGCCCCGGAAGATTTTACCCCCATTCCGACCAGGGGGTATTTTGCGATTCGGCACTGCGTGACTTTAACGGAGAATTGCGCGGTCGTGCGACGCTGTACCTAAACGAATTTGGCGTCCTTTTTTTCCCACAAACAGAGCTTTCTTTTGGCAGTATTTGATCACCTGTGCGATTTTTTGATCACGCGCTATAAACAAAAAAAGAGCGTCCATTTTGCAAAAATAGCAATATTTTTCCCTTTTTTTTATATGAAATTCCCCCAAAAAAAATGTAAAAATCAAAATTTTTAAACATTTTCGGCCAATTTGTTTTATGCTACCTATGTTTGGTAAAAAAAATCGCAAAAAGCGTATTTTGATTGGTTTGCGCAAAAGTTATTGCGTTTACTAACTAAGGGAAAGATTTTTGTCATTTTTGTTGTTTTTTTTTTTAACGCGTAATGGCGGCGATCTGCGATTTTTTTTGCGGTACTGCGACATTGCGGCGGACAGATTGGACCCTTGACTGACATTTTTGACACTTTTGGGGTTACCAGTGACATTTCTACAGTAATCAGTGCTATACATATGCACTGTTACTGTAAAAATACACTGGTAGTGAAGGGGTTAACTTTATTTAAGAGGGAGGGGCTGTGTGTGTCCCTAGGGGCGTGATTCTAACTGTGATTGAATACATAATAAACAGGCAAAAAATTTGGGGGAGCATACCCATGTATTTCTAAAGCTGCTGCAGCTATGAACCAAAAGACATGTATATTAAAAAAGAATAGTGCGCAAATGCAAAAGAAATAACTACCAAATCTGAAGACAATCCATAAATAAAAATGGGGGTTTGGTCCCACCATATGGCCATATCGTGCTCAAGCCCACTACTGCGTCAAAGTACCCCATTATCAGTGGGTCCTACACTATCCATGAAAAAGAGATGAATCCAGCCATTCTAACCCTTGGAGATAATACTCCTTGCTGGGAAGGATGTGCAAATGCACTACAGGGGACTCCTCCTATATCCAATTGATGGTGGACACTGATTGAGTACACACACACCTGTACTCAATCAGTGTCCACCATCAATTGGATATAGGAGGAGTCCCCTGTAGTGCATTTGCACATCCTTCCCAGCAAGGAGTATTATCTCCAAGGGTTAGAATGGCTGGATTCATCTCTTTTTCATGGATAGTGTAGGACCCACTGATAATGGGGTACTTTGACGCAGTAGTGGGCTTGAGCACGATATGGCCATATGGTGGGACCAAACCCCCATTTTTATTTATGGATTGTCTTCAGATTTGGTAGTTATTTCTTTTGCATTTGCGCACTATTCTTTTTTAATTAACTAACTGTGATTGGCTGGGGCTTCAGCTGTATGCAGAGTGATCAACGGATCTACATAGTAGATCCAGATGATCAGCTCTCATACAGCGAGGAGAATGACAGGCAGCTTGTTTACACAAACTGCCTGACTTTCTCCCTCTCCCCCCCCGATCGCAGAGTGGCCGGCGGACATCGGGTCCGCCGGTCACGCGCGCGGGGGGGTCCGTGACCACTCGGGAGCGGGAGCGCGCCTCCGGGGGCGTGCGCTCGCTCCCTAGACCCTCACAAGCTAGTGATGTAGCCCTACGTCACTTTGCCTGTGAGGGGCTGACCGCCGACGTAGATAGTCGTGCGGCGGTCGGCAAGTGGTTAAAAGATAATCACATTTATTTTTATTCAGATACATATGAATTTTTTTTTTTTAATTACCCAATTCAGCAAGCAGAAAATGAACTATGTTTTCTGGTTTTCTAGAGGCATTTATGATGCTAAAAATGGAAGATAAGATATACTGCTTAATATTAGAAGGCCCAGCGTGCTTCACAAACTAGGCTTTAGAGAAGCATCAACAACAACACCAACAAAAAATTAATTTCACGATGTGCTAGTATGCACTGCACTTTCACCACTGCCAGGACTTCAATCCCTATGCGATCTTCCTTCAGGGCTCGTGCACTCCGGCATTTTAAATAGCTGGGCCATGATGAGGTCAATCCCGTGCAAGCACACAGGAGTCACAATCGCGATACAGCACTCTGCATTGAGGGCACACTCTGTGTGCCCTCAATGCAGAGTGTAGTGTGTATGTGCCGGTGATGTCACTAGCTGTTGAAATTGTAAATATCTTCCAAGCATGTTTAGAAGATATTCCTTGTAGCTACATTTAAGACTTACTGTAAATGTTACCTGTAGTTGCAAATTTAAAATGAGAGTTTACTACTAGTTTAACCACTTAAAGACCAGCCGCAGCCCATTTGCTTCATATGCTGCAGCAGTCTGGCTCTCCTGCACAAACCGACGTACCCGTACGGCGGCTCGAGGTGAACGGGTCTCGGGCGCACGCGCTGCCGGCGTCACGATCCCACGCATGCTCACTAGCCCTGCAGCTAAGCAACCTGCCGATTGCTGCAAGGTCTGACAGAAGGTAGTGTGCCGTTGCAAACATGGCACACCGCTCATCTGTCAATGATTGAAACAGGGCTCCTGTGTTCCTGTAATTTTGGAGCACAGGAGCCCTGTTTCCATCCACCAAGTCTGGCCCCTACACAGTTATAATCACCCCCTAGGTACACATTTTGACCTTTGATCACCCCTGTTGTTAACCCCTTCCCTGCCAGTGTCATTATTAAAAACATATATATAATATAAAAACAAAATTAAAATTACATAAATCATTCCCCTAGTTTGTAGACACAATAACTTTTGCGCAAACCAATCAAAATACACTTATTGGGATTTTGTTACCAAAAAATATTTGGCAAAATACACATTGGCCAAAAATTAGATTTTAATTTTTTTTTTCATTGGGAATGTTATATAGCAGAAAGTGAAAAATACTGCTTTTTTTTTCAAAATTGTTGGGTTTTTTTTTTTTATAGCGCATGATTAAAAAACTGCAGATGTGATCAAATTCCACCAAAAGAAAGCCCTGTTTGTGGGAAAAAAAAGGACATAAATTTTATTCGGGTACAGTGTCGCACAACCACACAGTTGTCAGTTAAAATAACGCAGTGCCGAATCGCAAAAAATGGCCTGGTCATTAAGGGGGCAAAACCTTTACGGTCCAGAAGTGGTTAAAGAACCACTCCTGCAGAACTACTATGATGGATGATGGAAGTCACAAGAGAGTCACTTCAAGTTAGCACCACAGAAGTGGAGGCTAAGAATCATAGGTTTTGAGAAGATAGATGAGTATCATTTGTTTACATTACAGATTTTTTTATTTAAGGCAGTTTGCTCCTTTTTGACTATTAATAAAGTGATTGCAAAGTCTTGCTTTTTTCTGTTTTTTTTTTTAATAACAAACATGTTATAATTACCTGCAGTTGGTTTTGCACAGGGCAGCCTGGATCCTCTTCTTCTTAGGTCCCTCTTGGCTGCTCCTAGCCCCTCCCTCCTGTCAGGTGCCCCCACAGCAAGCAGCTTGCTTTGGGGGCACCCAAGCCGAGCTACAGCTCCATGTGTCTATTCAGACACGGACCTGGGGTTCAGCCCCACCCCCTCTCTCTCCTGATCGGCTAACTGACTTTGATTGACAGCCGTGGGAGACAATGGTGCTGCTGCTGTGTCTCAGACAACCAGGCAGCAGAGGGACTTGTGCACATTGCTGGACAGAGATGGGGCTCTGGAAAGTATTAGGGGGTGCTGGTGAGGCTACTTTACAACTCCTTTAAGGTTGTGTTTAGGGGTATGTTCAGAGTAAGATAAGGTTTAGATTTAGAAGTAACTTCAGGTCAGCGGTTTAGTTTTTCAAGGTAAGGTAAGAATTATTTGGTTGAATTGGTAATTTTACATTCAACAAGTGCAATAAATTACAGCTTTAAGGACAGCTCAAACGTGTGTTTATTTTGCTTTGAAGCACTTAAAGTACTTGGCTGAACAGTCATGCCCAAAAATACCATACCCAAGTTAACCCACCCAAAAACAATGTCCTAGCCACATGTATTCAGTGAATGCCAAAATTAAAATTTGATCCAGTCAGAACATAGGCTCTTTGTTACAAGTCATTTTAAATTTAAAATGTTCTTGTTTGATCACAATTCACTTTTAATTTTTCCAGAATTGCTTGTAATTTCACAGGAGCACTGCTTTGAATAGGAGAATGTTCTCAATGTGAGTTTTTGAAAACGTGGCACCTTTGAATTAGATGTGTAATCTGATAGAGCCCATATTATGACATAATTGTTCCAATAAATTTTAAACAAAATTTACTTCTCCAACTGTCAACCTTGTGCTTCAAGCTAACAATTTACCGTATATACTCGAGTATAAGCCGACCCGAATATAAGCCGAGGTCCCTAATTTTACCACAAAAAAATGGGAAAAATGATTGCCTCGAGTATAAGTCTAGGGTGGGAAATGCAGCAGCTACTGGTAAATTTTAAAAATAAAAATGGATACCAATAAAATTACAGCACATTACACAGCACATTATACAGTACATTACAGCACAGTACACAGTACATTACAGCACATTATACAGTACATTACAGCACATTAGGCCTCCCCCTCCCCCCCTCAACCCAGGTCAACCATAAATGATGAATAAATAAAATATATACCGTAAAATAAACTAATAAATATAATTATATAGGAACCATGGGGTGCTGGATGCTGCTGATCTGCAGATGGTGGCAGGTGTGGGTAACGGTTCCCTTAGTGCCTCTCGCTCCCGGCCCGGGCAGCTCACTTCTTCACTTCTTCTTCAGCAGCGCGGCTGCCAGCACTAGCTCCTCCCACGGTGTGACGTGCGGGCTCAGCTCGTCCACTGACTCTCCACTGACTGTCTCCTCCGCTCTTCTGCTACAGAGGAGTCAAGCGGCGGGTCATGTTATTCCAGCATATTACCATATAAACGCCGGCGGATGCGGGGCGGGAGGGTCGGGGGTGAGATACACAGTTATTCCCGGTCTTTCCTGATCGTTCCTGGCATTTCTCCATTTTCATTTTTTTTTTTCTCACTTGAGTATAAGCCGAGGGGGTGCTTTTTCAGCACAAAAAATGTGCTGAAAAAGTTGGCTTATACTCGAGTATATACAGTACTAACAATCAGGTATCATTATACTATATTGAAGCTCATAACCATGAGCGGCACCTTCAATAATAATTCTAACCAGAATGCCAATAAACTTAATTAAGTAATAGATAACTTTTAAATTTTTTAAATAATTAATAAATTGTCAAAAAATATAAAAGAGAAAAATGAAATGTGAATAGATGACCCATGCATGTATTATTCATGGGTATCTTGGTCCATGAGGATCAGCTTAACCTGTGAGTTTTCCGGAATTATGTCTATGAATCATGTCCATTTCCAAAGAGGTACAAAAGCTTTGTGTCTGGAATAGCTCACCTATGTCTACTTTCAAAGAATTGTATAATAAGACCTAAAAATGTGAAAGTTGCATCTTCATTGAATTAAAGAGTATTGAAATCTAAGAATAAAAATTAACTGTAAAGTTATTTTTAATATTTATTATCAAAGCTTTTATATCCACAGTACTTTTATGCACATGTGACAGACAACCTATCTGACTTTGGAGGGCGGTCTTTGTCAGTCTTGTCATCTAGTACTGTCATGATCAATGGATGCCCATCAATGCTATCCATGGATTTAGAACACTGATAGCGTGGACAGACATACACACTTCAACTTTGAAAGGGAAGGGAAGGGCAGGACATTGTGCAAAAGCACTGTAAGCTAGCAGTCCTGTAGTTGGCCTGGAACATCATTCCAGCCTTCCTGTAGTGGTTGACATCAGCTCCCATAGAGAGACTTGCTGTGATCTATTCAGTAATACATTCAGAAGGAGCCCCCCCCCCCTTCACCCCTCACCCCCTTAGTTACAACAGTGAATAGTGGTCACATAACTGCTTTACACAAATTTTAAATTCTTAACAACTTTCCTGATCTTTTAAAATGTCAAATTTTATATCCTCACAGACCTTTTTTGTAGGAAATAGCACTTCTCTCCCTGCATATCAAACCCATTAGATCCTTGTATTCATAATTAAAATAAAATAAGGAAAATAACAGATCACCTCCTGTGGCTATAAGCAACGCTTCCAACAGATAAGTGCAGGGAAATAAAAAGGAAAGAAGGGCAATGGTGACTGACTGGTCTAAAGAGCCAACCAGCTCTAACTATCCAGGCCATCACTTATGCTCTTCAATTTGAAACTAACTAACTAAATTCTAAAGAGTACACAAAAACTACAAACAAATATTAAACAACCTAATCCCAAAAACCCAACATGTTTCATCAATAAAAGGCTTCATCAGGGGTGCATAACCTGCAATGGTATAACAATATAAAATATATATTGTTATATGCATTAATTCAATACCAGATGTCAAATGGTGTCAAACTCACATAGGGGTGATGATATCATCTCCACTATCCTGTGATAACATTCACTTTTTTCACTTTGTTTAGTACGCAAAAAAAATGTGAACTTGAGTTAATCCTTAAATGCATATCAACTAAATTTTAAAAAAAAACATTTCTTTTTAACAATGATCGCTGTTTAACTTTCTCGGCATGGCCTAATGTGAAAAGCACTTTCAAGCCAGTTGCTTGTTTGTCTTCACTGATAAATCGAAGGGCAGGAGCCATTTGTAATTCATTGCTAAGACACTAATAGAGGAATGTACAGTCATGGCACAGCATGGCATATGTTAATAGTTTGTTCTTGTCATCTTAACAAATATGCATCCGACAATAATCACTTCTCTTTAGGAATTCTTTTCAAAAACATTACCATGGCCAAAAGTAACGTCATTCTTGTTTTATCTCAGCGTGAGCATTTTTGTCCAGCCAGCAGCACATCATTTGTATCAGAGCATGAAACAAGCCCTTTGGCGATACTGACTTGCATTTTAAAATAAAACACTATTTCAAATAAATGGGTTTATTCTAGGCAGCTCAGTTACTTGGTGATAATGGGCAATAGTCAATTCATCTCTGGCTTCATTCATGTCACTCTCTTGGAAAAAAGAAGGTGCAACTGTGATGGCTTGTCATTAATTACTATTTGTAGATGTTCCTCGTTCTGTTTTTGTGACTTGTTTCAAAATTAACAATCAAGTGTAATATTGTGTTGAGTTAGGGAGTTAATCACTAAAATGCATACAAGGAATCCTGCCCTGTACTTTTGCATTTCATCTCAACATGATGGTAGAGCATTAAGCCACTTTGGCTTAAAGTGAACCTTACCCAATTTGGAACTTAGGTTAGGTTAACTCAGGAAAACTTCTTGACTAAAAGTAGACTCCCCAACTTGTCAGCTGGTATCTTTGTTACTTAGGAAAGCTTCTTGTGCCCCTCTATGATATAGTTTCACTTTCTTATTGGGGCCTGACTTCCTCTAACATTATGTCTAAGCCCTTACAAAATCTATTCCAATGTCCTAGTGGTCCATAAAGGCACTCTTACTGAATGGGATTATGGCAGCTGCTGGAGCTCGGCCATCAAGTAAGGGAAGGTCAGGCCCCAGTAACAAAGTGAATTTAAATCAGAGAAAGGCACAATGAAGCTTCTGTTAGGCAGAATATTTCAATTTTATTGCATAGGGTTTAATTTAAAATGAAATTGCTGCAGTAGTCTGCGGTTTTTGCAACACTAATTCTTAAAAAATGAAAATGTGCAGGTCATTTGGAAATCAAAAGAGTCATTTGACAAGGGACTGCAGTCCCACCTAGAAGCCCATCTGAGAAATTGCTGAGCCAGATGGTTTACCTAAAATTGTTCATGGTGAATTGCGCCATCAACAAGATCATTAGTGTGACATGGCCTTAAATTGTTAGTTCACCTTTACAGAAAAAATGTAAAGATGAACTAACACCGTACACCCTTCCTAACTCCACCCCCCCCCCGGTTCCTGCTATACTTACCTCTAATGCTGATCTGTCAGTACCTACAGTGCCTATGCAGTCAGTCCAGCGATCTGGGGATTTGAAATCCCTGTTTTTTTCTCCCTCTTCTCTGCGCAACGTTTCCAGGATTGACCAGAGCAATTCTGATTGGTCAGCCCCTGCAGAGTGAATCACTCTGGTCTCTCCCAGATGCACTGCACAAAGGTAGAAAGCAAGAATTTCAAATTCCTGATCTGCTGGCCCGGCTGCGTGGGCACTGACAGCTGAGCATTGCTGTGGGAATAGGCATGCGCAAGTGGTGTGCCAGGTGTGCCTGGGCACACCCTAATTCTGGGCTTAGCAAACCAGAAATCACAGGCAGGTGACTGGTAAACCGTGATCCTTCCTTGCCAACCCCCAGAACCAGGACAGGAGAGGCGGCAGGGATGGAATTTAGTGTAACCGATCCGTATTTTTCCTTCTGCAACAGCTGAAAGTAGGCTTCTCCTCCTCTCCCTCTTCCCGACATTCAAAGGATCGGTACCAATATATGACACCCCCCGCCATTCCTTCTGTCCCTGTTCCTCTTCTTTTGGCTGCTGGGGTCCCCCTGTGTGCTCCTTGGCGCCCCCCCCACCGTTGCATCAGGATGGAGAGCAGTGAAGAGGCCAGTAAATATGTCACAAAACGCATATGTGTTGGAGCTTTGCGGTGCACACCCTAATGCAATAGGCAGCACACACCTATGGCTGTAGGTAAGTACAACAAGGATCAGGGGCAGGTATGGAGGGTGTACGGTGTAAGTTCACCTATACATTTTTTTCTGTAAAAGATTAACTAAAACTTTAACTTTAACACTTTAACTGAAGCTCTGAACAATTTTAACTGCTGGCGATGGGTTGCCTTAATTCATTCAGTAATTTCCTACTTAAAAAAACTGTAACTGCCTGAAGATTGCCACGTGTAACACCAGGATAAGCCTCTACCCCTGAAAACAAGATTCATAGCAGGGATGCTGCTGTGCACCATTGGTGATCCTTTTAGTAGAAAAAAAAAAGAGATCAAATAGCTACGTAACCTTGAAAAACCTTCCAAAAATCAGTCAACATATTTGGCACTGTAGACATAACTGTGCATACTGTCACTTGGTGCTTTTTTGACATTGTAGCAGGATTGCTCATTCACTGTTTGCTGAAAAAGATGCTGTTAATTTGCTGCCAATGTTGTCCGGTATCCAAAGTCTGTATAAGCACTTACTGCTGTGAAAGATAGTTGGCCTTGATTTAAGTCTGAATTGCACAGTATTATAAAGAGCATTGCTCATAGTCTTAGTGGAAGCCAAGTGGTATTAGCACTATTATACCATTGTATTTTTACATATTAAATTACTATAAAGTTTGAAGAGATTGGTTTTTGTTTGAATCCACTGTTATGGAATATTTAAATCCTTCAGCCATGTCCCCAGTGCAGTGCAATGTTCTGTTTCTTCAACAAAACCATACATCAACTAAGTCATTGGATTTATTTTTTTTAAATCAGGGTACTGGTGATTTAAATTGAAATTAAATATGTTACAGGCTCACTTAGGGTCATGTATGGGTTACATATTTGACTATGTACAGCATATGTAACTTAAGGACAAAGTGCACAATTTGCATTAAAGCTGAACACCAGGCATACATAAAAGATACAAATTAATGCAGCTCTGTATTCATCAGTGCACACTTAAATGTATTTTTAAATAGAAGCAGTATAGGTACCCAAATTTGACTTGGTATCAGCCTCATGCAGTTCCTTTACAGAGGAGCCCAGACTGGGAGAGGTAAAAACATCACAATAAGTTGTACTGCAGTCCAAAGAGCATGAGTGACAAAGAAAGTTGGGTGACAAAGAGATGAGCTCCTCCGTCTGCTTGTTCCCATTTCACTGTTCAGTCATAGTGTTGCAGAACTTCCTGATCTCGTAGTTGCAGAATCCCTGCCAGTACTTCCAATGCTGCTCGTAGAATCCTTGCCAGGACTTCTAGTAGTCTTGCTAGTTTTTCCAATGCCACTGCTAGAATTTCTAATCTCTCTTTCGGAATCCCTGCCAGGACTTCCAGTAACCCTGTTAATACCTCCAATAAAACTTGTAGAATCTCTGCCAGCATTTCCAATGCTGCTTGCAGAATCTATGGACTTTCAGTATACTTTCCAGTATTTCCAATGTTACTTGCAGTATCATTGCCAGTATTTCCAGCAGTGCTTGCAGGATCCTTGCAAGAATCATTTGTGCTTGGGCTGTGTTGAGAGATTTGTGGCAGAGGGGGAGATGGGGAAGCTATGTGTGCAGGGAAGGGTAATGGGGGGGGGGGGGGGATTTGTGCTAGAAAGAGGAATGGGGAGGATATGTGCTAGGAAGGGAGATTTGTGCTAGGAGGGGGTGGGGACTTGGTTAAGAGGGGGAATGTAGGGGATTTAACCCCCTTTACCCTGCTCTGCTTACCACTATACATTGCCTTACTGACTCCTTCCCTCCTTGCTGATGATGACCCCTTGTCCTCTTGTCCTCCTTCTTACCTACCCTCTGTCCTCGGTTTGGCTGACCCCCTGTCCTCTGTCCTGCAGACCCCCTGTCCTCCATCCTGCTAACCCATGTCCTCCATCTTGCTAACACCTGCCTTCCATTCTGCTGACACCTGAACACTGCCCTGCTGACTCCTTTACACTGCCCTGCTGACTCCTTTACACTGCCCTGCTGACGTTGCATCCTCTGCCCCCTGACATTTTTTACTGCACCCCCACATCAGACAGGCTGGATCCAGCCCTGGGGAGATCTGCTTAGACCTGTGGCAGCTACCAGGGGGTACCATAACACACAGGTTGGGAGATGGACCACACCTATAAGTGTTAGTGAACTGCAAGCTACAAAGATCAGTTCTCTCCTTCCAGACAGGGTTGTGTGATATGGCACAGCTGTGTAAACCACAGAACCAGCTTGACAAAAATACAAATCCTTTGGCAGGCAAAACAGACCCCTCATATGCATTTCATCTGTGTATTTAGCTGTTTGCCTGGGGTTTAGCTTTAAAGAGGTACATAAGTTTAGAGAGTAAAAAGCTTCAGTCAGGTACAAGGACCAGTACCCCCGCATAATCTTACTTTTGTCTATTCAGTTATCTCCTGAATTTGCCAGTAATGCATTATATGCATGTATTAAGCTGAAATATAAAACCATATTTTCAAGGATTAAAATTATACCATCTTTATGAGGGGGAATTCTGAGAGGGAATATGTGATAGGCAGTTCGCCCAAGGCCATGTTGGATAATTGTCCGTGGTCCAATCTGCTTTATAGCTTAATGGGAATGAATAGTATTTGTATTTATTAATTTATTATTTGCAGGAAAAAAATGAAAGTATTTTTTTCATTTTTTGTTTCAATCATAGTAAAAAAGCTTTTTTTTCATATTTGTTTCCTAAGTTGCCCCGTATTTCTATATCCGTGATCAGGTCTGTATTGTTGGTAATCAGTAGGTCTAGTACTGCATTTCTTGGTGGTGCGTTCACCATTTGACCCATGAAATTGTCCTGAAAAACATTTAGGAACTGCCGAGCCTTGGATGAATGCACGGTTCCTTCTGCCCAGTCTATATCTGGATAATTAAAGTCCCCCATTATAATTACATTTCCCATCCTTGCTGCCATTCCAAGCTGTGATAGGAGGTCCACCTCCCCCTCCTCCCTCTAGTTGGGGACCTATAGCATACGCCCAATATTACTTTCCCCATAGTGCCTTCCCTTTGAAGTTCTACCCATAGGGATTCATACCTCATCCTTAGCTCCATTATTAATATTGTGTTTAAGACCGCATTCACACTGGTACGACTTGGACCGCGACTTGTCAGCCTGACAAGTCGCGGTCCTCACGCTCCCATTGTGTAGTACAGGAGCCATTCTAATAGGAGCGACACAAGTCGCTCTGACTTAGAAAAAGGGTCCTGTACTACTTCGGGGCGACCTGGAGGCGACTTGCATTGACTTCCATTATGTGAAGTCCGTGCAAGTCCCGCCGAAGTCGCGCTGCACGCGACTTCACAGGTTGCCCCCTAAGTCGGAGCGACCTAATGTGAACAGAGGCTAAATGTCTGCTTGAAAATAAAGTCTTTACACTAGTAATGAAGATTAATATAAAATAAATATCATTGACCAAAACAAATGATAGCATCATGGAGAGTAATAATCATTAAGCCCAGATGAAACCTTATATCTATTATTCTCTTTATTCTCTAATACCACAGTATGTTGTGATTTTTAATTTTTTGTTTGGAAATGCCCTAAAATCCATTATCTACTTAGAGGAAATGCACTTCCTGCTCTCACACTTCAGTACTCTGTCTGGCAAAATTGATTACCACCTATATTGTGGGGAAAGAAAGGCAGGTGTTGGACTAGGTCAGTTAAAGTGCACCATGCAGCATGGTCAAACCTTGGTGCCTATTGGATTGCACAGTAAAGGTAAAACTATGAAAATGGTTTAAAATAACATGAGAGGGATTCCCTTCAATCAAGTAATTATGCGTTCACAAAAATCTATATATATATTTTTTTTTTTTTTTTCATTTTCCTTGCACATGGTTTGGTATAGAAAGCGAAAAAACCGATTCACTTTTATAAAATGGAACATGCAGTTTGTCAAGTGAACAACTTCTACTCCTTTAGTAAAACAGCCCCAATCGCTTTCCGACTGGATATCTATTTCTGTGAGTCCATCTAGGCTTTAAAGCAGATTTAAGTTTTCATTTAGAGCACAAAAACTTTCATTTAAATGTATTCCTTTTTTAGCAATAAAAAGATATAAATTCACACTGTGTGCATGAAATGCCTTTGCAAACCCAGTAATTACTTTGTAAAAGAAGCAGAGACATTATCACAGGGCCACCAATAACCTGTGCAGAAAAGAGAGCCGTGAGGTGGTCCCAGCAGGCCCACCCACCTCAGACTGATTTAAAGTGATAATAAACCTTTACATAAGCCCACTGAGGTGACTAGCCTCAGGTGATACCTCCTACATAAATTGTACCTATTTTTCTGCAGCCTTCTCTCTTTAACAGCCTTCCAAAGTACACAGTTTAAATGGTTTTTCTCTGCTTCCAGGGGGCAAGAGGCAGGGATCTGATGTCACGCACTGCACAGCACAGAGCAAAGAACTGAGTGTAATCTGAGACCTGAGTAGAGGAAAAGGACACCCCCCACTCTACACAATCTTACCGGGAAACATGCACATCCGAGGCTGTCAATCACCTGCTATGTGCTGGACAAGGGGATATTTATTTAGCAAGTTAAAACTGCCAGAAGATACTCATGCAGATAGCAGAGGAAGGAGCGAGCAGACAGGAATACACTAAGTGCTATGGGCTAAGGCTAATACACACCATATGAGGATACATTTTCAGTTATCATTTCAGAGGTTTAGAACTACTTTAGAAAAATTACAGGAGGAGATGGATATATCCAGTCTCCCTGCACAAGAGAAAAGTGAAGCAGTGAACAGTCTTTATTACAGGTATCACACAGCAATGTTTTATGCTGGATTATTGCACAGATCAGGAATAAGTACATAAAGCACACACAGATTCATGTAGGAATACACATGATTCTTGTATTTAGATAATATTTGCTTATTCTGGGATTTAGGATTAAATTACTACCTGCAGAATATGTTTTAAGCACTTGGTTGAATTTCATAAACCTGGGTATTAAAAAATACATTTTAGTCAATTTTATCAACATTTTTAATGATAAAATGTTGATAAAATATAAACATTAGAAAATGCTTCTCCCATTTTTTGTGCTTTTATTTAGTAGGTGTCAGAACATTTTGGTTGTGATCAGTTTTTGTGTATATAAAGTTTGGACAAATCTTTGCATTAAAATAGCCATCACATTTATAAACAGTGTTTATATGCATAGCTTGAGGATACTTTGTCTTTCAGTGAATTAGGCTATTTAAAATGAAGCAATATTCTACCAGTGACAGACAATTATACTCACTAGAATAATGCAATAACCTTACCTTATATAATGATATATTTAGCTAAATTAAACATTGTAGCAGAGTGGGCCTTTTAACTAGAGCTCCTCTAATAAATATTGTTTTCTGTCACATTATTATTAATAATTTGTAAGGCATCAATATTTTCAGTTGTGTATACATATGTCATATATTGTTTAAGGTTGGGGATGCTTTACTCTGGATTAGTAGTAGCTGGGACAATAGTTTTGCTCTCAGAGTTTTGGCCACAATCTTCAGACTGAGATTCTTCAAGACATTTTTTTGTCAAGAGAATCCATTTTGCTTTGATTAAAGAATTACAATTTAATTTAAAGGCCATAGTTAAGTTTAAGAAATTTGAATTCGATTTTAGTATTTGGTGGGGTATTAAAATGGACCTGAGCTAAAAAAAATTGGATTTGTCCTAATTTTCTCCTAAAAAAATGGTTGTTTTGGCTCACAAGCACATTTGCCTCATTCCAGTCTTTGTACCTGATAGTCTATTTAAGAAACAGAGCTGAGCCAGGGAGCTGTTAGATGGTTGTTACCCTGTGACTTACGCTTTTTTCCTTAAATCTGTTTTCCCCTTACTGATCTCTTGCCCTTGGAATTCCTGCAGTTGGACTTGTTTTCCCTCCACATTCTTGCTATCGACCTTAATAGTTCCAGACCACATCTTTTCTTTTCTGTTTCCTGGCTTAACCTTGGCTAGTTCCTGACTTCCTGGCTTATTTCTGCTAATCATCTGCAGATTCAGCAGATTCCCTAGTCTTTGCAACCATTCCCCTGCAGCCTCCTCACTTAGTTGCAGCTGTGACTTCCAGCTGAAGTTCCTTGTTTCCCTCTTTTGGATATATTGTAGATCTGATGGGCCCTGTATTGTATTTGTTTTTCTGTTTCCTGATTTGAACTTGGCTAGTTCCTGACTTCTTGGCTTATCTTCTGGTGTGACCTCGGTTTTCCTCCTGACCACGACTCTGCTTTCTGTCTGTCTCTTGAGCTACCTCTGTATGCCTGTATGCCTGTTTGGACCTCACTTTCAGCCTGTTGTGTGTTTTAGTGTCTTGGCGAGCTACCTAATTCCAAAATTCAGTGGCATAATCTTCCACACATTTGTGTTCCTGTTGAAGGGCATGAAGAATAGCTTCAACTGTTGTGGACCCTTGCAGGTCATCATACAGCTGAGCCATCACTTTGAAGAAAGAAAAAGTAGAGATAGTGTTCACAGGACTAATGTTTATCCAGGAGATGCAATTTGATGAACTCCACTTTAACAACTTCCAATGAAAAAGTCTGTGGTTGCAGGGAAAACCATAACTGGCAAGCATTCTTAAATGCCCTAAGCTTGCCCCAATCTCCTGAAAATTGTCCTTGTTCGGATCCAATGGCAGGTTTGGTCAGCAAAGGGAAAGCTGATCTCAGGAACGGGTTCAGGGTTCAAGTGGCAGGGAAACAGCTAAGACCATCCAGCAACTTCATGGCTAAGTTCTGTTTCCTAAATTGGCCATCTGGCACCAAATTGTGATTTTGTGTTAGCATGCTTGTGTAAATGTGTGTGCACACGCAACCAGCTTGAGAAGATCTTTGTTCTGAGTATTGGTAAAAACATGTCATCTTCTATTGCCATTCTGACATCTGCCCAAAATTGATATTTCATTTTTTGGGGGATGCTGGGAGGATAAACCATCTGACAACCTCCTGAGCATCTCCAGCTTTGAAAGAAGAGCCCACTGATGAAGAACCACTGCAAAGACGAAGACAGAGACAAGAAAGATTTTGACAGCAGGACGTACACATAGCATAAGGAATTGCATTAGGCTCAGAACAGGGGTTGGGTTAAATTGAAGTGGGAATTGGTAAATCCTTATAAAAAAAATTCATTTTGAAAAAGTAATTTTTTGGTTTGTTAACTTTTTTAATTTTTTTTATGATTCCTGTGCCCACGTATTTCATGTCTAATTGATAATATCAAATAATAACATACAAATATTTTACTTATAAATCCTACACATGGAAATCACAGTGATTTATAACTCTAAAACAGATAGCGAAGGCACTTATGTAGTAGGCTGGCATTGAATTGGGACTGCTCCAACACGCTGTCGGGTACCAAGTGCTCTTGGGGCTCAAGAAAACTCAGCTCAATTAATTCACTACACAACTTGTCTTCAAGCAATATTTTTTAGCACAGGATAAAAACAACCCCCTGTCAGCTGTTTCTGGTGTCACATAGCACCTTGTTAAGATTATTTGGAGGGCTAAGACAATGTTCACATACTATAATGCTACATGTAAAATTCCTGTTGGAAGGCCAACTGTTTTTATTCCATAATACATGTTTCAGAAAAATATATAGTGAACAGAAGCTCCGAGTGCCACTACATCCGTGGTAAAGTGATTATACTTAGATTTATGCAGATGAGTTTTCTTATCTCTTAGTAGTGACATTTGACCTATGATAGGCATTTAACAAGACAACCCCTTCTAGAAAATATTCTTAGGGATTATGTTGATCTTTGTAAAGTTGGAAGACTCTGATAAGCCAGCATATTCTGTAAGCACTAGTAGCATTTTTCCCTTACTGAAACCATAAATGTACAGTAGCATTTTTTTGCTAATGCATACTGAAATCCTGTTAATGTCATAGGGAGCACCAATGGGAGCAGCCATTTTATGCAGTGTTAATGCCTACTGTAAAGAGTCAGTGTTAATTTAAAGTAGAACTAAACCCTACCCTGTATCCTAAACAATTGCCATCTAAACAACATTCTGGTCACAATTCTTCATCTTTTGTTGCATCTCATTGCAGCCTCTTTCCAGTCACTTCCTGTCTACATACTGTATACTCCGATCATGCCTATAATTTTTATGCAGACAACAGTAGATAATACCTTTACAATGTGTGTTGAATTAAAGTCTCTATCAAAAGCCCATGTAACAGGGTGACAGGTTGAGCAATTGGGAGACAGGGACAAAGCATTTTCACCCTACAACAGGAAGCTGCAGTTTTAAAAATCTTGAAAATGACTTTTGACATTTCATTAACATGTCAAAGCTTATATGAGATTTTAATGATTCGGTTCAGGTATATTTTAGGGCTAGGTTCACACCTGTGTGGGTGGTTGTTACTGTGGGTACCTGTACAAATTCCGGCAGCTGCAACCACCTGCACAGTAAGATGTAGGACCCGATGGTGGGTGGCAGCAATCCTAATGGCACACCACCCGCACTGGAAATCGCACCCGCACTTCGGTTCCTGTGCGGGCTGCAAATTCAAAAATAGTGCAGGGACTTCTTTCCTGCACTTTACAGGGCACAGCAACCCATTCAAATAATTGGGCTCTCGTGCCCGCATATACCCCGGCCCACTCGATCGCACAGGTTTGAACCTAGTCTCAAACATTGTTGTGGCTGCTTATACAATCTGCAGAACCCCAATTCCTGTTGATGAAGGGAAAATTGGTCTGCATGTAAATGTGGATAAAATATAAATAACACGTGTAAAAAAAATATATATTTTTTTATATAAATGTTATAATTACATGCATTACCTACATGCATTTATCAGAATAGACTATTTTTCACAATAGTGGTTCTTTTAGCCTTTTCCCAGTATGTCATGGCTTTGAAAGTGTTAAAACATGATTATGAAAACTATAAACAACACATATTGAGTATCATTTATGGTTAACGCTAAAATGGTAAATATAAATTGTCACCTATTAATAATTTTGGGTACTGTCTTTTTTTGCCATTTTGTGGAAGCATGGAGTTTTAAAGCTTGACATACTTGCCATATATTTTGAACAGAGTTGGTGCCTCAGGCCAAGGGGGGTGGGACTTTATGGGCTTAGTAAGACAATTGTGTAAGAATATTTAACAATTTATTGAAGATAAAACATGAAGTCGTTGTAACAACACTTAATCATGTGTATGGGTTACAAAACCATAAGTGATGGGGAGTTGAGTAAGAAAAGAAGTGACAACGTGATATGGGGACAATATTTTTGCCATTTTGTGGAAGCATGGAGTTTTAAAGCTTGACATACTTGCCATATATTTACTCTATTCAACCTCATATTTTTTGTACAAAAAATTTGGGATTATATTCTGTTTGTGTGAGCTAAAATTATTTTTAGTGTATTCTTTGCTGAAAATCTAGACTTGATAAACAATTGGGTAAATATTGCGTGACACAAAAATTTGCAAAGCACCTCTGCTTTCAGAATAAAAGGATAAAGGTCTTTCTTTTGTTTTTGTGGAGATTTGCTTTTTTTTTTTTTTTTTTTTTTTTTTGAGGTGGGCTGTATTACAAATTTTTTAGCCAAAAATGTTGGTTCTTAATGTGTGCCAAACATTTTTAAAAAAACACTCTGGGAGCAAAAGGGTTAACCCCCTTCAGTATTTTCTAAAACGCAGTACAGAATAACAAACCCATTAGCGGCGATGAGTTTTCGTTCGCAAAGCCATATTATAATGACATGGAAATTATTTTCCCTTATTCATTTAAAAATCACCGAGGCCCTGCCAAGTTTTTCTTGGAGCAGAAAATGTTCCCCTCCATCCAGACAATGCTTCTAGCAGCGTTATCCCTGTAATAATAATAAAACTGACAGAAAGTCACCAGTACCTCATCTTACAATGGAATATCGGTGACCATTAAACAGAAGAAAATGCTGTACAAAGTGTTGCTTTTATTGAAGTCCTAAGTACTTTACCACAACAAATGTTACCAGAAAAGGGGGAAACATTGAAAGATAAACTTGTCATAAATATAAGTAATTTGGTGTGTTTAGCAATCCTTCACAGACTGCTGGAATAGAAGGTCAAACATCTGCAGTTTACAGTAGCAGCCATGAGCTGACTTCCAGCAGATGCCATGAACATAGATCTTTGTTTTTAACTGTACCTGACTAAAGCATTTCTGAGTTCCCTTTGGCTAAAGCCTAACATTGTGTCTTGTTATTATAACCTTTGTCTAATAACTCCATCATCATTTAAATGGCCATTTGCTTCTTACTCAACTCCATCAAGTAATATTCAAAGTTAAAAAATAAAAAAGTAACAAGTGAAGTTAGTCAGCCAACTTAATGGTGTCCAAGAAATATTGCCAAAGAACCAAAAGTCTTATAACTCCCTCAAATTACCTAAAATGGAGTTTTTATATAATGGGAGCCAGATTCAACTATCTATTAACTACTGTAATGCAGTCTCTTGTTACATGATTATTTTCTGTGTAAAGTTCTTATTATAAGCCTGTGTGTGTATGGGGCTATAGAGCCCTTCACTTCAAAAGACATTGTATATGTATCTGACTCCAGCTCCCTCCCTTTACCACTGCTGCACTTTTTTTTTTTTTGTGCTGCAAGGCATCCCTTTTTCCTTTCTCACACAGGTAAGGGCCCTTTCACACGGGCGCTCCGTATGTCCGCAAATCATCCTATTTTTTTGCGGATGATTTACGGACATAATGTAAGTCAATGGCATTGCGGATGTCAGCGGAATACCATTCGCTGACATCCGATTTTCTTCCTTTCAGTTCTGTTCCGTTTTTTGGAACGGAACAGAACCCTATTTTTCCTCCGTTCAAAAAACATAGAGGAAGCAAAATCAGATGTCATCCGCTGACATCCGCAATGCCCATAGACTTACATTATGTCCGTATATCATCCGCAAACGGATTGGGATGATATGCGGACATACGGAGCAGATGACACAAGTGTCATCCGCTCCGTGAAAAAAAAAAAGTGCCGGAGCGGATCGCAATGTGGTCCGCTCCGTATGAAAGAGCCCTTAGTATAATGTTTTGCACACATGCGCAGATGTGCTGAAGGTGCTTTTCAAGACTTTGGGATGCAGCAGAGACCTTTAGTACATCTGCACATGCGTAGGATTCTATGTGCAACAGTGTAAGGACAGAGTAGTTAACCACTTAAGGACCGAGCCCATTTTTGACACATTTTGTTCACAAGTTAAAATCAGTATTTTTTGCTAGAAACTATTTAGAAACCCGAAACATTATAAATATTTTTTAGCAAAGACTCTGGAGAAAAAAATGGTGGTCATTGCAATATTTTTTGTCATGCGGTATTTGCGCAGCAGTCTTTCAAACGCCATTTTTTTGTAAAATATTACGAAAAATTAAATTTCACTGCATTTAGAAAAAACTAAACAGTATAGTTAGCCCATTTTTTGTATATTGTGAAAGATGATGTCATTTCGAGTAAATAGATACCTAACATGTTATGGTTTAAAATTGTGCACACCCATGGAATGGCGACAAACTACAGTCAATAAAAATCTCCATAGGTGACGATTTAAAATTTTTTAACAGTTAGCAGTTTAGAGTTAGAGAGTAGCTCTTTTTTTTTAATTATTGCTCTCACTCTGGCGATTGTGGCGATACCACACATGTGTGGTTTGAAGAGAGATTTAATTTGCGCGCGAGCTCACGGAGATGGGGGCGGCTAAAAAAATGTTTTTTCCTATTTATTTTATTTTATTTTTTTAATTTTATCACAGGTTTAAAAAAAAAAATTAAACATCCCTTGTGACAGCAATAGGCAGTGACAGGTACTCTTCATGGCGGGATCAGGGGTCTAACAGAACCTAGACACCTCCAATACATTTCCATGTATTCAAAACAGGTTACGTAATCGGAGACCCGTTCTAAGCCACATCCAACTTTGATCGGGACTCCATCCAGCTGGCGGACGTGCCAACTGGTTGCTCGGGTCTCCCGATGGGACGGGAGACCCGGGCAGAGCTGCGGAAGGCGGCGGGAGGGGCATCCCCTCCCACTCGCTGGGGTAACAATCGAGTGGCTCCCAAGCTGCATCGGTCATTACCACAGGAAAAAGCCGACCACTGGAAAGCCGACCGCCGTCTCTAAAAACGGTACTGGGATGATGCCTCTAGCTAGAGGCATCACCCCGGTACAACCACTTAAAGTCAGCCGACATAGGGATACATGGATATGCGTTAAGTGGTTAAGGAGGTGAAGGGCCTCTTTTCCTGCCAAGCACAACTCGGCACATGCACCACAGGTATAGGAAGAGCCCTTTGTGCATCTGTACATATGCCAGTCAATCAAAAATGGCGGTGCTGGTGGAGGAGGGCAAACCATGATCAAGGGGACTGAAGTTCCTCTTTTAGGAAACACTGTCACTGTGTCCATTTGTCCATTTAATTAAAAAGACAGTATTTCCTGATAGACCCAAATCCCTCCTTCCCCCTCCCCCTCTTTCCTCACTAATTCACATTCTTATGTTACCTGCCCGCTTCTAGAGTCCACTCATACAGATGACATCCCTGCTTCACCAATTTCTGAATCAGCATACTACACAAAATCAATTCACAGAATTGATTCTGCTCTCCTTATAAAAAGGAAAACAGACTTATTCAGAGTCTGTATCAGATTATATAGGGGGTTTATGTACTAAAGGCAAATAGACTGTTCACTTTGCAGATGAACTTTGCAAAGGAATTATACCCAGAGCTTAGTAAATGAGGTAAAGCTCTGCTGACATCCATCATCCAATCATGTGCAGGCAAAAATTTGTGTCTGTTTTATATTTATTTTTCTTGCAATTGATTGAGTATTCTTTGCGAAGTGAAGTTTCACCACATTCACCAAGCCCTGGGGAAATTCCCTTGCTGGGCACACTTAACTTGCGAACTGAACAGTCTGTTTGCCTTTAGTAAATGAACCCCTCAGAATTTAATCTGATAGAGCAGGATAAATGTGAGAATAAAATTAAAGCTAATGAATATGTAGATTGTGTCCGCGGAGTATTAAGGCAACAATGTATTAATAAAGAGTTGTGAAAAGACTGAAATAATTATTCTAACAAAAAAAAAATGACTTCAAGCTTTCTTCCATATTTGCCACATATATTAAGTCCCAAAAACATAGTTTAGATAGGCTGAGCCTTCCTAAGCGTACTTCATGTGACCAAATGCCTAGTCAGTACAGGTCCAGTACAGCGACATCACTTGCAGTTCCATCACGTCCGACCCGGTGGAATGCATGCGGAATCACAGCGGTGTTTCCAACAGTCCAGGCCTTTTGAGTAGGTGCCACAAATGTATTTGATTTTAAACTTTTTATAAATAAAATGTTACTGCACGATCATTCTGCTTCACATTTTGTATTCTGGGAAAAACTCTGGCATATTTTACCCTACTGTGGATGTGAGATCCGAACCTCCTGTTAATAAGTCCAGGGAGCTGGTGTAACGGGTTTGGCAGATATAGATTGTAAGATCCTGAAACTGGTCTTGGGATACAAGGAAACATAATCAAGGCGATTTGGGTCCTGGTGGCCCGTGGTGAGTGACCCATTCACATTAAGGTCGCGGTGCCCTATTCAAGAGCACTTACTGGTTTTTGCTAAGAAGAGTATAGAGCACCTAATTCATGTGATGATTGGAAAAACACAAGAACATATGGACATTTTATCAATTTTAATTTTTGTATAATATATGCTCTATTATTGTTCGTAATAGCGCCTCACAGGTACTTTTAATTGACCTTGAAATGGTTGAATACCTTCTCCTGGAGTTCTTTGGAGCAGTACACTCTTCACAATTCAGGATAGTTGTTTTTGGATATATAATGTAGGAAGGTAGTTAGGGACTTGAATGAAAAAACATTTCCCAACTCCCTTCAAATTCCCCCAAAAGCCCACAGTTGTGGAACCATACAACTTATTTTTTCTCAACGTGGACAGAATCTGATCAATTTCTACAATTAATTTCATCCTCTTATTTTCTTCCTAGCCTTCAAAACCATGTCTGCTTACTGGTTCTACAGAAGGGGGGCTAAGAATTGACATATTTCATGCTACCCATTCAGAAGATGAGAGGGGCAGCCCATTATAAGATGTAAACAGTCCCTCTCAGTCAAATAATAACATTAATGGCTTGATAATAAAAAAGAAAAGTAGTGCAGCCACCACACTTAAAGGGTAACTCCTCCTTTGTGGGGGAAAAAATAGAAAATAAAGAAAAAACAATAAAGCCTATACAGTGGTGATCGAAAGTTTGGGCACCCCAGGTAAAAATTTGTATTAATGTGCATAAAGAAGCCAAGGAAAGATGGAAAAATCTCCAAAAGGCATCAAATTACAGATTAGACATTCTTATAATATGTATGTATCATAGGTAAAAAGGCGGGCACAACAAATAGTAAGAGGCTAATTGTCACCCTTTAGTGTATGTTTTTAATGGAATAAACAATATTTCACTATTGGAGGCTATTCTCTTCTATATCTTTATATGTGGGGACTATATGGTCCATTTCGAGTAACATAGGAGCAGGATATTCAAGGAATCGAGAAGAGGTCTGATCCACCCAGTTAAAGGGATCATAGGCGTTGGGGGTCCTTGTGACCTATTGGAAGCTGGTAAGAGGCCACGTGTGACACACCTCAGCACCTGGAGCACTGTGAAAAGAAAAAAATCAAAGATTTAAAAAGCACAATCTGGTTGCACGAATTGCCCGGATTTTAGAGACACTATTTTTGAGCACTTATTGTTATTATATGTGATTTAATTTATTGGTGGATACACCAGCAAGCACTTTGTGGATTTATTTATTACAATAAGCTTTTTATAAAAATCAAGGTCAACACTTGCACTTTAAATAGATTATGCACTTGTAAGCACTATTTTGCTTGTTGCACTAATTGGATAATAGTTTATGCACTAATAGAAGTCAGCACTTATAATTGTAGCACTAGCAAGCACCTTGATATATATGAATCACATTTTGCACTTTATATAAGCACGTATAATTTCATATTGTCATACTATTTAATATTTTTTATATTTATAAAATACGTGACATCTTAGTATCTACATCCAGCAAAAGATTACCAGCGCCTTTTTACCTATGATACATACCTATTTATTGTTTTAAACAATTAAAGGGGCAGCAGGTTATAATATCTTCTCTTAAAGGGCCAGGCGCCTTCGCCAATTTTCTGTTGATTCTTATAATATGTCAACAAAAGTTAGATTTTATGTCCATCATTGACACTTTCAGAATTACAGAAAACAAAAAAATGGCGTCTGCAAATGTTTGGGCACCCTGCAGAATTTATAGCATGCACTGCCCCCTTTGCAAGGCTGAGACCTGCCAGTGTCATGGATTGTTCTCAATCATCGTCTGGGAAGACAAGGTGATGTCAATCTCAAAGATTTTAAATGCCCAGACTAATCTGACCTTGCCCCAACAATCAGCACCATAGGATCTTCTAAGCAGTTGCCTAGAAAACTGAAACTGAAAATAGTTGATGCTCACAAAGCTGGAGAAGGCTATAAGAAGATAGCAAAGCATTTTCAGATGTCAATATCCTCTGTTCGGAATGTAATTAAGAAATGGCAGTCATCAGGAACAGTGAAAGTTAAAGCAAGATCTGGAAGACCAAGAAAAAGTTCAGACAGAACAGCTTGCAGGATTGTGAGAAAAACAATTCTAAACCCACGTTTGACTGCACAATCCCTCCAGAAAGATCTGGCAGACACTGGAGTTGTGGTACACTATTCCACTATAAATAGATACTTGTACAAATATGGTCTTCATGGAAGAGTCATCAGAAGAAAACCTCTTCTATGTCCTCACCACAAAAAATCAGCGTTGAACTTTGCAAATGAACATATAGACAAGCCTGATGCATTTTGGAAACAAGTTCTGTGGACCGATGAGGTTAAAATTTAACTTTTTGGCCAGAATGAGCAAAGGTACGTTTGGAGAAGAAGGGGCACAGAATTTAATGAAAAGAACCTGTCCAACGGTTAAGTATGGGGGTGGATCAATCATGCTTTGGGGTTGTATTGCAGCCAGTGGCACAGGGAACATCTCACGAGTAGAAGAAAAAATTGATTCAATAAAATTTCAGCAAATTTTGGATGGTAACTTGATGCCATCTGTGAAAAATCTGAAGTTAAAGAGAGGATGGCTTCTACAAATGGATAATGATCCTAAACACACCTCTAAATCTACGGGGGATTACATCAAGAGGCGTAAACTGAAGGTTTTGCCATGACCTTCACAATCTCCTGACCTCAACATAATTGAAAATCTATGGATAGACCTTAAAAGAGCAGTGCGTGACAGACAGCCCAGAAATCTCAAAGAACTGGAAGACTTTTGTAAGGAAGAATGGGCAAAGATACCTCAAACAAGAATTGAAAGACTCTTGGCTGGCTCCAAAAAGCGTGATACTTGCCAAAGGGGGCAGGACAAGATATTAACTCTGCAGGGTGCCCAAACTTTTGCAGACACCATTTTTTTGTTTTCTGTTGTTTTGAAAGTGTAAATGATGGAAATAAAATCTAACTTTTGTTGACATATTATAAGAATGTCTAATCTGTAATTTGATGCCTTTTGGAGATTTTTCCATTTTTCCTTGTCTTCTTTATGCACATTAATACAAATTTTTACCTGGGGTGCCCAAACTTTCGATCACCAATGTACAATTGCAACACAAATCATATTGTAATTGAATGTTATTAAAAATTACCTTTCCTTTACAATATTGAGCCGTAGTAATTTTCTGGAAATGCTATGTGATATGGCAACCTGGAGATGTTCTGTACACAGAATATGTACTGAACATACCCCAGGAACATAATTTGCTGCTTGTGTGATTGGTTTACCAATTTTCCCAGAAGTCTGCACTAAGATACAAGTCAAATTTCTGGCATCCCCTGCAACAAAAATGTCATTTTTGGTGAGATACTTCCAATAGGAAATCATGTCTAAAGGGAAGCAGGCCAAGCATATTTCCTCATTAGTGCCCTGCAGGTGCACAGCTGATTGATAATTATGAAATCAATCCTATTAGACCCACTTAGCACAGAGGCACAGAGGAACAAACAGTGATTTCTTCAGAATAACAAAAGGTAGGAATCTGAAACAAAGGTTGTTAAAATCCTTGTATTGTACAAAGATCACCCAGAGGGGAATGGTTTTTTTCCCTAACAAAAGTGGAGTTACGCTTTAACCTCCCTGGCGGTAATCCCGTGACTCGGGGTGGATTTTTTAGTCCAGGATTGGTATCCCCGAGTCACGCTCGGGATAGATGTGCAGAGAGCGCAGCGGTGTCTCTTACCTTCTCCTGGCGATCCAGCGATGATCTCTCATTGCTGTGACCGCCAGCCGAGAGTCCCGCCGCTCGTCTGTCGGTGTGATGACTTCCACTTCCGTTCCCTGCAGCAGCAATGCTGCATGGGAGCGGAACTAGGGAGGGAAATTCAAAACGTTGCACAAAACACAAACACATAACACATTTTATATTATATATATATATATATATATATATATATATATATATATATATATATATGCACATATATATATATATATATATATATATATATATATATACCTATATACACACGTGTATATATATATATATATAAAAATTATATTATTGATTCGATTATAATTATATATTATTTATATATATATATATATATATATATATATATATATATATATATATATATTTATATATAATATATAATTATAATCTAATCAATAATATAATTTTTATATATACATATATATATATATATATATATATATATATATATATATATATATATATATATATATATATAGATATATATAAATTATATTATTGATTCGATTATAATTATATATTATATATATATATATATATATATATATATATATATACACACACACATATATATATATAATAAATAACGCATGAATTAGAATCTAATCAATAATATAATTTTATTATATATATTATATATTATATAATAAAATTATATTATTGATTTGATTATAATTCATACGTTTGTGTTTCAAATTTATCACATCTGGGATGTCTACTAGACTCTTGTTTTGGTCAGGTTTAAGTCAGTAATTACTAAGAATTGTAGGCCTATAATACATAACGCCAAATTTCCATGAAAAAAATTGTACCGCTTTTGGTATATAATTCCTGACATAATCATACCACCAGGGAGGTTAAGGATTGGTAAGCTGCCATATATTACATTTTTTCCTTCGGGTTTAGATACACTTTAATGCACAACTTTTTGAAGAAATGCATTCTTTTGCTTGTACTTTGTTACCTAATAGATTTGTTCACTATTAAAAATTTCTTTAAACATCCTGTTTATTTAATTTGTAAGGAAACGTGACATGCCTGATTAATGTTATTGGAATGGACCTTGCATTACTTTACACTAACCTTATAAGAAAAGTTATGCTCAGGCACCAATATACACAAGAAACATCTGCAAAACCTACTTTTAGCCTTCTACAGATCACTAGGGATAATTTATTGACCAATAACAGGGGAGAATGTTCATGATCTGTCCACTTCTGTCTTGCTGAAAATAGGCGATTATACGCAGCACCTGGAATTTTAAGCATGATAAAATGTTTTGCTTTCCGATTTTCCCCCCGAAGCAGCTTAGCATGGAGAAAAAGTGTGAAACAGATCATTCTACGGGCAGCGTAATGGTATATGCACCACAGAGAACTGTTTATGCTTGAAATTCAGCCACAGTGGAATATGGCACTTATACATACAAACACCATGGAGATTAAATGAAGAGCTGTCAGGGCGATGAAGAATAGTGTGTATTTACATTAAAAAATGAATATTCCACATTTAGGGCATTTTCCTTCATGTGGTATCTTTAAATTTGACATTTTGTTGGCTACGGTATCTAATGAGTCCTGCGTCTAAGAATTACAACAGCTGCTAAAGCATTAGATTAGAACACCCGGCTTCATTGTGACCAGCTCATAGTTATTGTCCCAGGGGGCGAGTTAACTATCCTCTGATGTAACATAGATTCTGAAATAAAACTTCATGAGTTCTCCTTCCCTATCCCAGTGTTTTGCTAGTGCTAACTGATTTCCTGAGCTGTTTTTCAAATTGTAATGTCTACTGAATGTGATTATTTTGCTCTTTGCAACACACACAGCTAGGTATAAAGAGTTTTATCTTAACAGGGTAACAGAAGCTATTGAAAGAGTACCTGTGGACTATTAATAGAATCAAAATTGCCCTCAGTAGTGCATATGTGGCGAGTTCAGGTTCCAGCACCTCTCCTGGAACCCCTAGGAACTCAAAATCTTCAAAAGTACAAATAGAGCCTAAAGAATGCATGGTTGTGATCTACACTGGTCCACATGCTTCTCAAAAGCTCAGTAAGTTTTATGGGCAACCGCACAGGCCAAAAAAGGATGCACTTAAGCCGAGAACAAGGATTTGCAGTTTTTTTCTCTCCACAGCAGAGGAAAACATTATGCATGTTGGCTGTGGGATTTCCTAAGACATTGGAGAATCTCCCTGGGTAATAGCTAGTTTTGACTGAGGCTCCAGGATTCACCCCAAAAGAGTTCAGAAATGGCTGAATAATAGAAAGTGCTGCTTAAATAGTAACTCTACTTTTGTTAAGAAAAAAAATATTCCCCTCTGGGTGATCTTTGTACATCGCAAGGATTTTGACAAACTTTATTGCAGATTCTTACCCTTTGGTATTCTGAAGATATCCCTGCTGCACCCGCAAAGCTCTAATGAGAAAAATTTCAGAGCCTGCATTCCTTTAGATGGGTTCCTGTCAAAAATGACATTTTTGTTGCAGGGGATGCCCGGAATCTGACCAGCATCTTCTGCAGACTTCTGGGAAAATTAGTGAGCCAATCACGCAAGCAGGAAATTATATATCTGGGGGATGTTCTGCATACGTTCTGTGCACAGAATTCTCCAGGTAGCCATATTGCATTGCATTTCACAGAAAATTACAACAGCTGCAGATCGAAAAGGAAAGTTTTTTTATTTTTTTTTATAACGTAATTTTTATTGGTTTTTCAAACAAACATAATAACAATGAAAAAAAACAAATAGTAAGGCAACATACAATTGTTTCATAAAGGACATTAATGTAACAACAACAGCCACATAAAGGTATGCATGTATCTTCATTAAATTACTATTAGGTCCAAGAGATTAAGTGTACCAGTCTACCCATGACTTCCACTGTTTGTCAAAGAGATTGGAAGAGGAGGTTTTCCTAGCGGCTAGTAGTTTTTCATAGTGATAGTTAAGATTAACCTGAGCTACCACTTCAGATGGGTTTGGGGAGTTGTCATCTTTCCAGTGCCTGGCTATAATCAATTTTGCTGTAATACGTGGATCGTGATTGCCCTATAAATACTGGGGTACTTTCCTACGTCAATATGTAGTGTTGCTAATGCTGGGTTGGGTGGAGTCAGTATCCCCGTGATTTCTGCAAGAATTTGGAATATCTTTCTCCAGTAACTTGTGAGGCTTTTACAAGACCAAAGGATATGGTAGTTGTCAGCTGCTTGCCCACAGTTTCTCCAACAAAGAGGAGAGTATGAGGGTATGAATTTCACTAGTTGTTGTGGTGTTCTATACAATCTTGTCACTGTTTTTTGTGATAAGTTCCGATGATTAGTGCAATGGGACAGGAAAGGTAATTTTTAATAACATTCAATTACAAAATGCCTTGTGTCGCAATTGTATACGCTATATATATATTTTTTTTTATTTGCTATTTTTTTCCATGAAAGTTGAGTTTACCCTTTAAAGTCAGATGTACTGCTTGCAATCATTGACTAGTATAAAGCACATATGAACTCAAATGTTTTTGCTTAGCTGAAATGTCAGTTAAAAAGTCAGGATATTTTCACAAAATGTTACAATTTACAGAAATGGGATCAAGGTCAAAGGCAAAATGATAGTGGGTGTTTTTGGAGGTTTTAAAGGGTATGATGGGCTTTCAATGGCTGCTGACGGTTAGGGAAGTTTTTTTTTTCAGAACTGCTATTTGAAATTTAAGAAAGTTTTAAAGCTATAACTCGCTAACTTGTCAGAGTTAAGTTTAATAAAAAAAAAAAATAATGTTAAAGTTTAATAAAAAACAAATAAAATATAAAACAACTCAGTGCATTGTACCTTAGTGGACAGACGTATCACAATTACCAGTCTTAGAGGGTCTGTTTAGTAATAAAGACTACAACTGATTAATAAACTATACAGCAGCTATTATTAGTTATGCCAGAGTGATAAATTATAAAAATGAGGAACAAAGTGGTCTTCAGAGACCATGCATTTATCACTTGCCCATTGCCTGGTTAACCCATATTCTGAGTGGTGTGAGCAAGATGTCTGTCTTGGCACCAGTTTCTATATGGTATGTAGGTGCACAAGTGCACCTGTGGTCTGTATGGACACAGACATCTTTGAAGTATTGTTTTTTTAAAACATTGTGTACTCCTTGGTATTTTATTTATTCTTCTAACAAAGAAGTACACTTTAAAATGCACTTTCACCAATATTGAAATAAATGATGGCGTAATGTGTATGGTAATGCTACACGTTACTGAATATTGAATCTGTACCCTTGGTGTGTATGTGTGTGACTGGAGATGGTTCGAAACTCACGGGGTATAGAGAAGAGGAGGAATTATACTCTTAGGATTCTTTATATAACAGGTTCTCTTGCCAGAATGTCTTTTCCTTTGCAATCTATGGAATGTGTTGTTACAATGTCCTTGGAAGATCTCATTGTGCAATCAATCAGATCAGCAGTCTCCTAATATTGTACACCGAGACATTCCATTGAGGTGCATTGCATTAACACAGGCTATTCATTTTGAAAGGGCTCTCTTCTCACAAAAAAAAACATGATTGCACTATTTTTGACGATGCAGCACACAATTATGCACACTTTCATACCTATGTGTTGTGGTGCACTGCAGCACAGGGGCATTTTTGCTTTAAAACAAATGGCAACACAGCCACGGGTGCACATGATGTTGGTGGAGGAAAAACTCACAGCGATACTCACAGATAACACTTTTTGAGTGTTTGGCAACCCTAGCTAGATTAGTTTCCATCGATGCACCCATTCTCACATTTTTTAGACTCATGGATTCTTCATCAAACTCATCCGTGTTCATCCCGGGGACACCACGGGGACCCGCCCCTTCCCTTCACCCCTTTACCCCCCATTTTTTTTTCTTTTTTTTTTCTTTTTTTTTCTCTTCTCTTTTCTGCCTCTATCTAGTCTTTCCTCTCTCTTTTTTTTTCCTATACTTCATTTTGCCTATTCTTCACCCACCCGTTGGGTCAATTTTATTTCACCTCTTGATTTTTCCCGGGGCATTCTTCTCTGTTTGCAGCCACTCTCATTATCTCTGATCAGGTTTTGCTGTTGAATATAGCATAGCTGGGCTTTTGTGATAGCCTCCCTGACTTTTGGCCTGGCCTGGCTGGCCCACATCACATGTACACTGATTGACTTCAGGCACTGTTTCAATAATTGTATTTTTATTTAACTAATCTTTTAGATTTTGTATTGCCTGTTCCCTTGAGTGCTGGGGGTTTTACCTCCACTCATCTTCCCAGTGAAATGTACTACTATATTAGCGACCTAACTGTTATTATTTATTTGCTTATGGTATATACTGGGCCTGCTTGTTTGTGGTGTGGAAGACCTGTCTTTATTATTATTATTATTAGATAAGACTTATATAGTGCCAACAGTTTGTGCAGCGCTTTACAACATGAGGGCAGACAGTATAATTACAATACAATTTAGTATAGGAGGAATCAGAGGGCCCTGTTCATTAGAGCTTACAATCTAGGAGGGAGAGTCAAGTGATACAAAAGGTAATAACTGGGGGATGAGATGATGGATAAAATCAAAGTACAGTTGTTAGGTGGAGGCAGGATAGGCTTCTCTGAAGAGAAGGGTTTTTAGGGATCGTCTAAAAGCAAACAGAGTATGAGATAATCTGACAGATTGGGGTTATTTCATAGAATGGGAGAAGCTCTGGAAACGTCCTGGAGGCGAGCATGGGAGGTGGTGACGAGGGAGCTAGAGAGCAGGAGGTCTTGGGAGAAACTAAGAGAATGGTTAGGTTGGTATTTTGGGACAAGGTTAGTGATGTAGCTGGGGGCTGAATTGTGAATGGCTCTGTAAGTTGTTGTTAGTTTTTTGAACTTAGTTTGTTGGGTAAGCGAGAGCCAAAGGAGGGATTGACAGAGAGGAGTAGCAGACACGGAGCAGTTGGTAAGGCCTGGCAGCAGCATTCGTGATGGACTGAAGGGAGGATATTCTATGTAAAGGTGGTTTCATTGAGTAAAAAGGGACGTATTTTGGAGATATTACGGAGGTTGAGGCGGCAAGATTTGGAAAGTGGTTGAATGTGGAGCCTAAAGGATATATCAGAGTCCAGGATTACACCTAGAACCTTGGCATGTAGGGATGGGTTAATAGTTGTGCCATATCACATATATATATATATTATATATAATATTCATTACTACTGGCCCTATATGTTTACTGTTTACTGTTTAGTTTTTTGTTTTTTATTATTGTATGCAAATGTTTTTCTTAATTTAAATATTGTGAAAGAAGCAAATGGTGACACACATGTACAGCACAACACTGTGCAGTGCACTAATGTGCATCAGATGAGAATCAAGGGTCTTTGGAGAAGATCTTTTAGTCTTGGCACAAAATCTATAGACCATCCTCAGAGTGAACTAAGATCAGCATGTTTACACAAGTTTTTATCCAAATCTAAATTTGCAGCTGAAAATTCCATTATACCTGAGATTAGCAATGGCCATAGAACACTAGAAACTGTTACATGTTTTTTTTTTTTTGCCCATATCTATCTTTAAAGCTTAACCAACAACACATAATTACTTGAGTTTCATTAATCTGCTGTGCCCTGTAATCTGTGTTTAATTTCATAATCTGTCCTTGTCTGCTCGTGCAGTTAGGCCGTGGACATGATTAAAAAAAATAAATATCAGTGAAGAGGGTGATTCCTGCGGTTCTTTTGAAGCGTTTGTCTGGCTAAGTAAAATAAATAGCTTTAATTCCCATCCCTTCCTTGAACCCTGTTGACTGCAAGCTCCTAATTGACTTTTCTGCATTCCATCTCAAGTCTGCAGTGTATCCAAAACATATCAGCTGCCAGCTACCCCTATCTCCCTGGCTTTAATGTTCTTTTCAGTTCCCTCTTAATAAAATGATTCCCCCACACTTTACCAATTATGACTTCATCTGTAATGTTTGCCTTAAGTAAGAAATTATGAAGCTTTAAAGCTCAAAAGTTTTTAGATTGCACGATAAAAGGTAAAGTCCAATCAAACATGAAAGTCTGTTATTCAAAAGGAACCTGTCAGAAAAAAAGGATGGCAGATGTCGATATGTACTTTTTTATAGGAGTTGTAGCATATTTCAGGGCTTCATCTTACTTATCCTTGCTTCAATACTCACTGACCCAAAACAAACATGTCTATCAAGTGTTCTTTATTTAAGGGAAAATATAACAGGTTTTGTTGAATTTAAATTTTTGAATGTCTATTCCCTTATAAATTGATCTTTTAAGTCAGTTTTCTTTAATTTTATAAAATATTTGTTTTATCAAGAAAATATCAAGTGGGCTTTAAATCAAAAAGTGAAGATGTGTTTCCTATCTAAAAATGTTAAGGAAAATTCCATCTGTTAAATCCCACACGCTAGATATATGAGGCTGAAGGCACAGAAAATGCAATAGAATTTTTAGGTGGAATTCAAAATGACAGGTAATATTTTCAAGGTACTTCTAAAGCACACTTTAAGATAAATTCCAGGTATGGCATTTTTTACATCGTTACATTGATCCAGGTATACCATACCTGTGAGATTCCTCAAGAAGCTGGAAATCACTGATGTAGACACCGTCCGCTACTCCAGTGATTTGCACTATCTTCTGGGTGCCCTGCTGCATTGTGAATACAGATTGCCTACTCGGCATGGGCACCATGAATGCAAAGCATTCCCTGATTGTATGAGGTGGGACAATGATGTCACTCTCTCCATGTTGTCCAATCAGAGAACGCTTTGCTTTCATTGAGAAATTGCATAGTATTATCTGAATGGCATAGGGCAGCTGCTAGGCATGAGAGCTGGAGGCTAGTGAATATCCCCAGAGTAGCAGTGTATACTTCAGAGATTTGCAACTTCTAGAGAGATCCCACAGGTATGGTATATGCATTGATACATTAGTCCAAGTTGGACAAATGTAACTATGTAAAAAATACCAATTCTTTTTTATCATATGAGTTCACCTTTTGAAGCATGTTACACTTTACACCCATATTTAGAGTGTAACATGTAACATGGTCCAAATCTGCCCCTGCACCCCTTATCCCCCCCCCCACACACACACACACTGTGCCAGCAGGCAGGGGATCCTCTTCCCGCACCTACTGTCACATTTTGAAATCAGTAGTCATTAATTTACAGGAATCTGTGAATAAGAACACTAAAAGTCCTGTCCACCACAATGGCAGATGGCTTATCGTCCTCAATGGAGCGCAAGTGTGCTGATCACACTACAGCTCTGTAACAGGCAACAGAGCTGCAGGCAGTGTGTGCAACAGCCTGACATTGTACCAATGATCCACTGATCATGAGTAGGGATGATCGAATGGTTCGGGTCGACCATCGGTTCGACCCGAACATTGACTGTTCGAGGTTCGGCCGAATTTAGAACTTTTTGCTGAAAAAGTTCGGAATTCGGCAACCAGAACGGACCAAAATGCAATGGGACAGGAAATGGGCTTTAAAAGCCCATGACTGGACCAGAACCATTAGCAAAAGCCAATTGAGGGGGCAGGAGAATGCTAGGAATGTGATTGGAGTGACTAGGGGGTCCCTAGGCCAATCATTAGTGAATATGCCCCCCAGTATATAAGATAGCCCCCGCCAAATTCCTAGCATTGTAATACAGGGACATGGAAGAGAGTGGAAGCAGTTCTGTTAATTTTACTTTAAAAGTGTCATTTAGCATTTATTAGTGTGAGAAAAGGGATATCTAGTGTAGTTAGGGTGCTCTTTTACACTTTAGTTATATGCAAAAATTTAGTTTCTGTAGGGAAAGTGTGAAGTGTCAGGGTGACCGTAATGTAGTGTAGGGTGAACTGACACTGACTGCTATGGCAGGGTGACCAAACCCTTCCATTTCAGGGTGACCGTAATGTAGTGTAGGGTGAACTGACACTGACTGCTATGGCAGGGTGACCAAACCCTTCCATATCAGGGTGACTGCTATAGAGAAAAGATAGTTTCTCTTAAGTCACATTCGGTGCACTAATATGGCTTCTCGCCGGTCAGCTTGCTTTTTGGCTGCAGGCGTTTATAGGGATTTTTTGAGCACATGTTTGGAGTCAGGCATGGCATCTGAACATGTGTATAGGGGGGTATATATACACATCCATGTATGTATATATACACCTGCACATATATAGGTGTGAAAGGAGCAGAAAACTATACTTGCGCTAATGAAATAATTAACACCAATATAGTTACGCTCCTATCACACCTATATATGTGTATGTGTAAAATACATATAAGTGTGTGTGTGTGTGTGTGTGTGTGTGTGTATACCCCTATACAGAAGTTCAGATGTTTTGCCTGCCTCCAAAGAACCCAAAAAAATGCCCAAAAAAATGCTAGCGCCAAAAAAAAAAACGCCCAGGTGTGTTGTTGCAGGCATTTTTTGGGGGTTTTTGGAGGCAGGCAAAACATCTGAACTTGTGTATAGTGGTATATATACACACATAATTATATGTATTTTACACTTACACATATATAGATGTTATAGGAGCGAAGCCATATTAGTGTAAATTATTTCATTAGCACAAGCATATATTTCTGCTACTATCACACCTATATATGTCTAGGTGTATATATACATATAAGTATGTGTGTATATATACCCGTAAACACAAGTTCAGATGTTTTGCCTGCCTCAAAAGACCCCAAAAAATGCCCAAAAAAAACGCTTGCTACTAAACAGGCAAGGTGTGAAAAGAGAGAAGCCACTATCCTGTTCTATAAGTGACCTAATACAAACAATCCTTTTTTTTTTTATGGTTCTGGACATGCTACAGAGCTGAAACTTCACAGGTACACTTTTTAGACCCCCCAGATACTAAATCCAAAGAAATTTTTATTTTTCTTTTTTTTTTTCAATAATTGGCTCTCTATCAAAAATTACAATTTTTAAGAACTTTTTTTGTGTGATTAATAGTCCCTGGGGTATGACCCAGAACCCTAGGCACTTTTTAGGGGCATTTATTGGGTTTTAGGGCTTCAAAATGGTGTTTTTTGATTACCGAAGTTCGGGTCCCATTGATTTCAATGGGGTTCTGAAATCCGGGCCAAACTTTCGGGAAGTTCGGATGTTCTGGCCGAACCGAACTTTTCAAAAGTTCGGTCATCCCTAATCATGAGTACAATGCTCTGCAGGCTCCTGTGAAAAAAAATAATACATGTACATTTTATTCATCCAAAAATATGTGCATTTAATATTTTTTTCAAAAATGGAAACTTATCCTTTAAGTGTTCCCAAGCAGAATTCTAAAAATTGTAACTTTCATCTTTAATCCCTCCTAAAAATACTATTGCAGCTCCTGTGCCTTCAGTCACATAGCTGTATATCCACAGTGTGAGATCCTAGGCATTATGCCTATTCCTGCTACTCTCACAAGGTTTGGCAATCACATCTGTGCTGCTCACTGTTCTCTTTGCTGGAAAGGAAGCTTTACTGGAAGATATGTACAGTAAGTATACCCTTGCTTCTACTTTATCCACCTATCCTGCATCTTCTTGCACAAGCTTTCACCAGTCATAAGATCACCAATCATCAGGGGAAATCCAGCACAAGCAGAAAGAAAGTCCTACACCTACCAAGATTTCTGCCTACACAGAGAGGCAGTGCAGAACAAGGTAAACATAGAAAGGATCAGCTGCAGGGGGACCACGGGCAGTTCTGGCGATTACTCTTGTGTTATCTGTTTACCTTTTTCATCACAGCTTTCGTAGTACATATCCCTTTTAAGACAGGATGTTTCCATGCCTCCCAACTTTTTATAATAGTCATGAGGGACACCTATTAGCAAAAGTATGTAGGCATAGGACACAGCTCCTTGCCACACCCCTTAAAGGCGAATTCTACATAAAGAAGATTAGTTAAAGCCACATGTGCTTTTTTGCCACTATTATTCCTTTATACTGGCTTTTGAAATTTACAAATGCAGCAATTTAGAATGCAGATGAAAGGTTTAGCACTGGGAAACACTTTTTGAAAGATAAAAAGTGCATTTTATATACAACTATATAGATCAGACCAACATGAGGGACATAGTCCCTAAAAATCATGGACAGCTGGAAGCTACATGTCACAGCAATAGAAAGAGGAAGGAACTTGACATCACACAGAGAGGTAGACAGCAGCCTTAAGGGGAACCAGTCCCGACTATCCATCCACAAGCTGCAGACTTTAGCAGTCGTACTGTTGGGTGGTTTTCTACACATATTACTTGTCTGTTGTGCACCAGGATCTAGTGCAATCCAAAATGTGAGTTTAGTCTATGACGTTTTTAAAGAAATGCGGTTGTTTTTATGGTAAATGCTATGATAGTCCATATGTTTTATTTATGAGCTTTCAATTGTGATATCAGCTGAGCGTCATTGGGAGAAAATACACCAGGAGGAGACAAGAGGAGGATCAGATCCTATCCAGATATTGACCTTAAAGGGACAAGCACTTTAGACCTACTAGCCATAGGTCAATATAGGAAAGTAAGCTGCCAATAATGGTGGTTACACATGGTGTGAAGATCCCTTAAGCATACGTTTAGACAGTTTAGAAGATACCAATCGTTATTTGAACAGCACATTTATGTGGACTTTTGTTATTCTATAGTTTTCCATTTTTTCATTTAATTTCTCGACCAATAATTTTGTCCCCCCGACATGGGAGGATTGTATATTTATTTTGTTACACACTTGATGGATTTGATTTTTACATATATATATATATATATATATATATATATATATATATATATAAGTATCTGTACAGGTGTAGTGCTGGGTCATTTTTGATTATTTAATAATTTAGCATGTGGGAGTAAGTGGCACACTTCTAAATTTCAGCAGCAGCACTTTATTTGGTTTATTACCCTGGTGTGCGCAGGGGTATTTGTTTGTTTTATATAGTTGGGAGCTTTGTGTTTCCATGATGCTGAGTCTGTCTAACTGAAACAGAACTATGCTAACTCATTGATATTTAATGTTGGCTTTGGAGACTTTAATTAGGTTATGGTTTGTGTATTAAGGGATCATGTTCCAGTTAAGGGTGCTTATGGATTCGTTTATGGATTGGGTTAGGTTTAGGGTTTAGATTCAGTATAAAAGTTAGTAAGTGATAATTAACTGCTTATTTAACCATTTCAGCCCCGGAAGGTTTTGCTCCCCTAATGACCAGGCCATTTTTGTGATTCGGTACTGCGTTACTTTAACAATTGTGCGGTTGTGCGACGCTGTACCCTGATAACATTGATGTCCTTTTTTTTCCCACAAATAGAGCTTTCTTTCTGGCATTTGATTGCCTGTATGATTTTTATTTATTGCGCTATAAACAAAAAAAGAGAGATGATTCTGAAAAAAAATATATATATATTTTTCACTTCCTGCTATATAACATTCCCAAAAAAAAAAAAATTAAAAATCTAATGTGTTCATCATTTTAGGCCACTTTGTATTCTGCTACATATTTTTTGAAAAAAAAAATCCCAATAAGCGCAATTTGATTGGTTTGCGCAAAAGTTATCGTGTCTACAAACTAGAGGAAAGATTTATGTAATTTTTATTTATTTATTTTATTAGTAATGGTGGTGATCTGCGATTTTTAGCAGAACTGCGACATTGCGACGGACAGACCGGACCCCTAACTGACATTTTTGACACTTTTGGGGGTGACCAGTGACATTAATACAGTAAGCAGTGCTAAAAATATGCAATGTTACTGTAATAATGACACTGGCAGGGAAGCGGTTAACTCAGGGGTGATCAAAGGGTTAAGTGTGAGCCTAGGGGGTGTTTACTAACTGTGAGGGGGATGGGCTTGTGGAATCAACACAGAGGTCGGTGATCCTAAATAGGAAGAAACCCGGCGCTCTGTGTTCATTCCAGAGAGAATAATGGTCTGCTGTGTTTACAACAGCAGACCATTGTTCTGTCTCCATGGGGAGCGATCGCGGGTGCTTGGCCCCGTGGATCAGCTTCCCTGCTGCCTAATGGTAAGGTGGTTTGCGCAGCTGAGCCAGCCTGCCGCAGTGTATCTGCGGTGGGCGGTCAGCAAGTAGTTAATATGAAACATTTTTAAGGTGCTAGAAGTGTGTAATATATGCAATAAAAACTGTTTGTGGCAGAAATCAGCATACTGAAATTTAGTGCACTGAAAACTGACATACCACCTTGGTAGTTCTTAAAGTGATTGTAAAGTCTCGTTTTTTTTTTAAATAAAAATAACAAACATGTCATACTTATCTCCTCTGTGCAGTTGGTTTTTCACAGAGCAGCCCGGATCCTCCTCTTCTCGGTTCCCTTGTTGCTGCTCCTGGCCTCTCCCTCCTATTGAGTGCCCGAGCCGAGCTGCAGCTCCGTGTGTCCATTCAAACATGGAGCTGCTGTTCAGCCCCGCCCCCTCTCTCTCCTGATTGGCTCACTGACTTTGATTGACAGCCGCGGGAGCCAATGGCGCCATGGCTGTATCTCAGCCAATCAAGAGGGAGGGTCCCAGACAGCCGAGGGACTCGTGGACATCGCTGGACAGAGAGGGGGCACAGGTAAGTATTAAGGGGGCTGCTACACAAAAGGCTTCTTAACCTTATGTATAGAATGACAAGCGAGGCACAGTACGTGGCTCGCTACATTGTGGCTGCCGCTGTAAGTTTAAATAAAGAAAAAAAAATTGAATGTACCTTTAAGCCGCACACGGTGCGCACGGGTCTTTTAAGCGGGAGAAACATGACTTTGCGTCAATCGGGAAACACGTGATCTTCTAGAAGCTTCCGTCACATGGTCCGGAAGGGCTATATAAACAGCTGCGTGAGGGCTCTGGGCTCAGTTGGTTTAGTACGGCTTAGCGAGCTCCCCTCTCTCCCACCCCTGTCGCAAGCACTTTTATGTGGCTTGTCACCCTTGATGCAAGGGGGGACTTCTGATTAATTTATTTATTTATTGATTCGCTTGAGTTTTTTATGACTAAGCGATAATTTTATTTTCATATTTATTTGGAGTTTGAATTTCTTCAATATTTATTTGAATTTTAGAATTCATAAAGTTATTTGAATTATTTATTTATTTATCTATTTATTTATTTATTTATTTATGCCAATAAAAGTGCCGCGGCCATTTAACTACCAAAAAGTTGTATTTGGTGTTTTCTTTCTTTTAATTAAGTTTTGTTTAAATTCTGTGTACAGTAATAGTGCAGTCTACATTCCCATGCATTAAAGAGAAAGTAAACTCAGCTTTATTTTTCTCTTTTATTTTATATTTGTATACAACAAAGTATTTTCCTTAATTGCACATTGTAACGTTATTATGAAACGATTCTCAATTACCTCAATAATTCTCAATTACCTTTTTGTTGAATTATAAAATATATCTTCTTCTGGAAATCGGCTGCGCCATCTTTGGTAATGATTTTGGTCTCCCCTGTGGACGTAATTTCCGCCCTTCCTCGATTCCTCTGCCGAAATCTCACACATGCGCAATCGCGTGCTCCCCAACCCCTTTTCTAGATCGCCGCCTGTATAGATGTGTGTGAGATGCCCTGGTTCACTCCCTCCTGTGTGACATCTCACAGTCACAAGCGGAGAATTGGGAAGCTGAGGAGGAAGGCACAGTATCGCTAGCCTTCCTAGCCGTGCCGTTTTCAGAGGAACTGTGAGACCCGGCGTGCTGTTGTTAAGGAAATGGCACACATAGCGTGCCGTGAATTGATTGATGAACTGCATATGCGCTGGTGATGTAATAAACGTTTTCTGCACGGATTGTAGGAAGATTACAAAAGTAAGTAAAGTTTCACAGACAGCGATCTATAGCTAGTAATGTAGATTACTAATGAGCTAAAGTTTAACTGGGAAAGTTTACAACCACTTTAAGATAAAAAACCTTCTGACTTTATAACCACTTTAAGTAGGAAGGCAGAAATCACAGAAAGAATAATAGGAGACTTTAAAACAATATATCCGTGTTGTGAAAACTCCTGCCTGCATAGGATGATAGGTAAAAGTAAATCAAATTCATCTTAAAGCATTTCTAACATCTCTTGAAGAACTTTTGCAGTTGCCTAAAGAGTTGTAAGTCCACTGAACAATGCATTCAATACCTGAATGAGGATCCCTCTGCTGCTTATAAAGGGCTGAGGAAGGGTTCTGCTTTTGTCTGGGCTTTTGATTCATTTTAAAAGATAGGTAGGATCCTTTATGCATACTTTTTTTAAAAGAAGAAAGTAAAAACTGCTTCTTCAGTGTCCTAATCCATTTCACCTGGTATAAATAGCTGTAGGTCCTTCAATGAAACTTGATTGCGGGACAATTTTTAAACTTCATATTTGTGAATATCTTATACTGGGGCATAAAGCTGAGCTCTATAGCCAAAATAAAGAACCCAAAAAATAGTAGAATAATAATAGAATTTCTGTAGGTACTTGAATTTCTACACTGTACTGCTCCTCCTCCCTTGTCCAATCAGGAAGCTTAGGGTAAGGTGGGGCTCCACTGTATTCCCTAAAATGATTGTAAAGCTTTAATTTTTCATTAAAATCACACACATTTTATACTTACCTGCTCTGTGCAGTGGTTTTTCACAGATCCTCCTCTTCTTGGGTCCCATGCCGGTGCTCCTGGCTCCTCCCTCCTGTGGGGTGCCCCCCCACAGCAAGTAGCTTGCTATGAGGCCACCTGAGCTGAGCCGCTGCTCTGTAGGTCCATTCGCACATGGAGCTGTGGCTTGGCCCCACCCCCTTAGTCTTCTGTGATTGACAGCAGCAGGAGACAATGGCTCATGCTCCTGCCAATAGGCAATCAAGAGTGTGAGTCCCTAGAGAGGGACAGATCATTTTGTAACTCTTTCTAGCTATATGGTAGGGCTGGGGTGTTTGAATCACAAAATTGGTCACTAATATTTTGGCAAGTAAAACAATTTAAAGGGTAACTCCACTTTTGTGGGAAAAAAAATAGCAAGTAAAGAAAAAACAATACAGCGTATACAATTGTGACACAAATCATATTGTAATTGAATGTTATTACCTTTCCTTTTCATTTTGCAGCTGTTGTAATTTTCTGAAAATGCAATGCAATATGGCTACCTGGAGCTGTTCTGTACACAGAATGTGTACTGACCACACCCCAGAAACCTCATTTCCTGTTTGTGTGATTGGCTGACCACTTTTACCAGAAGTCTGCACTTAGATACAAGTCAGATTTCTGGCATCCCCTGCAATAAAAATGTCATTTTTGGTGAGATACTTCCAATAGGAACACGTCTAAAGGGATGCAGACCCTGCAGCTTTTCTTATTAGTGCTCTGCAACTGCCACAGCTGATAGATAATTATAAAACCACTCCCATTAGACCCACTCAGCACAGGGGAACAGAGGAACAAACAATGATTTCTTCAGAATAACAAAAAAGTAGGAATCTGCAACAAAGTTTGTTAAAATCCGTGTAATGTAAATAGATCACCCAGAGGGGAATGTTTTTTCTCAACAAAAGGTGAGTTACGCTTTAACTGTGAATTCAGCTGTTTAATATTCTCTTTTTAAAAATAAAATATTATCTGATGTTAAGAATGACACAATATAACTTGTTCTCAGCTCTAAGATGGGCAGGTCTTTGAAATTGGGGTTCACATAAGGATTTTTAAAGCTATATTTTATATTTTATTTGAGAAATTTGGGGAAAATTACAACAGTCTGTATATCCTACTGAAATGTATTAAATGACATGGCTTTCCCAGGTCAAGCAGTTAATTGTTCTGAGAATTGCTTTTAGATAAAACATGCCACATCTCAGATTTTCCATTCCCCTGAGCACTCAAACAGGTTACAATCAATACTACACTTTGCAGTACTGAAAGGTTTATGCTGGTTTATCCCCCTCACCACAAATAATACAGCACCCACTGGAGTGCATGGATCCCACACATCAATACATTTTTGCACTTCTTCATGCTTCACAGCAGAGAAGTCTTGTGTCAATACATATTTTCTCAATCTATTTCCAGAGCACTAAGCAAGATTTTGTCCTCAGAAGAACAATCTATAAATCAATAAACTTTTAGACTGACCATTTTTTTTACATACATATTTTAGGGGGACGAATTCAACTTTTGACAGAGATAAAACCGTGGCACAGGGACAACCAGGAACAGACTAAACAGGATTGTCCTGCATGTTTATGGAGAAAGGCAACAAACAAACACATTTTGAATAGAGGAAGGCATTGCACAGCAAGTCCTTAGCATTAACAAAATATCTGCTTATCTGATCAACTACCTAAACTCAGATCAGTTCCTGACTAGCAGGACACAATTTAAACAAACAGGAGGCACATGTGCATTTTTAGTATTCTATCAGCACTCAGCCTTTTCACTCAGCAGCAGGCTCCTACAGTAGACAGAGTAAGAGAGAGAGTGACCAGAGCATCAAGCATCTAAAATATACGTAGCCCTGTACACAGTTGTGGCTAATAATATGTCTGGTTTCCAAGTAAGATTTCAACCTAGGAGAGGAAACTTTATCCCATCCAAATATAAACCAAAAATTGGTGTAGTGCTACTCCAATTTATTAGTGCAAAACAGATAAATTCTCTCAAATAAAGTGCAACATATGCAATGCATATACACAAACTGATTATAAAGTGCAACATGTCCAAAAATGCATTGATATAAAATAAAGTGCAAAGTGTCCATAAATCTCAAAGGGCGAAATTAAAAATTATATACATTTTTTAGGTACATTGATTATGGGATGATGGCCACCTACATCTAGGTCTTGCATGATGTGGTAGTATTTTTCTAAAAAGTATATAAAGTAGTCCTTTGATTTAAATAGATTATTTCATTCTGAGTGCTATTCCACCATGCTGTAGATAATGAATCCAAAACATGCTAATGCTCTCCTGCACCTATGTGCTCTAGCTGCTTACCTCTTACTATGACCCCTGTTTCACCAGCGGGTCATAATTAGCTGTTCCCCTCAGGGAATAATACGAGTTCTGTGTAGCGTACTGTCCCTCTGTGTCTCCTTTTTTCTTCCTGTCAGCTCCCAGACCCTCAGGAATACTAAGGGGTTAATGGTGTATAAAAGAAAAGCAAAGCATACAATCTAGAGCTCTCCATTTTTAAATTTTAACCCCAAAAATATAACCCTCCTACAATGAGATGGCCGTGGAATGACATCAAACAAAACAGGGTCTGCCCCCCACTAAAGTCCAAAAAGCCTCCGTGCTCCAGGACCAGAACATGAATTACTAACAAAAAAATGTATTTTTCTACATATCAGTCATAAACTTTGAAGCCCCTCACCATGAGTAGGTGAAATCCTGGATGACACATATACGCCATCTACAATTCACCCAACCAGTGCCTCACAGTATGTTGATGTATGTTTCTAGAGTAGAAAAACATTTAAAAAGTTTTAGAAGCCGCTAGGCTGTCATTACATGGAATGGGAGGGGACGTCCCCCCCCTCCCGCCGCCTTCCACGGCTCGCCCGGGTCTCCCGTCCCACCGGGAGACCCGGGCGTCCTACCTGCCAGGCCGCCAAAGTCCCCATCAAAGCCGCATTTGGCTCTGATTGGGTCTCCATGTAAAAACCCGGAAGGGATGTCATGACATCCCTTCCGGGTACTCAACATCAAATTCAAAAAAATGACAGCATTCAAAACAGCCAAACTTGGTGTTTTGAATGCTTTTAAGTGCAGAGGAGGGGTTTGGGGGTCTTTTAGACCCCCAGATCCCTCCACAAGAGTACCTGTAGAAAAAATAAAATAAATAAAAAAAATTTAAAAAATGTTTTTAAATGTCCGAAAATATCGGCCAATATCGGCCGATACTGATATGCGATGACCAAAATATTGGTATCGGTATCAGCAATAAAAAAAACGTTATCGGTCTATCACTAATTTCTAAGCTGTTGCAGTGCTTCTTTTCCCAGAATTGAAGTATCTCACCAAAATATATACAGTATAGAGGGATGTGGTCACTGATAGGGGCACTGTCAATAATTTTTGCACAGCACAGGATGCCTAAAAGGCCTAAGACCGGCCCTGGGAAGGGCCATAAATGTAGTATATTATAAAGAGACAACTTAGAGCTGACTGTTCAGGGTGAGAAAGAGAGTAAAATCAGAATAATTTATTTTTTTCCACTAATTCAACCACACAGATACATAAAAACCTCCAACGATGGTCCAACTCAAGCCAGTGCACCACCCCAGCAAACTATTTTGCACTGCTTTTTTAAGTGTTTCAAAATACAAAATTAACTCTAAAGGAACAACAAGCCACTGAAGCCAGTGGGAAGGCCATCGCAAAAGGGATTGTGTGAACTGGATTACCAGTCAGACTGATCTGCAGCTCTATGCTGCCTGTTTGGGGACTTAGAGATGCTCTTCCTGGGTATTCTGCGGGCGTTTTGAAAAACAAAAACAAAAGACTGGCTGCTTTGATGTGGATGGTGCTTCTTCAGCTTCCTGTGGTTTTTCAATATTCTCCTCTTCTTACACATCATCTTCAGAGTCAGACAGATCCTTATCTTGTATGTGGGGCGATGTGGATTTTCTTATGGCATGGGCATACTCCTCTGCCTTCTTAAGCAGTTTCTGAATATTCTCATCCACCACATAAACAAGGGTTTTCACAGACAGCAGAATTGACAAAAAAACAAGAGAACATTTCATCAGTTTCTTGGATCTAAGAATGAATGAAGCAAAACGCTGGTTCACATTCTCTTTCATTTTCAGTGCAATTGTGCAAAGGTCTTGGTAGCTAGTGCTCTATTTAAAGTCCTCAAGATGGCTGAGTAGAGAGTAAATCAAAGAGGGCAGGGACATGGACATGGTGTCACTCTTGAGGGTTTTGTGAGCTTTTTCCATTAAAGGAATGTGTCCAATCCTATGGTGTTTGCAATTTGGCAGACCGACTCTTTCAGTTTGGGTATCTTTCGATCATGTTGAATGTACTAGTAGTATTACTTGACCAGCGTGTGGGGCAGTCATTTAAAATAGTAAGACCACGATGTTTCAATATCTCCAGTGTTGCAATGGAATGAAAGACTTGAAGATGTTCACTATTGATCTTGCTTTATCAAAGATTCTCTTAACACTTGCCTCCTTCTGCTGCATCACGTGGACCACAAGGTATGCACCAGACGAGACCACACACAATGTCCAGTACAACATCTTATGGAAATAGTTTTACACGAGATACAAATAAAGTGGAAAATAACAAAGATACCCCGATGGAGCAGACAGCCCCAAGTTCATTCATCTCATATCCATTTGATAATTGACTGTAGTGTCATTATGTAAAAGAATAATAACAATGGCTCACTGACCGCAGATCATACATTTTGGACTCAGTCTCACAGCCACTTTCTGTCATGGAAAGAAGAGAGGACAGGCGCCACTCAGTGTGACAATCAAGGTTTATTGCACAGTAATCATTACACACTTACATTAAGGCAAGGTGAAGGCTTTTCCTAATAGCTCCTATACCCCTTCTGTGGCATGGCGCTTCCTCCTCTCGGCCGAACCAGCAGCCGGGAGATGACGCAACCTCAGGGGAGTCCAATGGGGGAGCAGGATCAAGCCAGGGACGGCGATGAGCCGCTTGTCGACTAATGATGACGTAACGCGTTTCGGAGCATGCGCACAAGGCTCCTTCCTCAGGCGATCAAGCGCCCAACACACCCCCCCTTTTTTTTTTTTTTACTTTCTGTCATGGGGGAGTCTTCCCCACTAGATCTGGGTGGTTCTCCTGCTGCTGCTGTGGTTTGTTTAACTGCTGCCACCATATTACTCCTATTGTCTGTTATAACTCTTAAGATCTTCCTCTTTGGTATGTCCCACTTGTGCAAGCATTTGTCCACAGAGTGATTTAATTGACTGTGCAGTGTGTGAGTGGGCCTTGGGCTACTTGTTCTCAATAACAGAAAAGTAATATACACTTATTACAAGGAATGAAGCTGTGACTCAAAAAAGCAATATTTTTGTTACAAAACTTGGTTTTACAGAGTAAAGGTGTTATATAACTGCTAAATCTGTGCCTGTGTAGCTTGTTAAAAGCATAACTAATAACATGTTATTAGGTGTTTTTTTTTTTTTTTTTTACTCCAGGAGTGTATAATAAGTTTTGAAATTCTGGTGAAATGCTTAAATAATGCATTAACTTCTTCATGCCTGTACTGTAGCCGAAATACGGCTACAGCGTGGACCTAAATTGCTGGGAGAGCATCCATTTTCGTCCTCCCGTGCATGAGCTGCCTGCACGCTTCCTGTAGAGCGCATGGCTCACTCTGTGATCAGCGAGTCCATGAGTCCTGGCCCCTTACCACCTGATCAGCTGTCACCCAATGACAGCTGATATCGTGATGTAAACAGCAGCCGTCGATCAGCTTTTTTTTTTTCTCCTCACGCTTTGAGGGGAAAAGCAACTGTGCCCACCAGTGCCACCTACCAGTGCCCACCAGTGCCACCTACCAATGCAGGTCAGTGCCACCTATCAGTGCCCACCAGTGCCACCTACCAATGCCCACCAGTGCCACCTATCAGGGCCAATAAGTGCCCCATCGTTAGCGCTGCCTATCATTGTCACCTACCAGTGTTTATCATTGTCCATCAGTGCCACCCATCAGTGCTACCTATCAGTGTCCATCACTGCCACCTATAAGTGCCCATTGGTGCTCATAAGTGCCACCTATCAGTGCCACCTATTAGTGCCCTTCAGTGCTACATATCAGTGCCCTTCAATGCCGCCCATCAGTACCCATCGGTGCCACCTATCAGTGACAACCAGTGCTGCCTTATCAGTGCTGCCTTATCATTATCATTCAAGTTTCTTTTTAAAAGGGTTTTGATTATTTTACTTGTGACTTGTAAAGCCAAGGTCAGATAACAGTGTGTAGCCTGTACCTTTGAAAATAAGTCATAAGTAGCAGCTTCCTTTTTTAATTTCTCACAGGTTCATTTAAAATCCAACTCTAGCTTTCTCCCCCAAAATCCCTTACCCCAGTTTAAAAAAAAAAAAAAAAAAAAAAACTCAAAGCAAAAATGCCTTCATTTCAACAGAATTTAAGGTGGTCATGTGATAAGCACTGTTCTGCACTTCTCCAGCATGGAGAAGTGGGTGGTCTTCATTGCTGCTTAGAGCAGTGATCACATTGTGATGTATTAATGTCTTCTTTATGCCTAATTACACTGTGAGCCTAAGTTGCATGATGACACTGAGTCAAGGGACAGCCTGGGCTCACGGGTAGTGGTTGGATAATAATTGAGCATTGTTTAGTCCAGAAGTGGAATGGCTGTTACTGGGCAGAGTGGGGTTTCTGCAAGGAACAGTGCTGGTGAGATGGTGGGTATTGCAAAAAAAATCTTCATTGTTTTTCTTTCAACTGGTGTTAGAGATATTAGGACATCATTTATTTTTGAACAGGGAGTTTGGGGTTTCAGAGAATGCTATGGCTTTAAATAGTGTTTTTTAATAATTTTTTTTTTATCTACAAAAAAACAAAAAAAAACAAGGTGCGTTCTGGGTGTCTAAGTGCATTAATATGAAATTAAAAAAGAGAAAAAAAAAATCACTTTTCATAATAAATTATTTATTTACCTTACCTGGTGGAAAATAAAAAAAAATGCACCTTCAATGCCAAGATAACTGAATGCTTGCATTGCTGAAATTCTGTCATATGCAGTTTCAAGCATCACGATAGATGAGTAACTCAATGTGAAATTGCTGTTATTGAAATCGTGAGTAATCCTTGTTCTGAAATATACCAATGTTGCTGTCCGGAGAATACAAAGTAATATTGTTGCAGCATCTGCTGGAGAAAGTAATCTCCCAAAACAAGCCAAATTTAAGAGTGTTTTTATAGCAAAAAAGCAACCGCTGTAAATTGGAGCTGACACATTCATAGTTAGGCTGTTTCTGTAAGATATAGAAGTTTTAATCTCATTTACAAGCAAGCATGTTATTTTATTTTGTCTTGTTTTCAAATGAGAAAAAGAAAAAACATACGCAAAATGAATATAAAGTTATACACTTATTTTTTTATTGTAATTGAGGCTATTGTGAAATCCCACTGCACAATATATAGCATTTACAGTGGGTGGTACATGATTGCCATGGTTGCAATTAATCCACAGCCCCCTCCCTAGACTATAATATACTATTATTAGGGCCAATATCTACAGTGTTTTGTTACCTTTTTTTTAGCTTTAAAAATCGACATGAATAAATTCCTGAATTTTTAAAATATGTATTGAAATTTACCAAATAAATACTTGATCTATGGGCTAAAATTATGTCATCTGTCTGCTGCAGGCAGGAATTTCTCTTTCTCCTTTCTCCCTGAGCAACATTGTAACTTTGTACTAAGTCACAATGGTGTTTATTTACTAAAGTTGGAGAGTGCAAAATCAGTCTCACTTCCGTAGAGAAACCAATCAGCTTCTAACCTCAGCTTGTTCAATTAATCTTTGGCAATAAAACCTGGCAGCTGATTGGTTTCTTTGCAGAAATTAGACATTCCAGCTTTAGTAAATAAACCCAATTGTGAGGCTGCAGCAGGGGCTGATATAAATTATCCATTAGTAAGCAAGAGCAAGTACTGCACAAGTACCCAAATTTATATGACTGCATCACCCCTGAGCCAGCATCTCAGTAAAAGAAGTGGATGCTGACCCTGAATGATGACTAAACAAAGACAGCTCCATCCTTCAGGAGAGAAAAGTACCATTTTAAAGACTCAACTAATGGCAATAATATAACATAATAGAATATAGGATTGTGACGCCTGCATAAAGCCCTTATATTCCCAGGTAGTAAGCACAGGAAGGACGTACAGTGTCCTGCACTTCCATAGTGATAACTTATATGATCTCTAATTTCTTTAATTACTATTAGTATTGCCCACCAGCATATCCTTAACAGGAAAAATGGCTGCTGGCTGGAAGGTCACAGGAATCATAGGTTTGGACCTCTTAGCTGCATAGTGGCCTCTGAGGCACTGGTATTCCTCAGGTTAGATACGCCCTAATGCATGCCAACCCAGGTATATGCAAGTGTTTATACTCCTCTCCTTATATTTACCATTACTCCATTCTGATTGGTTACATGTGCTCTATGAACTCTTGGAATGGACATCCAAATCATATATACACTGTGTGCAAAATTATAAGGCAAGTGAGTATTTTGACCAAAATCATAATTTTTATGAATATTGTCTAACTCCAAGATGTATAAACTTGAATGCTTATTGGATTTAAGCATAGCAGGGGGAGTGTATTTGTGTAATGAGGAAGGGTGTGGTCTAAAGAGATCAGTGCCTTATATCAAGGTGTGCATAATTATTTGGTAGCTTCTTTTTCTCAGACAAAATGGGCCAAAAAAGAGATTTAACTGACTGAAAAGTCAGAAATTGTAAAAAAGTCTCTTGATGGACCAGATGGATGGTCCTGTGGCTGGGTCGGTAACAGGCACAGACCTCCACTTCAACTCAGTTGCCAGCAAGGTGGAGGTGGGGTACTAGTATGGGCTGGTATTATGAAAGATGAGCTAGTTGGACATTTTTGGGTTTAAAATAGACTCAAAATGAACTCAACCAATCCCAAACCTACTGTCAGCTTTTAGAAGACACATTCTTCAAGTGATGGTACAGGAAAAAGTCTGCATCTTTCAAGAAGACCATGATATTTATGCAGGACAATGCTCCTTTGCATGCATCAAAGCACTCCACTGCGGGGCTATCCGTTAAAGGCCTCAAAGATGAAAGGATAATGACATGGTCCACGTCCTCACCTGACCTAGACCCCATTGAGAACTTTTGGGCCCTTCTTAAATGGGAGATTTAGGGTGAAGGAAAACAGTACACCTGTCTGAGCAGCGTCTGGGAGGCTTTGGTTGCTGCTGCACAAAAAGTTGACTGTCAGCAGGTCAAGAAACTGACAAAGTCCCTGAATTTAAGGTCTATGACTGCTATTGAAAAGAAGGGGGGGGGGGGGCTATATTGGTCACTGATTTTTTATTTTTTTGGAAATGTCAGAAATGTTTATTTGTAAATTGTGAGTTGTTTGTTTGCTAGTATTCTCACGTTAACAGATGAACATAAACAAGTGGGATGGGAAAATGTGTATTTTTCATTTAGTTGCGTAATAATTGTGCACACTAATAGTTGCCCAATAATTGTGCACACATAGATATTCTCTGAAGAAAACCAAAATCTCACTTTTACTTTCTTATATATTCAGGTTTAAGGTTTATTAAAATTTTGGATTGACTGGGAGTGCTGTAGATGTTCAATAATGAAATTAATCCTCAAAAGTACAACTTGCCTATCAATTGTGCACGCAGTGTAGAATCCATGGCCTCCAGCATGTAAACGGATGTAGGAACATTAGCAGAATGTGTACGGTAGTGGGAACAGTTCATAATGCACGAGAGATATTATTTACAAACACACCTATTATAGGCCACTTGCACTCTCAGGTACAGAAGTCCTGTTGTATCAAATGTTAGTACTAAGTAAGTGCCTTACACCTGATAGTCAAATTCAAACCTGTCTTGAAAGTGTGAACCTGATTGGTGATAGACCAGAAAAAAGGCAGTTGCACAGCCCAGGCTTTAGGAAGACTTTTCCACCTTTGGCATGAAAACCTTTGTGAAACCAGCCTGCAGTGCTTACATAGAGCTCTAAGGTAAACCAAAATCATTTTTTTGACTTTTAACAGAGTTGCAGAGCTTCCTGGATAGCTTTAGCAGTTTACTGATCAATGTTACCTATTCCATTGCATTGCCTTGGTTACACCAAAAATCAAAAGCGACAAAGTGAAAATGTTTCAATCTAAAGGAAGCATAGTCAGGTAACCTACCCCTAAAAGAACTTGGATTGCCTTTAGGTTACAGGACCCCCACACAAATCAAGAATGATCTGTATATATTTTAGAGAAGGGATATGCAAACTGTGGCCCTCCAGCTGTTGCAAAACTACAAGTCCCATGAGGCATAGCAAGACTCTGACAGTCACAAGCATGACACCCAGAGGCAGGAGGGGACTTGTAGTTTTGCACCAGCTGGAGGGCCACAGTTTGCGTATCCCTGCTCTAGAGCAAGGCTTTATTGCTTCTGTACTAACATTTTTTGGACTATTTGTACATACAGTTTATTACAAATCATTGCTAATCTTGCTAGGTGAAGCCCTACAGACAGATCCCTTTTCCTATAATGGAAATAAATATTAATAATACAGTTCTGTGGATTTTGTATTAGAAGGAAATTAACATTTCAATTTCCATTATAAAAGCTAAATTCTTTATGCTTATACATTTTAGGTAAAGGTAGATTATGTATATACATTTTATTTAAATTCCTTAAATCTAAACTCTAGGAAAAAATGAATTAATGCAGTTATGTATTTATCAAGAATAAATGAAAAAATAAATAAATGTATGTTTAAATGTTACAAGCATGAATACCTGAATTTTCCTTGGAATCAGCCCCTCCTGTAAAACTGAAAGAGGTAGGGCCAGGACCAGAAGCCAATTCAGCTCTGCTGCAGTGAACATGTGCTGTTACAAAACTGAGCAGAGCTGCTACTTATCCATTGTCCAGTCAGTAGGCTGTAGTCATGCTGTTTAATCTGGCACTGCTTGAGATATTGGCACTGTTGGAGATCTGGCACTGCTATTTTGCAGGGGTATCTGGATCATAAAACTAGCTGGCAGGTACAATCGTTTTAATGTATGCAATTTATTTGCTTGCTTAGCTGCTCACCTGTTTTAGCTACATCTAGGGGTTGATTTCCTAAAACTGGAGAGTGCAAAATCTAGTGCAACTCTGCATAGAAACCAATCAGCTTCCAGGTTTTTTTTTGTCAAACTGAACAAGCTGAAGTTAGAAGCTGATTGGCTACCATTCACAGCTACACCAGATTTTGCTCTCTCCAGTTTTAGTCATTCAACGCCACACTGTATAATTTTCTTTTAAACATGCAGGTTGTGCTTAACACAATTCAAAGAAACAGTGTTCAAACTTCCCCAATTACATTAAAAGTTGTGGTTGCTGTGAGCTGCATTGTGTATGACTAGCACTCGCAGTCAGCCAAGAGTGTTTCTACAAGCCTTTTTGTGCAACACTTTACAGCTGCTCATTGGGTATGGACAAAACACAGAAAGTCATTTGGAAAAAGTGGGTGGAGATGAACATTTTAAAGTGAAGTCTTATGGAAAAGGAAAAAATAAAGGCTCATACATATAGCCATATGGAGTTTTTCAACTGGTAGCAAGATCCTGTGTTTTAAAGTTGTCTAAATGCCCTATACATGGATCGTTTGTGTAAAACTTACATGTACACATGCGTACAGGGTTAATGCAGCCTATTGGTTTCTAGGATACAGAAGTCCTAGCATCTTTCTTTGCTAGGATGCAGCTGTGTGCATGGGGTTATAGAAAACCATACACCTGCATTCAGAGCCATAAAAAAGGGAGAAAAACCCTGAGTTTTTGATGTCCGTGTGCAGGAACTGCGGACATGCAGAGGAAATTGCAGCAAACGTATTACTGGTGGAGAATTGGGGATTTAGACTTTAAAATAAAGTATTTATATTCTACAATGGCATTTACTAAGGTCTAACAAGCCTTTTTGGTTTTAACTTTCCTAAATGTAAAGTAGTGCTATGTAGCATAATCTTACACCTAAAATTGAAATATTAAACAAGACAGTCTTGGCTTCAAAAGACATAAAATAGTTGTTTTTACACAAATCCAGACCCTGTTGTCTGAAAATTAAATTCAAGAGAAAGTTTCAATTATGAGGCTTGAAAATTTGACACGGTCAAATTACATGCAAGATCATTAGCCAAAAAGTTATCCAGCTGTTGAGGAGCTCGGTGAAAAGCACGTGTCATTGTGACACATGGAAAATATTTTCATCCCAGAGGATTAGGGTGCTTCTGAAATGTAATAAACAAAACATAATGAGAGCACAGCTCTGAAAAGCATTGGTAATTAGGTAGGATGAGTTATTACATCAGGTATTACATTAATGCTAGGCAGCCGTACAGAAAACATATTTACACAGTTGTAGGATTATTGTCAGTACAGCTAAATGCATTGATCAATGCTTGTAATTGTGAAGGCTATAAAACTGCTACACTAGGCGACATTGGAAGTTATTTGATTTTCAATGCCTCAATGAAAATTGCGGCTGTGATTAAAGCAAAACTAGAGATTTTTATGCAAACACTTTCAAATTAAATGTAAAAATGGTGCATGCAAGCATACTTGCAAATCTGTCTTAGTTTTTGCTTTATCCATACTTTATAATACCCACACATGCCATCTTGAAGAAACGTATTTATTTCTTGAAGGATCACATTTACTTCCACATCATTAATGGGACGTAATAAAGATGGCTCTGATGTACTCTTTTCCTCAAAGGAAGGTATTTGTAGGAACTACTTTTATTATTTTCCGGCAATATGGCATGCAAAAAGGCATGTCTATTCCAACCCTAATCCTCCATGTCTCTTGATCTTTTATCAGCCACATTTTACTTGTATATCAAATGCAATTGTCTATGAAATGAGAAGGAAAAGACACTGGAGCAGAACTGGGAGAAGCCACATTGTTCAGTGCAGTGTGGCTCTCTACTCCTTGTGCAATTCTATGAGCATAATGGTACAGGGGGGAGTAAAATGTGTATGACCTCTGAGCTGTGCAGCCAGCAGAGATGAAGCAAAAGGTCATAGAGAATCTCAAGTCCTGCACTGTGTCTGGGCAGCAACTGATGGGGAAAGTTACAAAACACAAAGTTGTACAAGTAGAAATGTATGCACTCTATTTTACTTCCATTTTTAAGGTGTTAGCATTACAAAATTAGAAACTATATTTTTGCTTTATGTTAGCCTTGCCCATATAGTATAGCAGTTTGAATATTGTAAGTAAGTAAGTAAAAATAAGTCGTGCTTAGTGAATGATGAACAAATAAATGTCCAAAAATAAAGTATCAGTTAATCAAGTCCTGATAATAATGTGAATTAATGAAGTGTTCAAAAAGTCTCTTTAGAAGATCCAATAAAGTATGAAATTAATCAGATCAGCACAGTGAAGAATCCAAGCTCCCTTAGGTAATGTGCTTACCAGATTTATAGTTAGTAAAAGCAGGGTATTACATCCAAGCAACTTGATTGCAGAAGTCCCTAGTTGTAACTCACGGGATTGGATGGCATGGGGTCCAGAGCCGTGCAATTGACATAAATAAAGCTGTGGGTCAGCAAACAGAGAGACCTCTAATGGTGCCTGATGACAAAGAAAAGGGCAAAGGTTTGAGGAATATCCACCACCAGTATGAGAGACCCTTACCAGACTAAAGGTAATAACGGCAAGGTAGATAATAAATTCCCTCAGATGTTTCAAATAGCCACCACCAACAACTCGAGCCCCTTACCGGACCAGGATATAAATCACTCGCAGGATGTTAGAAGCTGGGCTAGGCAAGTTCCCACCACTCAGCATGTATTGACAGAGCCGATTAGGATGTGAAATGGCTCCCAGGGATATTCACAGTCCCACCAAGTAGTTAACAACAGGTCCATACAGTGCAAACCAGTGAGTAATTCCAGGTCCCCTCCGCCCTCTTCCCCAGTCACATGACCTCTCACCCGCTAGTTTTAGTTTGAATATTGTGCAATGGCACAATTTTCTACCCACTTTGGTTAAGCCTAGTACACACCAGCCAAATGTTGGCCTGCCTCAGCCGGTTTAATAGAAACCAGTATAGCAGTTTTATATAAATTATTCCAGCTAGATAATATCCCACATGGCCTACTCAACTGCAGACACTTGGTTCAAAGTTCTAGCAACTTTCCCCTTTGTAAACAGCAAGGATCTTACAGAAGACAGGGCTGAGGAAATACATAACAGGTATCATAAGGTGTCATGTCATACATGTAAAATGCCTAAGTGGGTGCCAGAGTCCTGCTGGAGACCCTTTTCTCATGTGCCAGTGCATGAACCTAGCAATAGCTACTTAACATTGATTTGAGAAGGCATGAAGGGGCAAAGGTGTAATTGAATTTTGGTAAGCTCCAGCATGGCTCTGAGGAACCTGGCTCTCACTATACAGTAATGGTATGGTAACTAATGGTACCTTTTATGTGACTGCACTCTTGGCTTAGGTAAATAATTGTATAAAAACTATGTTTACATAAAAGCATACATGAAGTGGTAATATTCTTGGTAGACTTCCACATATATTGCCCAGAAGGCATCATGTATGGTACATTTGTTCAACTTTAAAAGATAAAGCTTTAATTCTGTTCTGAAGGTATGTGGTCCTTGTTTTGGGCCCACATCTACTGGTTATAACACTTCCATGTTAGCCCTTTACTGTAATAGTTGGCCTTGCTGAGCAATAGTGAGCTGTGGGAAGGAGTGTGTAAGAGTCAACAACCATAGGAATTGGTCTCTATTAATGTCATGGGAAAAGCATGGGAGATGCCATTGCTGGCTTCCTTTTGAAAACACTAGTTATCCGACTGTGTCTGGCTTTGATATTTAGGTAATGCTGTCAGTGACTGTCAGTAAAGAGTCAGAATGTCTTAAATCTATACTCATTCCATTTCTGTATATCAGAATAGGATTTCATAAAATAATATAGGATAGTTTGCACTTTGCAAGAAAATTTGCATTTTGGAAGAGAATTTTCCCTTAGTTTAGTGAACAAGGCTTTGCTCGCTTCCATCATCTAATTCTGTGCAAGTAAAAATGCTGATTTTCTTTATTTTCCTTGTACCTGATTAAGTATTCTTTGGAATTTAAATTTTTACCGTATTCACTAAGCTAATATACAATTCTCTTGCAAAGTGAACAGCCTTTTGCCTTTACTAAATCAACCGTTATGTATACTCTTTGTAAACCATTCTTTGCTAGCAAAACAAAGCAAAAAAAAAAAAAATCAGCTTTTAAGGGTTTGTACCAAGTAGGGAATTTAGGTACCTACAAACACTAAAAACTAAGAATAATATTAGTAAAATCTAGAACTATTATGATGAAAAATAGAGAAAAAAAAATTCAAAAAGGTTAATAATTGAAGGCGTAAGGCACTAAATTCTTACAGTCTTCAGCAGTAGAAAGTCATTAAAATTGAACATGAATGTATATTCTAAAGACTAACGAGACTTATTTACTTGTGAGTTTGGGTTAGACTTTGCAATGTATTGGATACCTAGATAAAAATTCAGATTAGTCAGTTGGTTAAGACCCACCTGTGATGGGAACACCCTATCTGGAAACGTTTGTTTGTCACTCTTGGAACAGGTGAAACAGTTGTAGTCCTGCAAGGATTTTTATGTCATAAAATGCAAGACAAACCCCGTTTGAAATCTATCCCAGTATATAAAGCAGGCACGTTTTGGACAGGTGGCTGCACTGTTGTAATGCCAATGTGGAAAGGAACGAGAAAGATATTTCTGTGACTTGTTCTCAGCCAGATCATTTGTCTGCCTGGATGGAAGTTCACACTTCTGAACAAGTATCAGGTTGCCCAGTATTGTCTGTCTAGTTCAATCCTTACTGTAAACTATACTCTATATTCATAGGTACCAGCCTGTCCTACAAATTACACTACATATCAATACATATAGTGCTGTAAAGGATAATAATGGTGATACACTTCATTTTACAGCACATTATTTACGGAACTCAAGTCAGCCACTGAAGTATGATTTGGTACACATATATATTTTTTTCAGTGGCCTAATGTAATCACCTAAAAATTTTCTTTATACTGAGTTGTCTTAAGCCAGCGAACAACTAAATTCTAGAACAAAAATGTTATATATTATCTCTCATCTATATGTGGAAACGTAATTTGTTTTTATTTTTCAGGCTGAGAACATTTTCAGCAAGTGCAGAACATTTCTATTGATCTTGCCAAGCATTCAATGTCTTTGTTGCGTCTTGTGAGCTAAACAAACCTTACAAACAACTTATATTTCTTTGTACTCCACAAATATCATCAAGCCCCATGTAATAGAGATAAATAAATGCTTAGTGGGTCACAACCATTGCTCTCTCCATAGATACAGTTGAGGAGTGAGCATGACCATCAAGGGGCAGGAAATTTGCTGTTCCCAAATTTGTCAGTTGAAAATAAAAGAAAAAAATCCTGAAAGATAGAAAGCCATTTGTAGCCACTACATTTAAAGACTGGTAAACTGCAATGTACCTAGTACATAGGGTTTATAAATGCTTTTAAATAAGCCTTCTGTTAGTAAAGCTAACAGAAGTGTAAAAAATGGAGGTGACCCTTATGTTTGCACATGTAATGAAGTATGTCAATGTGTGTATCATATGTATGTTGCAAAGCATTGCCATTTATTCTCAATAGACTCCTCAATGTGCCTATTCATGAAAGGTACTAACCTATCACAGCACTACAATGTGCAGAGGTGAATACATTGTGTGTCTGTGCACTGCATTGAAATTTCAAAACTTTCAAACTGAATTGGTTAACTTCACATAATCTGTGTCAATTAAAAAAAAAAAGTATGTACACGTAGGTGTAAATGAAGTCTAACAGTAAAGTCTAGTACACACCAGTTGTTTTTTCATGAAAAAAAATGGCAGCTTAGGTCTGACCTGCTGTACTAACAATAAAAAATTAGTACAGTGATCTCCCCTGCCGAGCTATTGTGTTCTGACAGGGGGACGGCCCCGCCAGAACACTTTGGTCATTGGCCGAGAGCACTGATTGGGAGGCGGTTGACATACCTTTTTCGGTCATGAGCCTTAAACAGAAGCTGGCCAAACAGCTAGCTTCTTTTGGACTGGCTGCCATAGACATGTGCCGAATGTCAGCTGGTTTCTGTTGACCCAGCTGATGTAGGCTGACATTCAGCCTTTGTGTGTACCAGGCTTAACTCAAGTGGTTAGCAAATTGTGCCGTTGCACAGTATTCAAAGAACTTCATATTTTGGAAAACCCCTTTGTTTGCTATATAGCCATGAAGTACAGCAGGGTTGCTGAGTTTCTTTAAAAAATATTTTAACAGACAAAAAAAGTCCTCGATTTTTTTTCCTCATTCCCAGAATGGAGTATTAAGGAAACAAAAAATATCAGAAAAAATAGGGCAGGGGATGCGCAATCAAGTGAACTTGATGCTTTTCCCTACGTAAGTAAAGTGCAGGTTCATTTTATTCTACCCCATGCAGATAGTGTCATGTCAAATGTTATTATTGCATATGGAAATAATGCTTGATTCATCAAAGAGGTGAACTCTTCATATCTTATTAACATCTGAACTATTTCCCTTGTGAAAATGAACACCTGTTTCTTTTCATTTTGTGAAAAAGCCAAATTAAGATGTTAACTTTAAATAAGATTTATGTCTGCTCTAAGCAGGAACACTGTGGGACATTACACTTTCCTAAATTAAAAAAAATGTACAAACCCCTCCACTGTTGTCTCTGTAGCTAGAGAATCAGCATGCACCACTTTTTCCCCAGCTATGTTGATGCCACCCTGAAATTAGGCATCCAGTAGGTGTTCAATATTGCCAAGCAGTGGTCAGATGATATAATACAGTTCTATTTTCTACTGCTATAATTTCAGTCTCTTTGTAGAAGGGCTAGAACCTGAAAAGATGGCTTTTTTAAAGGCACTCCAAAGACATGCTGATAGGTTCAGTTCATTGGCTCCTGCCTAAATTGGCAAAAAGAATAGCTATGAACATCAGAATGCCAGCATGCCAGTCCCAAGCTTGTGTAAATAGTGAGGGTTGAGGAAAGATCTGACAATCTACCTTGGTCTGGTATGGTTCAGCAGGAAAGGGGGTATTTATTGACCTCTCCTTTTGTTTGCCAACTAGGCTGCAAGCCCAAATAATGGTTTGGTATGGATTTAGGGGGGACCCCCTTTTTTTAATTTTTTTTTTCATGGGAACCCCCTAAAATCTACTGTATATCAGACCTAAAGGACCTAGTATGAATTTTGGGAGAGACCCCATTCCTTTTTTTTGTACTATCCCTTTGAATACAAGCTGTTAAGCAGGAATCCCTGGCAGCTCAAAGTTTAGAACAGGGATGAGTAATGAGTGAGACTCCCTAACAACCAGGAACCCTGAGTAGGAAGCCATCACATTTAGTGGTAATACTGATAAATGTTTAACTTCACACTGCAGCTGGAATTTCACACAGCCAAACATATATTCATTTAGCCATTTGCACAGAAATCTCCATAGACTGTGTACACAGTGCTGAAGTCTCTCTAGTAGTATTTCCCATGCTGGTTGAATATTCCTAAACCTATAGTGATAGGCTATTTTTGCTATTGATGAAAGCTATTTTACTCCTGTAGTTAAATGTTCTAGGGGGCTATTTTTCTCTTAGGACTGAGTGCCGGTTCACACATATGCGATGTGAGACATCACGTGTGATTCGCACAGCCCTGCTATTCAAATCACATGCGATGTCTGTGTTATGCGAATTCAGCCATGCAGATTGCGTGGCTGAATTTGCATCGCATTCGCACATGACCCTTGTTTTGGTTCGCACCAGAATCGGATCGCATGGGTGTTCACATCTTTGTGATCCGATTCCTGTCCGAACTGACAGTTTGCATTGTGATATGCAAACTAATCTGGGGGTGTTGTTAACTTTATGTTGACACTCCCAGCAGTTTGCATATGGCAGTAAGATCTGCCTGCGAGTCGGTTGCAATGCAGTAACCCGCAGTGGATTTGCGGGGTTCCCGCATTGCACCAGTGTGAATCGGCACTTAATGTTACCTTTGCTCAGCAAACGGCAACAAATAGCAACTGACACATATTACAAACATTACAACTATCATTTGTTACTTTTGTGTGAATGATGAGACATTTGCAAAGTGAATTTTTATATATAAACCGAATGGTGTTCTGGTTTAAATCTTACATATTTACTTGCTGAAAGGAGCCACGTGCGTTGGTGGCATAACGCATGAAGGTTGAGCCTGGCGGCGGGAGTTTTCATTGGATTAGGGTTTAGATTTTATTATATGCTTGTTTTTTATCCAATAAATGTGGGTGCATTTTTTAAAGTGGGTTATGTGTGGTGTGTTGAGCTTAATAACCCAGATACTGCACTATTGGAGGCTGTTTCCTCTGTTTGTTGCCTATGACCTATGTGTGAGCTGTGTGGAGCCATCTTGGAGAGGGAATTCCATCGTTGTTAAAGGAACCTGAACACCAGAGTTTGGACCATCAGATTGATTTGCGTTTATGCTTTGTTGACCCTTAGGGGTCTATAAAGGAGTTGAGCCTGCACTTCACCTGGAGAGCACGAGGGGAAAATTGTCGTTACACTGTGGTGTCAAATAGAGACCTTTTTGATTGCACAACCTATAAGAAGCTCTAATATTTATTATATTGGCCTTTTTTGCATTAAATGTTTGTATGTAGATTTAATTTGCTCTGGCACTTTATATATATGAAACACTTACCTTTTTAGTAATTTTTTTTGCCACTTTCTAGTTTTTATATTTACCTTGATTTAGAGGCAGCGCAATGACACATTTTATTATTGATTTACATATTTACTTACTTATATAACTATTCAGAGTAGACATAACACAATTTTCAACTAACAGCTGCAATCAATATACTTTAATATGTATTACTAAGGAAGCAAAGATAATATTACAATATAATCTTTTATATCTTATACATCACTCTCAAATAATTTCATTTAATATCATATCTTGTGATCTGTTATATTAAAAGGTGGTTACAAGAAACATTAAATTAATTTTCTTTAATGTGTATTTAAAGTTCTATAAACAGAAATCCTTACCACAGACCCCTACAGCCCCCACCTCCTCCACATGAGCAATTTTAACAAATGTATATTGAAAATATTTTATCAGATTTATTAAATTTTAACATGAAGGTTAATTGTATAAAATTGCAAATGGTAATGTTTTCACTGGATTTAAATTACATTAGAACAATTAGTTCCATGTTTCCTTACAGTTAAACAACAAAGCACTGGGCCACAGAGGAAGAGAAGCATTTAGAGGGATTAGTCTAGCCATATCCTCTTTGGAAGCAGAATGTCATATGAAGTTATTTAGTCATGGTTATTCCTTTCCACCACTAGAAAAGAGACTGCTAGTAGCTGTTCACTGCAGGGCTCTGAAAAGTTCCCCATAAAACAAATCTTAGAAAATCTTTCCTTTAAGATCTGTTTCTCTTAGAGAACTGGAATGCTTTACATCATTCAGAAGATACTTAATTTCTTCTGCATCCATAATATGTTTTTTTATACTGGCCCCCTGAAATTCAAACCAATGTGAAATTTATTATTTTAAGGATCACCGAGCTTTAGTGTAAGAAAATAAAATGAGCTTTAACAATATATCAATATTAGAGATGGGCAAATCTCCCTGGGTTCGATTTAGGGGGGAGATTTTCTAATCCTGCTTAAATTCACGAAACCTGAACTTAGAAGAGAGTCACAGTGAAGTCTATAGGGGGCGAATCTTGATACTAAATCCTAAAAAAATCCAAGCTAATGAGCAAGCTATTGTCAAAAAGGGCATGGGGAGCTGGGCACTGCCATGAGAGACATCTGACTAAGCAAAAAGAAAATTACCATACTGTGTGGCAAGGGTCCTTGAAGGGTAACATGGAAAAAACACTAATTCTTCAAAATAGATGCTTGGGAGATGCTCTTAAGCTACATGTGGTGTTTTGAAATAACAAGATTGTCACAGAGAGCATTAGTGGCACCATATCCTGTAATCACTTATTTTGAATGTGGAATTGATAGTCTTTTACATTAGGCTTGGTTTAAAGTCAGCAACAGCACCCCAATCTGATTCATTTCACATTAAAAAAGGCTAAAACATATAGGTAAGTTTACTCTTAAAAGAATAAAGCAAAAACCCTCAGCTTCATATATATTGACCAAGAATTCTACATGCATCCCGAATGATGACTTATCTTTCATCTTTTCCAGCTAGCAGAAGATTGCTGCCAGAAAAAAAAATCAATAAAGACTGTAGGATGGGGGGGGGGGGTGAGTTGTGCAGCAGGATAAAAGATATTTGTTGCTCATGGCTGTCTTTTACAGAATCTGCTGCTTTCCTTGGCATCATGGGGCCTACTGTTTCCTGCCCTCTCATCAACCCTTGACTCTTATTACATCATCTATAGCCTTTGCACATACGTCTTCCAAAATACCCCCCCCCCCATTTTTTTTCTTTCTCTTTCATTCCCCCCTCCTCCTCTCACCTTTTCCCCATACCCAACCAAGAATATTTAGCTGTTATATGAATCAACGATGAACATTCCAAGATGTCAATCCACTGCAAACAGAGAATACCCTTTTGCTACAGACCCAATATACCGGTCTGGACACAGTTTGTTCCCCTTAAGGGTGCCTAGACCTTTGGGGGATTTTGCAATCTGCCCCCTATTATATTATATAACTCTCCATTAACAAAGCGCCACAAGACCACTATGGTCTACAAAAAATGATGTTTATTGGTTATTTACATGGATGTTCATCACTGTTTGCATACTGTCTTTCGCTTGAAACAATATACCAACATACATGCTTACATACATGCTTATGTATATGTTCTTCTGAATTTTTGTATTTTGGAATTTTCTATGTACACGCCGTAAAACGTCTATTAAAAAAAATAAAAAAAAACAAAGGTATCTGTTGCTGATACACAGAAAAAGGTAGCCTTAAAAAGGACTGTTGGAAAAAAAAAAAAAAGGACTGTTGGGTCCCTGATCGTTCAACAGGGAACTACACAAGAATATGTAGCCCACCAAGCGGTAATCCACAGTAATTTAGTGCAGTACAGCACCACATAACAACTAACTCTCCCTACACAGACTGTCAGCGACCCCTAAGCTACTCCAACACACGCTGACAAATGGTCCTACCTTTTAATAGTGAGGGAACTGGTACATAACAAAGACACCATTACTGGCCCTTCTTAGCTAGGTGACCTGAGTTCAAAAGGCAGGCAATGCATCATGGTTACAAGAAATTAAAAACATGCAGAATTTGCCTAAAACCCACGGTAGTGGTTTGCATTTGCAAACTTGTAAACTAAATATTAGTTATAAAAAAAAAAAACTGCACATTTGATTCAATAAATCTTTATTTTCATTACAATATACATTTCAGTAATCCTGCATTGCCTTGTGGATAAAATGTAAGTGTGGATTTTAGAGACAGGTCCAAGAATCCACTGATAGGTAAATAGCAAAAAAAAAAAAAACACTTAATCCAGTTATATATGTACTAAAATATTTAAAGCTCAACTTTCACTTGTTGCTTTGCACATACTATATATAGTAGTACTCCCCCATGATACAAGTGTTCTGGAAGGACATTTTAGATATATGATACTGCTATTTACCTATCAGTGGATTCTTGGACCTGTCTCTAAAATCTTGATCCCAGGCTATAAAAAATCAGTTAGCCCTCATTTCCTCAATGTGGCCAAAGGATTTATACCAAGATATGGGCACTCAGCTAAAATGCATAAGCTTAGCAAATGGTTTGCTAAAACTGGTTATATTCACCTAATGGAAGACATATCCCACTCTGACAAGAACTCCTACAACTTCTATGAAATGTGAGCAGGATGGTTGGAGTTTAAGCACTCCAGTGCCTTTGCTGACATAGTAGGCCTCCACACATACGTTAATTTATTGCTGTTTGACATATGTCTTTACATACAGCTCTGTGGCAACAGCAATTGCATACATGCAATTGCCATACCATACATGCAACACACTTGCCTTTTTATCTTATTTGCAGTAGTTATGTTGGACTAATACTGCAGTCAAAGTGACGTACCGGTACGTTACTAGCCTGTGAGCCAATAGGGGGCAGGCGTGCACCGCCGGAAGCACGCTTCCGCCCACGCTCGTTCACAGACACCTCCGTGCGAGTGACCGGCGGACCCGATGTAATGTAAACAAAGCCGCCTGTCATTCTTCCCTGTGTAACAGCAGAGATCATACGGTCCTGCTATGTAGGATCGTAGATCTCTGCTGTTACATGAAAAGCCACATCCCTGCACAGTAAGAAGCACGCCCCTAGGGACACACTTAACCCCGCCTTCCCCAATAAAGTTAACCCCTTCCCTGCCAGTGTCATTTTTACAGTAACAGTGCATATGTATAGCACTGATTACTGCAGTAATGTCACTGGTACCCCCAAAAGTGTCAAAAATGTCAGTCAAGGGTCCTATCTGTCCGCTGCAATGTCGCAGTCCCGCAAAAAGAATTGCAGATCGCCGCCATTACTCATTAAAAAAAAAATGACAAAAAATCTTTCCCTTAGTTAGTAAACGCAATAACTTGTGTGCAAATCAATCAAAATGCGCTTTTTGCGATTTTTTTACCAAACATATGTAGTAGAAAACAAATTGGCCAAAAATGTTAAAAAATTTTGATTTTTACATTTTTTTGGGGGAATTTCATATAAAAAATGTGAAAAATATTGTTATTTTTGCAAAATTGTCGCCCTCTTTTTGTTTATAGCGCATGATTAAAAATCTCAGAGGTGATCAAATACCACCAAAAGAAAGCTCTGTTTTTGGGAAAAAAAGGACGTCAAATTCGTTTAGGTACAGCGTCGCACGACCGCGCAATTGTCCATTAAAGTCACGCAGTGCCGAATCGCAAAATAGGGCCTGGTCAGGAAGGGGGTAAAATCTTCCAGGGCTTAAGTGGTTAAATCTGTCCAATTGTGAAAATACTTAACAAGGGCCCTATATTCAAATGCTGCTGTGAGCTAGTCCCATATGGCTCACTTATACCCTTACTCCAACTACTCCTATGTTCTCCAACAATATATCCCACGTTTTGTCCATGCCCTCCCCTCCTCCCTTATCTTGCATTCTCTCCTATATAATGTTTATACTGGTTTTAAAGAGTAACTCCACTTTTGTTGAGAAAAAAAAAAAAACATTCCCCTCTGGGTGATCTACTGTATGTACATTGCAGGGATTTTATCAAACTTTGTTATAGATTCCTATCTTTTAGTGCAGACTTCTGGGAACGTCTGTGAGCCAATCACACAAGCAGGAAATTATGTTTCTGGGGTGTGGTCAGTATACATTCTGTATACAGAACAGCTCCAGGTAGCCATATTGCATTGCATTTTACAGGCAATTACAACAGCTGCAGGTTAAAAAGGAAAGGTAATTTTAATAACATGAAATTACAATATGACTTGTTTTGCAAGTGTATATGCTATATTATTTTTTTTTATTTGCTATTTTTGTTCCCACAAAAGTGGCGTTACCAGATAAATGTAAATATATTTTGCTATGTTCACTATTAGGCTGCTTGCAGACCTGCACATATTGCTGGCAAACATTGTATGTACAGTACCTTCTCTGAAAGTTCAATAAAGATAAAAAAAAAACATAAATATATTTTTGAATAACCACAGAGAATACATATCCTCGTTGTGTCCACCAAATGCCTTTTCAAACCTAGATATTACCTTGTAAATGTGTTGCTGACATCATTACTGTGCTGCATGTATTAGAGAAAGAAGTTGCAAATGGAACATAGCAGGTCTCCCCTTTACAGCCTGCCTGCAGAAAACGGGCAGGGGGGGGAATTGTTATTACAATGTAGAGGGGGGACAGTACAATTACAATACAGTTCAATACAGAAGGGACAGGAGGGCTCTGCTCCTGGAGTTTACAATCTAAAGGGAGGGGGAGGTGTTACAAAAGGTGATAGCTGCAGGGGGTCATCTGGTGGAGGTGGCTTGGGTACATTTCTTGAGGTGCGGTGGGGTAGGCTTCCCTGAATGAGTGAGTTTTCTGGGATCGCCTAAAGGTGGATAGGGTATGGGCATACTGGGGTAGGGAGTTCCAGAGGATAAGAGAGGCTCTGGAGAAGTTATGGAGGTGAGCATGGGAGCAGGTAACAAGGGGGCTAGAGAGCAGGAGGTCTTGGGAGGAGTGGAGTGGATGATTTGGGAGATATCTGCCAATGAGGTTGGTGATGTAGTTGGGTGTGATGTTGTGGATGGCCTTGTATTTTGTGGTTAGTATTTTGAATTTTACACGGTGGGGTAGTGGAAGCCAATGAATGGATTGTCAGAGAGAAGCAGCAGTCACAGATCAGTTAGTAGGGTGTATTATCTCAAGTCGAAGCCCTATTGGAGGAAACGCGTCAGGAGGGAGGCGTGCCGTCATTACGTCATCGGCGGTCCGTGCTGCAGCCGGACCCGATGCACTTAGAGATCCTCAGCCTGTCATCATATGATTTTCTGCTCGTAACCATTCAACCTAACTGTAAGTGCAAGTCTGTATATAAATAAATCGTATATTAAGGTAATGCACTATTAGTCCCATCCATTCTTTTATGTACTTTGGAGCATCGCGGGGAGTCTATCACCCCAAAAGAATAGGAGACACACGCTGGCTTATACAGAGGGAAGAAAGTGGGAATCATTTCATCCATCTACGGTGTTAAGGAAGCATCCTCATGATCAGGATATTTAGAGGCTTGATTGTCTCTTACATCTGGTAAGAGGCTTGCATATACTTATCACCCGGGTGACCGTGCACGTGTGCAGGTGGAATTAGAACACTGGCTTTATCTAAATAAGAATATCATTATCAGGCACTTACCTTCTTTCCGCCAGGTAAGGAGGCATTTCACCAGGTGGAGGGAACACTACATCATCACCTTGATTCCTAATTGGATTTTCTTCACCATTTTTTCACATTTTTGGATCACAATATTTAATGGACTTTTATTTCAGTGTTCAATTTGTTTAGTCACACTGAGTGTCATTTGAGAATTTTATTTGTTCATTTTACACACACCCACCCATCACTGTGATTCCCATTGGGTTTTTTTCCCCATTTTTTGTTATATATTGTTCAATATATGATTTTTCACAAATAAGAAAAGCGCACCATCACTTTTAAACAGTAGGGTGTATTAGTCTAGCAGCAGCATTTATAATAGACTTGCGGGGGGATAGACTGTGTAAGGGTAGGTCAGTGAGGAGTGAGTTGCAGTAGACAAGGTGGGAAATAATCCAGGAGTAAATAAGTTGTTTTGTGGTGTCGTTAGTAAGGAAGAGGAGAATTCTGAAAATGTTGCAGAGGTTAAGGCGGCAAGATGTAGCCAGTGATTAGATGTAGGGGCTGAAGGAGCGGTGAGAGTCTAGGATTACACCCAACACCTTGGCATGTGTGGAGAGACCAATGGTTATGCCTTTGATCTTGATGGTAAAGTCATGGGGGGTGGATCGGGGAGGAGGAAATATTACAAACTCAGTTTTAGAAAGATTGAGTTTGAGGAAGTGGTGTGAAATCCATACTAAGCTTGTGATAACTGAGGAGATTGAGGGGGTAAGTTGAGGAGAGATAGATCTGGGTGTCGTCAGCACAGAGGTGGTATTGGAAGCCATGAGAGGTTATCAACTGGCTCAGGGAAGAGGTATAAAGAGAGAATAGGAGGGGCCAAAGGACGGAGCCTTGGGGTACAGGAAGAGTAGGAGGAGATGGTGTTGTTTGTGACACTGAAACTGCGCTGAGATAGGTGCGGGGAGAACCACGGAGGAGTAGAGAATGGATAAAACCAGTCAAGCTGCTCAAGAAGAAAGACTAGCGGTGACTGCTCTTTATTACAGGAAACTCCTGCAAAGGGGAAAAGGGGTTAATTTGCCAACAAAAATAAACTGTTTATCTTGCATAGGGAATTTTCCCCAGAGCATAGCGAACGTGGTGAAATTTCACTGTGCAAAGTATACCCAATCATATGCAAGAAAAATACAAAAATACAGCATTTTTTGTTTAAAAATGATTGGATAATGGACCTCAGCAGAGCTTAACTTCATCTAATAAGCTCTGGGTAAAGTCCCCTTGCAAAATGAAACTTCCCAAAGTGAACCATCTATTTAACTTTAGTAAATCAACCCCAATGTGTGAATATTCACTTTGGTTATCTAATCATCTGCAGATGTAAATCTTTCAATTAGTCATAATAGTTGTAAAGAAGATACATTTGTTTGTTTGCCTGTTTTAGAGGATCATAGATGTTTTCAGATTGACTTGAAAGTATATCTTTTTTAAAGCAATAAAATTCAATTTGACTTGTGCATTATGTATGCTTTATGAAGACATTGAGTTAAATTTAAAGCAGAACTCTTTCAATCAATATTAACTAGTTTTCCTTTTTCAATTTGTGTATTAAGTTTACAAAGAACAGAAAGCTAGACAATCCAGAAGTAGACCAAAATAATGGTACACCAATGGTACACACAATGATAATGGTACAAATTACATAGATGAACACATCCGTAAGGTGTCATACTGAACATTTTGCAGAAAGATGATACCAAGAAATGGTGTGCATAGTAGGCAGCATTAAATTCCACAAAGATATTAACCAAAATGTATAATATGTATATTCGGTAGAATAGTACCAACTAATCGCCAACCACTTCATTGGTAGTGTTAAAATCCTTAAACCTCATATTGTGTTAGAGAACTGAGCTATTTATCAGGTACCAAAAATCAGCTAACATTAACTATTTTTATCCGTATACTACCAGCATTAGTAAATTAATAGCAGGGGATATTATATTTACTTGTTTTAAACTTTTTTTTTTTACATTTTTCAGTTGCTTCCTGGTCAAAGCCACAATGATGTCATACATCCCAGAAGTCTTAATGATTTTTTTTTACTTTTATCTGTAAGGAGGAGAGGTGTTTTCTTAGTTATGTACACCCTTCTGCCTTCATGCCTGATCTTAGGGTAGATGGATACCAAAGAGCTCATCAGTTTACAGATAACCGGGAGTTCTTGAGCTAGAATTATTGCTCTCACTCTGATGTTTGCAGGGAAATATCACACATGTGACCACAGTTTACATACATGAGTGCTCGAAGGGGGTTATGGCTAATTTTAACATTTTTTAAAGACATTTCACTACAATTTTTTTTTCAACTTTGTTTTTTTATTTATTTTTACTTCATTGCTATCTCAAGAGGTTAATTAGCCCCCATGTGATAGTATTGGGCAGGTGAATGGTACTCTTTTTGAAGACAATAGTCCTCAATGTCTCCCTTGCCCTTCATACCATATAACCAGGAAACTCTGGATCTGAAACTGGAAGTGACAAATTCATTGTTGTTTCTGACCTCTTTGTTTACATGTGAGATGAAGGCATGGATCCGCCTCTGTTTTACACTGATCTCCATTCTGAAGCTGGATGTTGTAATCCTGGTAAAAGCCGGATAGACTGGAAACCAGGGGGGAGATGGGGTCACTGCTGGCCAAACTAGGTAAATTAAACATTTAAGTTGTGGGAGTATGGGCAGGTAAACGAATAGTTTTTAATTGAAAAGGAACAAAACTGTATCTGAGCACCAAAAACTGAAGAAGTTTTTTAATTAATTTTTAATATTCAAAGCAAATTCATCCATCCATCCATCTATGTCTTCATACCTTTTTTTGTTTAGAAATCACTTTGAAACCCTCTAAATTTCTGGCTTACTAGTTAGTGTTCCCAGAACACCAGATTGCAGGCACCAAGGCAAGTTAAATAACTGTGTGGTCTGGTATAATACGACTAGTAAGCCACTCAAATGGACAATCTATATAAATAAACAGTCCAAAGGTTCCCAAACCCACCCACTGAAGGAAAGTAATCTAGCCCAACAGGTCACAAAGGAGCTGCAAAGAGTTTTGAGCTCTTTCTAGCTGCAAGCTGCTTTGATCTGCATTTGCATTATCATTCAATTGCATGTAAAAGAAAGCAAACAAGATGCCAACAAATGCCTATGTACCAAACCCTTACTATGCAATATATATATAGAAGGGGGATTGACATAACTTCATATGTTTGCCTAAAGACTGGAAAAAAATGAGTAGTCCGTCCATAAATCAGACAAGGTGACCATGGAAGAACACTGCAGGCCCTTTTTTGATTTGCTTCCTTTTATTTAAAACCAGATTATTGTGTCGTACAAAGGAGAACATTTATCCATTGATAAATCCTCAGGTCAGACTGTACCACTCAGCAAGCCCTTCTCTTATCTCCCCATCTTCAATATACTACTGAATTGTCCAGTTGGGGAGAGAGAGTGGTGCTAATTCAGACCTTATGCCTGCAACTCACAGTATACATAGCACTTAATATTCAAACTATACATGCAGAGAAGTCGTGTTAAGACACAATACACTTAGAAAAAGAATCAGATACACAAATTAATAGAGTAATAAAGAGATTCTGCCCTAAAGAGTTTGTATTATAAACATCGAACTGGAAAATCTCCAAAGCACAGTAGGAGGTTTCCTCCCGTTGTAATCTCTGTCTCCTTTGTGAATTCAAACGATTTCATTTCCCAATTGAGGAGACTGTTTTTATTAGAATGTTGATAATTTATACAGGAAATTGCATAACTTACTGTTGTCTAAGAGAGTTAACAGACTGTTTAAAGTTAATGACATGATGTTATTTGGTTTAGAGCAGTGACAGCCTTATATGGAACAAATAGTCTCAGTTATATCTCACTATACTCTTGAGAAATTCACTATTTTCTGTATTAAATGGAGCACAACTATCGAATGAAGGTACTATTGGAGCATCCTAGGTTTAACTTATATATAATTTAACTTTATGTCTTTAGAATGTGATGTTTTTTAAAGATCAATTATTTTTTAAGGCATACAAATAGGGATTTTAATAATCATTCTGAACAAGTATATTTCACTATTCATTCATTTATAAAACTATGTTTGCATACCTTCTATTGAGTTGAATCTGGACATTTAACCTCCATCCCTAACCAGCAAAACACAATGACAAATGTATCCATATACTTAATACCCAACTCCACATTTTGGGGATCCACAGTCAGTTTAGACTGGCTGTATTGAACAATAAGGTATTGAATACAAGACTCTCTATTAAGATTTGTAATACCTTATATCACTGTGCTATAAGAATACCATCTCTAATGTCTGATGTGCTTGCTTTATACCAGGGTCCTAGACATTTAGGCTTTTTTTAAAGTTGTACCCCAGCTAAAATGTTTTGTCAGTTTTTGATTTTGAGTAGACAGAGGTTCTAAACATTCCCAGTCTACTGAAAAAAAAAATGTGTTTTAATCAGGTGCTGTTTTTTCACAGAGGTTTTCTTTCATCACTTCCAGTCCAATAGGAAATGAGAAGAAGGCTAGCCATCAAGGCCCCATCAAGGCCCCAAAAAAATAATTTTTCCCCATCCACACAAGCAAGGTAGATAAAGGAATCCTCCCGGCTGCAATATTGCGTCTCCACAGTCCCATTCAACAGAAATCAATTGTTAGATCAATTTTTGTTAAAGGGGAACAGCCATAGATGGATCAAGGTCCCTGCTGAGCCTGCCGAGTTTTGATCCATTTATGGGCAGCCTAAATTAGCACAAATAGGGATATACACAGAATAAAAAAAAAATGGAGTTGTATTCCACTCCCCTTTCTATAAAACTAGCTGGAGATCCATTTTATATACCTAGAGAAAACCCTGTCTGGCATGTGGTTAGAGGTACACGGTATTATTACGGAATATTCACAGGTCAAAAGTCAACCCAATTCATTGTAGATCTCAAACGTGGCAAATTGACTTGCTCTTCTCTAAGGGTTGTTAACTCTTAGAAATCTCTGTATGGTATTTTTACACACAATCCATTTATAAAGGAAACAGTTTAATCTGTTTCTCCTATAACTGCAATTCCGATAAGAGTAGAAAAAACACTGGGTTATCAAGCTGCAGTTGTGCTGTATAAATCATACTATTTGCTGTAGGTGGAATAATTTCCATCTAAACTGAATCCTTAAAATCCCTGTGACCATAAAAGTTGGATTTATGAACATAGCATTTAAGTCTGAATGTTGCTAACAGACAACCTCTTCATGGACATGTCTGATAAGTGGAAAAAATAAAAGAAAGTGCTTGATAAGAGGAACAATTTCCTGAGCAGAGTAAATATATGAGTAGAATTTAGGAGATATCACTTTGGTTGAAGGTCATTCTGTAAGATTCTTTACGGTTTGGTGCAATGAATTTAATCTGTTGATGCCTCCTGTTACACTGCTGAAATTCTTCACATTCCACAACTGCCACAAAAAAAAAAATGTATAACTGATAATGAAATTGTTAATTTAAGCCATCAATGGAACCAAGGTGTTCTTAATTACGTTAAATAGAAAAATACATAAATTAATATAAAATAAGTTAAAAGAATGAAAATCAGATAAATATATAAATATATATATATATATATATATATATATATATATATAGATATGGTGTATAACACTAAATAAAATAATATTTGATGATTTTATTTGCAAAATAAACTCACCCTCATGTACAAATAAATACCACAGCTCTGTTATTAACAAATGTGTCCTAACTACAGAATAAAGCAACATTTCCTTTGTTCTTTGCTTTTCTTCTATCAGCTGTCTGAACCTCCAGTAAGTTTATTACTGAATATGTTAAAATTACCCATTTATAAAGATCTGTTATTTGCACATACAGAGACACTAAACAATTGACATTGGTCCCTGGGTCCCTGTATTAAATTTAATATATAGTAGAATTTATATGTTTTTTTTTTCTTTATTATTCTTTGTTATTTTAAACAATGTTTAAAATAGCTTGTTGTTTACGGAGATCAGTAGTTCAAGGTGGAATTGATACAAAGAAATGAATGACTTATCACAGTGCACCATCCCTTACCTGAGAGATCTAGAATTGAAATTCCACATCTTATTATTCATTTTCAAAACTAGGTTTATTACAAACACAAATTGTTTACAAAATTGTACAAAAGTACAGTTTAGGGGACTGTTCTTTTATTAGTTTAGTGTTTTTCCAATTATTATTATTCTGGTATTTTTCTTCCTTTCATTTTTAATTATGTTATATCATTGTATATTCAATTTTATACTAAAGACGGCCCGGACAATTTTAGAATTATAGTATAAATATTGTTTGCTGTTATCTTCTATGTCACCACTTTAAGAGTTATTTACCAGTACTTTTTATCTTTTATGTTATATTTCAGTCCTGATGAGGGGGTAGTGCACAGCCCCTGAGATACCTTGGCTTTTATTTACAGTTAGTGTTTGAAATAAACCAATTATTTGGATTTAATACAAAATGTTTCCTCAATCCTAGATCCATCCATCCCTTTAAAGAGGTTGTAAGCCCTTTTCTTTTTTTTTCTTTTTCACCCTGCAAGAAAAACACATAATGAGCTAGTATGCATCGCATACTAGCTCATTATGAAATACTCAACTTAGAACAAACCCCCGCCATGCCGCCCGCTTAGCTGGATGACGGGCGACGTGTCCAGTCGCCCGTCTTCCAGGATCGCGGCATCCGGACATCTGATTGGCCGGAGCTGCGGTGACGTCACTCCCGCACACGCGCGCGGGAGCCGACGGTCACGGCACGGAGTTCTGAAGGAACGGCACCAGCGGCCGTTCCTTCAGAGCGCATGCACCAGTGACATCACTGGATGCATCTAAGGTAAATATCTCCTAAACGGTACATGTTTAGGAGATATTTACAGTACCTATAGGTAAGCCTTATTATAGGCTTACCTATAGGTACAAGTGTCAGAGGAGGGTTTACTTCCTCTTTAACAACCCATTGTGGAAATTCTTATGTGTCCATATGCTGCCAACCTAAAATTCATATATTTATGAATATATATATATATATTGCCTAAAAAAACATCAGTTTCAAAATGTATTTCTTTATAATCTAATTGATATGTTATGTTTCATTATTCTGATGCAGTTGGGGTACCTAAAAAAGTAATGTATGTATAGGTCTATTTTTTTTTTTTTTTTTTGCTAGTGCTGCAGTCCTAAATCCAAATGTTCTGTGCCAGCAGTAATCTGGAGACCTGGACCACTGTTCTCTCACATCTTCATTATCTTCACGGTGCTCCAATCAACTATGACTCAAGCATCCTGAGTCAATCAAAATAATAAACCATAGGGGTTCAATTGGGCTTTAAAAAAAAAAATAAAACTGACCCAAAACCATTATAGTTTACCTTTAAGCTTAAAAAATGTCCATGCTTTTCAGGCAAGGTCTAATTACCCCGAGGTACATTATCGTATGATCATTAAGGCTTAGTTTATTCAGGGGGTCAGGGGAGTTAGTCTGAATGATAAATCAGTCTGAGAAGCCTTAGCTCATAGGTACCTCATAGGCATGAAACTGTCACCTGCAAAAAACACACACAGGAGGGTACAACCACCTTATGCATTACCATTGATCATTTTTATTAAATCCACATATTCAAAAAAATGCTTAAATGTGAAAAAAAAAAGCCTCAAGCAAAATAGATCTGCTCCAGCCGGAATGTACTATGGTTCATTCTGGGAACAAATGGTTGGACAGTTAACACATTTTGGGGTAATATCCCTTTCCTCAGTGCCCTGGGAACCATTTGTTCCCAGGATAAACCATAGTGCATTCCGGCTGGAGCAGATCAGTTTTGCTTTATGTTTTTCATTCACATTTAAGTATCCATTTGTCTATGCCCTCCTGTGTGTTTTTTGTAGTTTGTTCAGAGGATTTCCCAGTTGCAGGAGGGCTGCTCCCTTGATGGGCATTCTGGAAAGAAGTGCAATGGAAGATTTCCCCTGGGTTTAACGATTACGTATTTTTTGGACTTTTGTTGAAATTGTCACCTAAAACAGTTGAAGTAGCAACTAAAAATGCATAGATGTTACATTTGTACATGTTCACACCCTCATGTACACAAAAAAAAAAAACATAAATAATAAACACACAAGCTTTTACACAATTAGTACCACAATAATGTAATTGTAATAATATGCTAAAGCAGCATCACAAGCTTTGCTCACACCCAAGTAGTTTTCCACAGCATGCAGGAATTAGCAACACAAAAAAAAAATCTTATATTACTTTTTTAATGCATTTTTTTTTATTTTGGTTTATTATGCTTTTACAAGGGTTTCCATCTGTTACAAGCAGTTTGCTTGCATCAGCTCATCAGTTTTTATCTGTTAACATGTGTTTCCTACACAATGAACAAAAGAAAAATGCACATAGTTGCTTCTTTGCACAATGCAGGAAAACACAACGATGTCTTAACCCATGTAAATGGCAGCATTTATTACCATTACACATATGTTACTACACTGCAGTTACATGCCACCAGTTGTTCACTTATATTAGATGTGGAAGAGGTCATATCTGTGTAAATAATCAGTAAGATACTCTGGAGTTGATTTACTAAAGGCAAAACATTTTGCACATTTGTAAATGCAATTGCACTCTGCAGTGCAGTTGCTCCAGAGCTAATACAATTAGGGGGAGCTCTGATTACTTCCATCATACAATCATGTACAAGCAAAAATTAGGTTTTTTTGTTTTCATTATTGAATGTTATTGGATAATTATTATAAAGTGAAGCTTTTTCTCATTTACTAAGCTTTTAGGCAACTGCACTTAAAAAGTGCACAGTCACTTTCCCTTTAGTAAATCAACCTCTTTGTCTCTATGTATAGATTGTGATCAGCTTGTAAATATACATGTACAGTACATGGGGAACACCATATTTGATTGTTACATCAGTAGCCTATGCTTCCTGCTTTGCAGTGCTACACAATGGCTGTGTTTTTAATACTGCTCCTTATAACACAAGCCATGAGGCTTCCGTTTCCGGCGCCACATGAACAGAAGGTGGGCAGAGAGAGTTCCTGCTGCCCTTAAAACTGCCTGCACCAATGACAGTATATACAACCCGGCTCCCACTGAACCAGCGATGCTCGACCCAGCCTCTCCTGCCTGCATTGCACAGGCAGGGTTGACCTCCTCTGCCCCATCCTTACCGAGGCTGTAGACAAAGCAGTCCAGAGAGGCATGGAATAGCTGCACCTTGATCTACAGGCTCATGCCCAGAGGATCACCCATACTGAAGAATTGTTCTCATCCTTAGAGGATAAAGTCACAGCACAGTCTGCAGCTATGGCCCGCACCTCCCAGTCACACAGGGAAATCCAGGATAAATTAGGCGACTTTGAGAACCGCTCAAGGTGTAATAATTTGCTCATAGTGGGCCTTCCTGAATCCTTTTCTGCATCTACGCTCTCTAAACTTTGTGCTACAATCATTCCTGACAATTTTGTAAAGTCTGCCTAGTTCCTGGGCTAGCACTTATGCATTGTGTGTTTTATTTTATATTATTTAAACATGAATAAATAAAAAAAGAGAACAAACCATTGAAAAAAAGCAATCCTTGTGTGGCTTATGTCTTTTTTCAACAGGGCATTCATAGTAGACACCATATTCAAAGTAAACCAATACCTGTCCAACAAAACCTATATGCCCCCCCAAGCTGGAAGTAATGCATAAATTCCAGGTCAACTTGGTGTCAGACATTACACAGCACTAAGAACCCTTTATCTGCCAGACATGGTAGTGTTTGGCCTAGTGATTTGACTGTTCAGGCAACCTCTGCTGCCATGTGGAAGGCAGGGGTAAGGAGGGTCATATGCCCATATCTTGATATGCTGTTTTTTTTTTTTTGGGGGGGGGGGGGGCTTTAGCAGGGGAACAGCCTGGCAAGAGGGTGTGGGAAAGGTAAGTACAAGCATGCAACAAGAACCTATTGCTTTGCTTTGAATAGACAAAGTAAAGGTTTACTATAAAGAGAAACTTCAGCTTGTTTTTTTTTTTTCTATAAGGCAGCAGCTTTCTCAGTGCTGTCTTTCCTCAAACTGCTGTGGGTCCCCTATGCCTTCATCTTGGACACTAGCTCCATTTGTGGATTCAGAAGGAACTACAACCAGCACCTTACTGGGCATGCACAAGATTGTGCAGTGCTTTTTGAAAAGCCCTACAACAGCCAGGGACATGTAACATGTCAGAGTAGTCTGCGGGATGAGTGGGGACAGAGTTAATCGTGGTACACTGTGGGTTGAACAAAAACAATGTCAGGTCCGGTTTGAGCCACTGTATTAAAGATCCAACGTTAGTACAGCAATCTCCCCCACTGAGCTGTTGTGTTCTCACAGGGAGATGCCCCCCCCCCCGCCAATCAACACTTTGATAAGCGCTCTCAGCCATTAGCTGAGAGCGCTGATTGTGAGCTGGTCGACTGCTGGTTTTCCAGCATGCACGTCCGACAGAAGCAACCGAACAACCGGCTTCTGTCGGACCGGGTCCAATGTCAGCCATTTTTTTATTTTTAGTTTCAATAGATTTTTATTGATTTTAACAGGAACATAAGCGTTCATAAAAGGCAGTCAACAGACATTTCCTTCATGCTAGAGAAGATGTTCAGAACAATTGCAAAAATGCATACAAAAGGTATAACCCATAGCCATCAATAGTTGTTCTCACGAAACTCATGTGAAAGGTATTGTAACAGTAGCCTGGAACAACGGCGGACTTCCCCCCCCAGGCACCCCAATGGGAACAAACTGTGACACAGGGGGGGATGTCCACCCTGACGAACATGAAATAGTAAACAACTTGCGGGCTTCAATGAGCATGTTACCAAGACTGCCACTGTAGAGGGAAAGAAACTGGTGAGTGTGGGGGGAGGTAGGGGAGGACACATGAGGAGGGTAGGGTAAACAGAAAGCGGTTAAGAAGTTAGGAGGGTAGTGGAGAGGACAATGTCATTAGATCCACCTCACATGAAAGCAGGTAATCAATACTACATCAAATGATAACTGTACATTTAGGGTGCTGGAGCCAAACATCCCATTTCTTGTGAAATGCCTTAGTGTTCAAGGAAACGCGGGAAAGGATACGTTCCATATCACACTGTTGGTTCAGGGTGTCAATAGTGTCCTCTATCGAGGGGGCTGTGGTGGACTTCCACAGTCTAGTGATGGTGAGTTTGGCTGCTAAAAGAGTGTGAAGTATCACCGGTCTAACGGCAAGCCGAAATTCCTGGATACGGATATGTAAGAGGGCCAAGCCAGGTTCGGGGGACACCTGTTGATTACACAATTCAGATATTAGTGAGAAAATTTTATTCCAGAATGACCTGAGAGATAGGCAGGCCCACATAGTGTGGAAGAGGGTGCCACACTCCCCACATTCCCTCCAACAGGAGGGCGGGTGGGAAGGGTAGATCTTGGAAAGTCTATATGGCGTTATGTACCAATGGTGGGTCAGTTTAACATGTTGTTCCCAATGCGTGACGCATTTAGTGGCCGAGTAGGTGGACGAGAAGGCCTTCAACCAGAGAGAGTTAGGGAATGTTTTTTGTAGGGTCTGTTCCCATTTAAGCATGGTATGCGTTTTAGAGAAGTGACCTAGTTGGGTAAGTGTTTTGTAGAAGAGGGTTATACCCTTGGAGGAGCCAGGGAGATCCTGAAGATATTCGTGGATAGGGGAAGGGAGTGTAATAAAGTGTGGGATGGCTTCGGAGCGTAAGAAGGACCGTATTTGGAGATATGTGTGGAAGGCCTTCGGCGGGAGGTTAAATTTTTTCACTAAGTTCGTGTATGTGGAGAGTGAGGTGCCTTGGTAAAGGTCCTTGATGTATCTTGGTGGGGCGCCCCTAGGCAGCCACAACGTGAGATCAAGGTTGGGAATAAAATAAGAGAGGACTTGCAGCGGGAGCATAATATTCTGGCCGCAGTCTGTAGGTGATATAGTGAGAGGAAGTTCTTTCCATATGTGATACGAGCATAGGACAGAAGGACTCGTGGATGGAGGGGGTTTGGCCCCCATACGAGTGGCAAGTAACGACAGTTGAAGGCTCTTATGTGGTACTAAGGCCGCTTCCATCTGCGACCAGGATTTATTGGAGGAAGGGGACCACCAGTATTTAAGCTGGTCAAGCACACAGGCTTTGTAGTATGCGTAAAGGTTGGGGACTCCCATCCCCCCTAGGGACCTGTGCCTGGACATAATAGTCAGCGAGCATCTCGAGGGTTTTCGGTCCCATATAAATTTGGTAATTACACCCTGAAGGGCTGTAAAGAAGGAGCGTGGAAGGGGAATTATTAATGTGCGGAGGAAGTAAAGGAGCTTCGGTAGGACTATCATTTTAAATGTGGCTATTCTACCCATGACGGATAGTTCTTGCGTTTTAAGGGAAGTCAAAGTACGTGGTAAAGATTCCAATAGGGGTTTAAAATTATGGGCAAAAAGTCCGGAGGGGTTCGGGGTGAGTTGAATACCCAGGAAGCCTAAAGAGTCAGCGACCCAGGTGAAGGGGAGATTGTGAGAAAGTGATTGACGAAGGGCAGGGGGTATGTGGAGAGCAAGTATTTGGGATTTGCTTGCATTTAATTTATAATAGGAGACTGCACTAAATTCTTGTAATAGATCATAAACTGCAGGTAGAGAATTGGCTGGATTGGTCAATATGAGCAAAACATCGTCCGCGAACAGACTTATCCTGTGCTCAGAATGAGCGATCTTAGGGCCTGAGATAAGAGGGGAGTCACGGATTCTCTGAGCTAGGGGTTCCATAAGCAATGTAAATATGATGGGTGAAAGGGGGCATCCTTGCCTAGTGCCATTGGTAATGTGTAGGGGTTTGGATTTGATTCCCGAGGTAAGGACTACTGCAGATGGGGCGGAATATAGAGATAAAATGGCAGATTGCATCCACTCCTGAATACCAAACTTGTCTAGGACCTGTTGTAGATAGCCCCAATGTACCCTGTCAAACGCCTTCTCCGCATCCAGGGACAGGAGCAGAGAAGGCGTTTGAGGGGCTCCAAGGTGGGAGATTAGGCCAATAAGACGTCTGGTGGCATCAGGGGCCTGACGACCCGGAACAAATCCCACCTGGTCTGGGTGTATCAGGAGAGGAAGCACCCTTTGTAACCTTAGAGCTAAGATCTTGGCATAAATTTTAATATCAACATTTAGCAGTGATATAGGTCTATAATTCGCAGGCAGGGAAGGGTCCTTATTCGGTTTCGGGATAGTGACTATAACAGCACGCAACATATCAGGAGGGAAGGAAGCAGTGGAGGAAGCAAGAGAGAAGACGTCCTGCAATCGAGGGGCAATTTCTGGAGCAAAGCATTTATAATACTCATTGGAGAAGCCATCTTCCCCGGGGGATTTATTGTTAGGTAGTTTAGAAATAACAGAGCAGATTTCGCTTGGAGTAATGGGTTGTGAGATAGATCGGAGCATCTCCGTAGAGAGAGCAGGCAATTTAGTTTTAGAAAGAAAGTTGGCAATACCCTCAGGAGTAGGTTGAGGTGTAGAGCTGTCAGTGCGGAGGTCATAGAGTTTCTGATAATAAGACGCGAAGGCATCCGCTATGTTTTTGGGGTTGGTCAGGAGATCAGCTGCGGTCGGATAGGTCAAGGATAGAGTTTTCTGCTTTAGTCGCTTAGATTTGACCTTCCGAGACAGCCAAGCGCCCGCCCTGTTGTTCAGTGCATAGAATTGAGCCTTCATGTACTTAATGTGATTTTCATATTTATATAAGAGGAGAGACCGTAGGGTCTGTCTTTCAGAAACAATAAGTTGTGTGAGGCTGGGGGAGGGGTTAGTTTTGTTTTCCTGTTCCTTGAGAGCAATGGACTTCAACAGGTCCTCAACCTGTTTCCTCCTCTGCTTCCGTAAATATGAAGACATTTTGATCAGCACTCCTCGCATGTATGCTTTATATGTGCACCACAAGGTGAATCTGTTAACATCAGGGCCATCATTCCATTCAAAAAAGTTGTTATGTTCCTGCAATATCGCCTGGCGCAACTTCTCATCCGCCAGCAGCGAAGAGTTCAGTCTCCACACCGGGGGAGGGGAGTTGCGCAGCTTGTCGTCAAACTCCAGAACTATCGGTGCGTGGTCAGACCAAGAAATCGCGCCAATGCGAGCATTAGTCACACTCTGCAAGGATCCCTTCGTTGTGAGAAAGAGGTCTATGCGGGAGTATGAGGAATGAGGAGCAGACAGGAACGTATAGTCCCTTTCAGAACCATTAAAACAACGCCAGACATCATATAAATCGTGAGATTGCAGTAAAGACACTATAGATTGTGTAGGCCTCCTGGATTGTGAGGTGGAGTCCATGGCAGGGTCCAGGACAGTATTGAAATCCCCTCCAATCAAGAGGGTACCTTGCAACATTTTCATCGTTACAGAAAGCAACGGGGTCAAGAACTTCCTTTGACGTGTATTCGGGGCATAGAGGTTAAGTAGGGTAAAGACAGTGTTGTTCAGTCGGCATATCAGCACAATAAACCTTCCTTCAGGATCGGCTATGGAGTCAATATACTGGAATGTTACTGAGTCTCTGATAGCAATAAAAACACCACACGCCTTTTTCGGAGCGTTGGCCATATAAACATGGGGGAAGTGAGGAAGAGTCACTTTGGGGCACTTGTGGGCAGCAAAATGGGATTCTTGGACAAAAAGAACGTCAGCTTTGTGAAGTTTGGCTTCTCTAATCAGTGCCGATCTCTTATAAGGGCTGTTGAGCCCTTTTGTGTTCAACGAGAGTACTTTCAGTGGCATGATGACACAGTGGGATATGTGCGAATGGTGAGGGTCCTACTCAGGGTAGGGCTCACTGCGTGTAGAGCACAGTACCTTACTGGAAAGTTATGTAGATAGGAAGGCATCGGGATGGCTTGCAGCACGATGAATGAGGTGCAGAAGGGACATTCGGATCCAGCAGATACCTGAGGTATTAGTTCAAACAGTTGTACATGTCGACAGGGATGATTCGGATTCAGGTAGGTGGTGAGTGGTTCTGGAGAGGCTGTAAGAAAAGGGGGAGACGACAAGACAGACAAAACAGACAACACAAAGATAAGAAAGGCCTGACTAAAAAAGCAGGCTCGATGGGCAGCCAAAAAGGCCACTGCGGTCAAGGGGGGTCTACAAACGCTCAGCAACATGCTGAGCTGTCACAGAGAATTTGTAGAGCGCACCAGTGCAAAAAAGGCCTGGTGTAACGCAATGGAAAAAAAAAGGAGCTTCAAAAAGGAAAAATAGAAAAAAAAAAAAAAAGTAAAGCAGCAAAACCGGCAAACATTGGAGCTCACGGCAGTCCTCCAGAAATTTGAAGAGGAATCTGACTAATGCAGAGAATAGAGGCTTGTAGAGAGTCATGTCCATTCAGAATGCAGGCGTTCCAACGGGGGAACAGTGGGTAAAGGGGTCTCATCGGGTATAAGCTGCCACTGCTTGAAAAGCTGTATCCCCTTCTCCACACTATAGATAGGATAGGTCTTGCCATTCCAGGTGACCAGCAGCTTCGTGGGGAAACCCCACTTGTAGATCACTTTGTTATTGCGGAGCATCTTAGTGAGGGGCGCCAGCTTCTTACGGTTAAGTGCAGTTTGCTGCGAGATATCCGTGTAAAGGGAGATGCCCATGAATTCTTCAGGAACCGCTGGACTCTGCTTCGCCGCTAACATAACCCGTTCCTTCACATGATAATAGTGAATGCGAGCTAGGGTGTCCCTAGGTGTTGTGTCGGGCAGGAACTTGGGTTTTGGAATACGGTGGGCCCTGTCCACGCACAGTTCAATGTCGCTCAGGGCTGGGAGGAGGGCCTTCATCAGGCGTTGCACATAGCGGGTCAGCTCGCTATGGGGAACAGTCTCAGGGATCCCCCTGAACTTAATGTTATTCCGACGTGAGCGATCTTCTAGGTCGGCTAGTTTAGTTTGGATGCGTTGCAGCTCAGTCTCCTGGTCAGTATAAGCATCTACAAGGTCATTGTGTGCATTATAAAGATCCGCCATCTTAGTCTCCAGATGATGAATCCTATGGTCATTGGTGTGCACTTTGCCTTTAATTTCATTAAACATGTCATCAAAGTCAGCATGGAGTGTGCTTCTGAAGGATATGAGCATCCGCTTCATAGTCGCTTCGGATATAGGCTGGTCTGAGGCAGGGAACAAATCAATGGAGAGGTCCGAGGATCTGCTAGGCCTCTGGGCCTTGTCTGAGGCGCGCTGTGTGAAGGGGGAGATGTCTCCGCTATTGCGGCGTTGCTTAGATTTAGCAGGGCTGGATGTTGTGGGAGAGGAGGGTGGGGAGCTTTCCTCCAGCGTCCCTATGTCAGGCATGTCCTCCAAATGAGGGTCATCCCCGCCGCTATAGCGCTGAGGACCGGGAGCCGCGCTGGGTCCGGCGCCATTTTGTGTACCTCGAGCCGGCGCTGCTGGGAAGAAGTCGGTCAGCCGCTGGGGTGGTTTCGTCGTCTTCCTGCGTTTGGACATTGCTGCCGGGTGATGTAAGGAGCCTCCTGAGCCGTTTGCCGTGACCGTAGTGCAGAGATGTCAGCCGCTGTGAGTTGCTGTATTCTGGTGAATGCCGGAGCTCTCACTTCATGCGGCCATCACGCTCGCCGGCCGGACACGCCCCCCCATTTTTTTTTTTTTAACCGGCCGAAGTGTCCTGATATTTTGCCTGTGTGTATGGGGCTTAAGGGACACTGTTATCACCTAGGAGAAGGTTACAGATATGGAAGCAGGTACCAATACAAATAAAAACTTCCCCCCACACCAAAAAGCATGTAATTCTGGGAGGGGGGGGGGGGAGTCTGCTATCGGAACTTCCCCTTTTGAGAGAAGTTTCACTTTAAAATGCTTAGTTAATTTACATTTACAGAAGGTGACAGTGTCTCTTTAAATCAGGAAGTCTAATAGAGTGCAGTGAAAAACATTGATTCCTGTAGTGGCTAAAGAGCATTTCTCTATATTTAATAAAATAAAAATGCTAAAAAAAAAATAACTCAGACAACATGCCCAGTGAAAATAAACTATAATTTCCCTTTAAAACAGACTTGTAGATAATATCACTGTTGATGATCCTTTAATTTATCATCTGTAAAGTACATTAGCTAAAGTGATTGTAACTGTGTGTGTTAATGTTTTTATGTAAATGGTAATAGAAGCTGGCATGTCGGATGAAAACATTCAATCCAAACATAGTTCATTTGGCTGCTTTGATTGTTGTTTTATAATTATTGGTGTTTCGGCATGCTGTTACAGGTGCTTGCAACAAATGTACAACACATTCATCTGCATTGCTGCCAAATCCCACTGCTGCCACAGAGCCAGTTACAGACTGGCAAGGCAAGATACATTTTTATACTTATAATTATATTTTTTTGGAAAGCCAGTTATCCAGGATTATTCTGAGTTCTGCCTATCAGGAAAACACACTGGTGCAGAAGTTGTTACTATCTGAGTTAGGTAACAATGGGCTTTGTACCTTGGGAATTCATTTACATTTCACTATTTTTAGCCATAGGTGTTTAGTGAAATTTGCAAATCAATAATCAATAAATGCTGAAGAATCACTAAATTCAGAAATTTTTGGGATACGCGTTCTTTCTTTTTCTTAACAAAAGTTTTAGCAATTTTTTATAACCATTGCTGTGTATGCGTGTGTGGTTATTTTTCCCAGAAATTGTCTTACTTAAAGTAGAAATAAACTCGTATTTGGACTATTTATGTTTCCCAGTGCCAAACCTTTAAATCAATTTCTAAATTGCTGCATTTGTAAATTTTAAAAGCCAGTGTAAAGGAATAGTAGTGGTAAACAAATGGGTGGGTTTAACTAATCTTTTTTGTAAGATTCTCCTTTAAGGGGGCGTGACGGGGTGTGTCCTATGCCTACGTAGTTTTGCTAATAGGTGTCCCTCGTTCCCATCTCAAAAAGTTGGGAGGTGTGTATTAGTGTAAATAAAAAAGTGTCACAGACAAGTGACATGAAAATCCTTTCTTGAGCTTGATCATTGCTGATATGTGAAAGTTAGAGTGAAAATCATTGGCAGAGAGTCCACTTAAAGAAGTAGTGAAGTCTTAAAAAAAAAAGTGCCCCCTGCAGGTTAATGTCATACTGTGCTAGTAGGCACCGTATACTAGCAAATTATGTGAGACTAAAATAGATCCCCCCAGCGGCATGCTGCTACAGATGACAGTGTTTCCTTCTTCGTCTGGCCTTTCTTCCAGGTTCAAGGGCTCTTGCCTTTTGAACAGCCAAGCAGCAATGATGTTATTCCCGCACATGCGCACGGATGTCACAATTGTGGCACAGCACTCTGGATTGATGGGATATTCAGTATGCCCTCAATCCAGAGTGCAGTGTGCATGCGCCAGTGATGTCATCAGCTGCAGAAATTTGGAATATCTCTTGTGAATATAAAAGATATTTACAGTGGCTTGCGAAGGTATTCTGCCCCCTTGAACTTTGCGACCTGGTATGTTCCTTGTTCTTCATGATGCTCTCTGCGTTTTAAACGGACCTCTGAGACTATCACAGTGCAAGTGCATTTATACGGAGACTTGATTACACACAGGTGGATTCTATTTATCATCATTAGTCATTTAGGTCAACATTGGATCATTCAGAGATCACTGAACTTCTGGAGAGAGTTTGCTGCACTGAAAGTAAAGGGGCTGAATAATTTTGCACGCCCAGTTTTTCTGTTTTTTATTTGTTAACAAAGTTTGAAATATCCAATAAATTTTGTTCCACTTCATGATTGTGTCCCACTTGTTGTTGATTCTTCACAAAAAAATTACAGTTTTATATCTTTATGTTTGAAGCCTAAAATGTGGCAAAAGGTCGCAAAGTTCAAGGGGGCCGAATACTTTCGCAAGGCACTGTATTGTACCTACAGGTAGACTATATTAAAAGCTTACATATAGGTACATTTTTTTCACTGTCCAATGAGCAGACCTGGGGTGGAAAGACAACACAGGAATGTCAAAGCTATATGGGTAACTAGGCCTGTCATCTGCCTTAGCTGTGCACAATGTAAGGTACTGTATGTGTTAAAAAGTTACTGACAGAATCCTAATTCCATTGGCAGGTTAAACAATTGGCATAAAATTGTGTCAACAATAATACAGTTTTAATGGAGTATTTAGCTATTTGCCTGAAGTTCCACTTTAACTAAGCCTTAACATTTCTATTACCATTTCTCATTTAGTCTTTTGATCATTTGCAGTTGTTACAGTAGTTAGAAATGCTTGATAGGAAACTATAACAAAACTATATTCAGTACAGTAGTTAAAATATCACTTGAATGAAAACAAGCTAACTTGAACACCATATCTTGAAAATACCATATCAATACTTTTGCACCATATGTTGTGTTGGCTGGAAGCACTTCAAATTGTCCTAATAGTAACAAGTAAATAATAAGTAGCAGATGCTTTTTTTAACTTCAGTTTTAAGCTTCAGTGCGCATGCATGTGACATAAACATGTCACTTTGAATTACTCAAGATGTAACCATCTTCAAATCAAATTTAAATAGCAGCTGTAACACAATGATGGATTCTTATTTGCTATGAAAACATATAAAGCTAAAAAAAAAAGAATATATACTGAATAGTATTCTCCATACAATAAGTAAAAATAAGCAGCAACTGTACAGTTTTGAGCATACCATGCTCTTCATCAAGCTGTGGGTGACTATATGCAACAGGTTCCTACCTATATATCCACACAGCAGAGTGTAACCACACAGGTGCATCCCAAATCGCCAGTCCTACCTAAGTTAACCCCTTTGGTCTATTATGCACAAAAGATTACAAAAGTGTATACAAATTTGCTACACACAATAACAAAGTAAACATTCAGCTATAAATTGTTTCCATTATACCAAAAATGTGTCACATTTCTTTACAATGTTTCTTTACATATATCAATTAATCTATTATCTTTTTTTCTTTTGAGTCTGTTCACAACTACAAGAAAGCATAGTGATTATGAAAATGTTTCCCATTCACAATAATAAATACAAATCGTAATCTCTATTCATCCCATGAGGATGCAAAGATTGAAGTCTATTGATCCCCCATACCTCTCTTTTTCATTTTAAAATCCTGTCTCTGAGCACTTCTTCAAAGATCATGAATCGCAGGACTGAATCCTTATGTGCCTGTTCAGAGAAATGTTTCGGTATCGGCAATCCAGGTTGTTTATTCCTAATGGAGCTGCGATGCTGGGCAATTCTATCTTTAATTTTTTGTGTGGTCTCTCCAACATATATCAATTTGCACAGACACACTAAGATATAAATTACATATGCAGACTGACATGTATGAATGCCCTTTATTTATATATATATATATATATATATATATATATATATATATATATATATATATATATATATATATATATATATATATATATATATATATATATATATATGTATATATATTTATATATATATATATATATATATATATATATATATATATATATATATATATATATATATATATATATATATATATATATATATATGTATATATATTTATATATATATATATATATATCAAATTAAAGTATGCTTTCCTCTCTCAATCTCTACAATATGAACGTTTATTACATCTGGAAGCTTATTCATGGCAGCAGATTCCACTGATCTACCTGCCAGACTAGGCCATACTGGATAAAAGAGAACTGCTTACTCTTACCTGATACAGAGCAGAAAGAGGTACTCAATGCCCCTCATCAGCATTTGGCTGGGGACAGGCATAGTGTGAGTGCAAAGTCTCCAGAGTACCCTGGAGGAAGCCCACATAGGCAGAAGATGCAAACTCCAGACATGTAATTCTTTTGGTTGAGACTTGAACCGACAATCCTATTGTTGCGAGGCAGAAGTGCTAACCATTTAGCCACTGTTCTAAACCGATTGCTTCAGAATTGATATGTAGCACTCTCTTAGCATACGACAGGATGCTAGGTAAATGTAATCTTGCTCCATTGTAGTCATTAAAGCAGGGGTTGATGATTCAGGGCTGCTTAGTGTTTCATAGGATTCTGTTCTGGTACTTCCTCATCTTCTAGGGGGTTCTAGAAGTACAGTGGGAGGAAGAACAAAGTAGGCAGCCTGAATATTTATGGGATTCAGCCAATCCTTGGGGGTGTGCTCAGAAGGTGGTAAAAAGCCCATAAAAAGTCTGAGGCCTGAGCAGCAGTGCAGAATTCTTGTTGGCAGAGATTTATGTGCAGTGGCTCTGTCTCTGGGGCTCTGTCCCAGCTAAGCTTAACTGAGGGGCCTCTGAAGAATCTGAAAATCTGAGGATCTGAAGAAGTTCATTGGAGAGAGCAAGGAGGAAGTTGTTAGAAATAGTTCAGCTGTCTTATGGGTCTACATTTCCCTCACTAGGAAGAGCCTGGTAAACATCGGCAGGAGGCAACCGATGATCCTGTGTATAAGTAAATAAGCAACCCATTGCTAGGGAGTTAGTAACTGTGTGTAGCTTTTAAACTCTAGAAGGAGTATAGGTCACTGTCAGCATAGAGATCCTGTGGGACATTCAGCAGTTGTGCAATGCAGCCAGTAGTTTTTAAAGTGCAGCCAGCAATCTGTAAGTGCAACCAGAAATTTAGGAATCCTCAAATTATCCAGTTCCATGGTTTTCGGGGGAATCCCATGCTCCATCTCCATATCCCAGTTCATCTTTCTCTACAAAAAAAAAAAAAAAAACCCTAGACTGTTCTTTTGAGCTAGTGGTAGAATGCAGGAAATGCTGTGCACCTGACTGTGTGTGTACTGAGGGGGAGATAGGACCAAAATTTCCAGTGGCTCTTTAGGGTGTGATCTATAGATAGATTGCTCCTCCACTCTAAAATACCAACCTTTTCCAACCCATCCACTTACTTTTATTTTCGATCCTGCAGAATTTGATTTAAAAAATTGGAATGATATGAATGTATTTGCCCCCAGCATGAGGTACACTGACACAAATGTACTGTAGCTCTTTTCACTGTACTCTCTTTTAATACTAGTGTAGTTGAGCTCTTAGCAGTAATAGAGAGCACACAGGCAGTGGGGTCTGCTCATGGCACTTCCTCAGTGGGCTGCCCATGCTCCAAAGTCTTCTTATAAAATGTACAGAATAATGAGGTGACTTTGCTGAGATGTTTACTGAATATTTTTAATAAGCATTTTTACTTATCTCGACTGAAAAATTCCCTTTTTAAGTAATGGGTTGCATTTCAGTGAGCATAACCATATTTTCAGGGAAGTATTACTACATTCATTATCAGGTACATTTTTTGTTTTAGATTCATCAAAGAACTTTTTTTTTTTTTTTTTGCTTCATAGAAACCTCTATAGTGCATTCCAAAAAAGCCTGTAATTAATGTGTTACCTTTCCTGGATGTTGTACTTTGATCTTGTTTCTATGGTAAGTGCATTTCTTTAATAAATGTACCGAAGCTTTATAGACTAACAAATAATTCAAAGGCTTGGAACAAATATATCGGGGATAGGATTAACCCCAGCATGCCTCAATACGTTATTTCCCAGCCAGAGGTTCCATAACTGGGTTCTCATAGCTACCTTGATTATTGTGACTCTATCTTTATAAACCATTCAGATTTTGATTTATGCATTATAATTTTGCAGGTTTAATGATAGATATCTTTTTTTATCATTTAGCTTTTCTTTGCACCTGACCAAAGCTTACATGCATACCCCAGCTCATTGAGTGCGCATGGACACGCACAAGACATTGCTATGTACCTGCATTGCACATGGACATGCACAAGACATTGCTATGTACCTGCATTGCACATGGACATGCACAAGAAATGACTGTGTACCTGCATTGCACATGGACATGCACACACAAATTCCAGCATACATACAATGTATTTCCTAACAATTATGGTCTGCTATAGAAGTATTATTTCTTTGTTCAAACGTGCAGCAACTGGTGGTAACATGCTCATAAAGCCTGCAATGAAGGGTCGTTTAAAACTTCCTCCCTGCTTTTGTTCATTGACTTTAGTAGAGCAGACCCAGTGTTTCTTAGCCCATACGGGACATAAAAAAAACCCTGTAGCTATTTGCCAAGGTAATTTTTAAAGTAGTAAACATGCTCTAGCACTGTCCCCAGATTCCTCTTCCATCCAGCACCACCGGTCCTCTAGGATTTAGCGGAGCTCACATGTCATTACAAGAGCACCACCCAGCCCTAGTATGTTTGTTTTTTTATTTTTAAAGTACTTTGGTGCTTCTGGTAGGTGGTTGATTGGGTGGAATTTAAACAAGCGATAAGAGTTGTGCCTTAAAGGTAGCTTGAATAACCCAGTGAGATTTCTCATTTTTATTTTGTTAAACTCAGCAAACTGGACTTTGTAGGTATCAGAAATCAGTAAGGACTCTGGAGTTATTACGAAATACTAATCTAAGTAAAGACCTAAAGTCTATCTGCACCCATGGTGCAGTTACACTTATATTGTATGTATTCATCCTTCCACCCCTTCTTGCCAGTCTTAGGCCAGGCATAGACTGGCTGAGATTTGAAACATGGCAAAAAATTGCAAAAAGGGAAACATGTATGGACAGACTGAATGTACCAAGTTGAACGATCGTCAACTTGGTTGCAACCAGCCTGCTGGATTTTACATGCTATTATAGCTAGTAGCTGGTATAGCCGCTGGCAATAATCACTGTTTTCTCCTATCGGTGACGGTTACCCAGCCTGCTGCGAGAACACACCGGGAGGGATTCACACAGCGGGAGGGATTCCCCTGTCAACTCTGTCTGTGTTGGTTGGGGGATAGTGCAAATTTCACTCCATGTATGGCCTGCCTTATACTCACCTGTCCCTAATTAAATTAGATGTAGCCCATGAGGCTGCACAGCATTAAGGTCATATCTCAGTAAACACTAAGGGCATATCTCAATGAATAATAATGTTATATTTCAGTAACTGACTGGAGTCAGGAACACATGTCTCATTAAACACTAAAGCCCCGTACACGTGAGCCAAATGTAGGGTGGCATCAGCAGTTCAATAGAAACCGGCCAACAGAAGCCGGTTCGACAGAAGCCGGCTCCTGTCGAAAGGGGCATGACCGAAAAAAGTATGCCAACTGGCTCCTGCTCAATGCTCTCAGTCAATGGCTGAGAGCACTGACCAGAGTGTGTTGGTGGGGGGCCATCCCAGCAGATGAGATTACTGTACTAACATTGGATTATTAGTACAGAGGCCCCGACCTGAGCTGTCAATTTTCTTTAGTCCAGCATGCTGGGTTGAACATGAAAAAAACTAGCAGTGTGTTCTAGGCTTAGGTCCATATCTCAAAGCTGTGCTGGACATAGCCACCTTTATGTCATATCTCAGTAAACACAAAGACCACATCCTAAAGATGAGCTGGAGACAGGAACACTATGGCTGTATCTCAGTGAAACCCAACAGCATAGCCAGAACCAGGCTGGAGTCAGGAACATTAGGTTGGTAGCTCACTACTAGTATTCCCAAGAGATGCAAGAAGCCAATGAATAAGCAAAACTTATCAATGCCTGCTTAGTTCCGAAATATAACTTTTGGCTATACTTATCCTTTAAGTATACTTTTCTTTCATGAAAAATATATTACCTACGTTTCCAGGACTAATTTATTTAGATGTCTCTGTCACCATTACCAAGCCATTTTTCTTGTAATTGAATTCCAGCAGATATTACCCTACATTTCTTAAAAACTGGGATCTGCACTTTTATTTTTCTAGTCTTATTAAAATCAAACAGCAACCAGCTCTTATCTTGTGTTTATTATGTTTTTTTTTTAAGTGACAATTCTTTATGAAAGAAAATCCCACACAATGTTCTTTTATCTTTTTATGTTCAATTTATTGCCTTTGAGGCTTCTGAAAAGAAAAAAAGAATGTTATTATTCAGCCTAGACTTAATTATTATAATTAGGATGTGCAATTTGTAAAGTTGGCTGTGTCTTTATGGCACATTTTGCATAATTCTCTTTCTCGTTTAAATTAAGCAGGTTTAATCAGTTTCTTGAAGGCAGTGTCTGGTCATGTCTCTTCGCTGTAGTCTTTGATTCTGACATTGAATGCTGGTCCAGGCTCCCACATAATTAGCAGGTTTGATATGTTTAACTTTCACAAAGCTTTTATCTTGCCATTAATCCCTGGAATCTGTGATGGACACATTGGGGATCTCTCATTGTACTAATCCAAAAAAAAACCTTGACAGCGACTGCCTATAAATTAACCCAAAATATGCCAGTCAGCTACCACCACTTTACCAGTCGCCTTCTGCTACTATCTATTATATATACATTTCACACTGATAGGTTCCTCAGCAGGATTGGCCCAGGCTTTATGGATATGGCCATCTGTCTTTCATTATCATGCAAAATGAGAATATTCCAATAGGAAATAAAGTAATTTGCTTAAAACAATGCCAGTTAATTAACAAAGTATCAACAATAAACTAAATATTCCATGCCTACATATAGTTTTTGTTTATGAAGAGGATAATGTAGCATTCTTTTTTTTTTTTAATTCTTTATAGGATATTTGTTTGAAATTGTGTTATTTTCTACTATATAGAACACAATGTCAGCTGTGTTAATCAGAACAGTTACCAGTACATGCAAATAAAGTCTTGACACTCAAATGAAAACATAAACATGAATATTAGAAACAAAGCGATAGATAACATAAGTTTAGTCTCAGCTGTCTTCAAATGGACGATATTAGGAATTTATACATCATAAAGCAAAAAAGGATAAAGAAAAAAGTATACAAGATTATCTGAGGCATGCTAAATATTTACTTCTGCTAATTAAAAAAATTAAACAAAAATATAAAAATGATTAACTTCTTGACATTTCCATGCTTTATGCATATTTTACCAAGCATGGTAAAAAGTGGTTGTCTTTATTTTGTCAACAGGAAACAGCTATTTATTAACATCAGTTAGAACACTTTTGCCTAAATTATTTTTAATGGTTAGGTTGGCCAAGCATTATTTGTGAATGAGCTAAATGGTAATTTGATTAATCCAGACAAATGCTCTGCCCTTGAACTCCTGAACCAGAGTGTTGGTTAACAAGGTATTATGGTCCATTAGCAAAATCTTCATATCCCACTTTGCATTCAGCTAAGGGAATAAATCTCCCTTTGATAATAATAATGTCCATAAGACTTGGTCTTGTATACATATGTATAATTTACCAATTAAGTATTTCCTGTACTTGTATAGTATTTTACAGTAAAAATTTTAATTAAGAATTAAACATGAGTTTATTGATCTCAAGGCTTTGCTGTAAAGCTGATTTAATAAACTTGTCTGGAGTATGTTAATTGAAAATAGTTTGTTAAAGAAGTAATCCACTTTAAACGAATAGTTCACTCTGAACCAAATGTCTACATTTAGTAGCCTTTAATGAAGTATTCATATTTTTCTTCTATCTTTTCAAAACCAGGACTATTATCCAGGAGTTGTTTTCGTTGCTTTGGTACATTAGTCCACCCATGTTGATTTAACATTATTCTTAGTAGCTCTTTTATATCAGCATAGGTCGGCCATAATACCAGGTTTCAATTAGGAATTTTGCTGTAATAAAGATCTGATCTTTATGATACCAGGTAAAGGGTTTGGAATACCTCATAACTTTTAAAGATGATAAAGAGGGACTTCCTTTAGTACAAAATATATAGGCAAATTACACACTCCTGCCCACACCCCTAGTTGTGCAAACCATGAATCATTTATATTGAGATTCCAAAAAAAAGAAAAATCGCTCTCTTATTTGATGACTCGGATCAGGGAAAGAGTAAGCGTTGCATTGCCTGGAAGAATGAACTATCCTGTTCCTTCACCACTGAAGAATGGGAACAAATTTTTCTCAAAAACCACAAAGGATCTCTAAATGTGACCACACAGGAAAGTGGCTACAAGATTGTCGCTCGGTGGTATCGCACCCCTCCACTTCTGAACAAAATTTCCCCTTCTTTGCCCTCTACGTGCTGGCGGTGTCTTGCAGATCGGGGCACCATGCTGCACATTTTTTGGTCCTGCCCGTGTCTGTCCACGTTTTGGAAAGAGGTACACAGGATTATTGAGCAGGTGATTACTTATGAGTTGGAGTTCTTGCCTGCCCAGTTCCTCCTGCATCATTCTCCCACCTCTCAGGCATCATACACAAAATCCCCTGGCTCACCCCCCAACTTTTTCAGTTCTGCGTTCGATTCGTTTCCGCATACATAAAGTTCCATGGTATTCCCCCCCCCTTTTTTTTTTTTTTCCCTTCCCTCACCCCCCCTCCCTCACTCCCCCCTCTTGCTCTTTCACACGCTGCTACACTGCCTTCCATCTTTGTTCTTCTTATCCCCCCCATCCCTCCTTTTCTCCCCCTCTTTCCCTGTCCCCTGTCCTGCTCGGGTGCTAGTGGGCGGTTTGGCTGGTCCAAATGGCTCGCACCCTCCCTGTCCTTCCCCCCTGGAACCCTTCCTTGGGTTCCCCCCCCCCCCCTACGCAGACAACTACCCCTCCCCGCCCCTGGCCCTTTTTTGCCCGGGGTCGGGAGTACATCTCCACACCTCCATGCTCCCTTTAGGCTCGTGTTCCCATGTCAGGAATGCCTGTATTTTTGCAAAGCCCTACACCTCCCCCCTGTTTCTGCTGCTGGGATTACGTCCCTCCCTCATTCTTTAGACTTGGGGGGATTTTGCTTTCTCATGGGCTCCCCTTTTTGTCCCCATTATGCTCTTTTGAACACTGGCCATTCTAACATGGTTGCTTACTATGATCTTTTCACTATTTTGGGTTTGATTGCCTGTGATCCAATGTAAGCTGGGATAGTTGTCAAATGTTATGTTGATGTTATGCCATTGTTCTCCATTTCTGTTTGTATCTCCATCTGCATTCCATGCTTCCTGTAACTGCTCATTTTATTACCAATAAAATGTTTTGGAAATGAAAAAACAAAAATAATAATAATAATTTAGAGGTTGAATGAAAGATAGGAATGACAGACAGGAATCTGATCCCAAAGAGGGACGGTCCATTTAACCTAGGGCCAATTAGAAGCTGCAATCTGGTTAAAGGGTTCAATTTTGGTTTCATGAATGAAGCTTTGCTAATATAAATGCCACAACTAGTAATAATTCATGAATTCGGACAGTATAATTGTTGAGGACTGTCCTCATTTATAGCAATAGAGGGTGGAACCCAAGCTTAAATACATGGTGCTAAACTGACCTTGAGATTTCGCACCGCCTGATCAAAAAAAATCATTGACATTTGTATAGCAAACGACTATACCAAATGGTATGTAATGGATTACATGGATGAATGGATTGTTTAGGTAGGCCCTTACACAATTATTGGTAGATTTTGAAGATTTTACAGATCATACAATCATAATCTGACTCTGTGTGGACCACCTCCAAGCTGCAAAGGTTGTTTGGGTTGGAGAGTACCAACAGAGCTGAGCTGCACAACACCTCTTTATCTCAGGATCCTATATAAAGCAATCTAGGATAGCAAAATGTCTCCTTGTCCCTTGTTCTGTATGTCTAATAATCAGCATCTGTAATGCCATATTTCAAATTGTCAAGCAACGTGAAACTATGAGACTGTTGTAAAGAAAACTGATTTCAAACTGCAATATAAATGGACATTTGACTTAGTAATTTAAGGTGAAGCTGCATTCACATGACTCATTCCCAAGGAAAAATGGATGTATTAGGGTTAGGGTCAGTGTTTTGACTGCTTGTTCAAAGTAAAGAAAGCTAAACCATATTCACAAAAATAAGCAAGCCTCCACTTTGTTACAGGAACTTGCTTTGGCAAATTAAACCAACTTAAACATTTCAAAAATTAAAAAAAATGGGTTTAGAACAGAACTTTATCCAAACCATTTTTCAGTTTAAAATTGAATAGAAAAGGTTTGCCAGTGGGGATATCTCTCACTCCCTGACATCATTTAAGGACACAGACAACAATATAAAGCTGACAAATGTTTAACCATATCAGGTCTACAAAATATGTATTTTTAAAGCTGCTAGTGTTCTATCAGAGAGATTTCAATATCTTCCTGCCCCAAGTAATGCAATCACCAGGATAGGTAGCAAAGGGGGCTGCTATTAAGAATGACATAGATTCCTGCCTACTTTATCAAAAAAAAAAATACAACTGGAATTTGGATATGTGGCTAATATCCATTGTACCCATATCCAAAATATCCATTGAAAAGTTTTCGGTTGTACTGGTTTTAGAGGTCATCAGATAAGGTTTATTATATTTATTGAACTTTTATGCATAGGTTTTTGCAGTAGAAATAATCTTATAAAGCTAAGCATTTGGTACAAAAAGATAGTGTTTATTTGCTGATTTTATATTTCATTGTTATCTTCTGTCCATGCAGAAGGCCAGAGAATGTGCCACACAATGACATTTAGGATTTTGTAATAATTCAATAAAAAAGACATATTTTCCAAACACTGCAAAGATATCCACGGTTGGCAGCCTAGCTGCAGGTTCCTTGGAGCCTTGATAGATATTGAAATACCATCAGACATCTGAAGATAATTATCACTGCTTAGTCAAACAGGAAATAATGTCTGCTAAGCAATCAAGTGGACAAATACACAGCAGAAGATAAGGAGTAACAGGAAAGGGCAATATATTCATAGCGAAGCAGAGCAGTAGCTGACTGCTTTTAGGACGTATTTGTAAATATTATTTTAAGCAGAACTATGAAGATGCATTTTTGTAATAGGTCAAATTAAACATTAATGACCTTTCGAATCATAGTTTCTCCACCAGTGGTGTATTTAACCAAAGAGGAACTTCTGGTAGGCTCAGGGGTATTAAAGTCCAATGACATAATTCAGAATGAGTTTATAGTTAACAGTTTCTAAATTGCACATCAAGTAGATATGCATGAGTATTTTAGATATTTAATGTGTCAAGAGATTGATTGGAACCCAGTGTTGCACATTTGAGAGGTAAACACTCAAATGTATTGTACATATCACAAGCGGTAACTTGAGACAAACATGTAACAAGAAACTTGCTTGTACATTGCTCGTGGTAACTATTAGCATTATGTGAAAATGTATGTGGTTACGTTAATAGTTATGTTTATGGAGTTAAGGATGGGGGTTAGGGCCAGGCTAAAGTGGTTATAAAGGCATAATTCTCTGCATTAAGGTAAAAAAACATTCTGTGATCAGTCCCATCCCCCCAAATACTTACCTCAGCCCAATCTGTATCCAGTGCAGTGCCCAACAGCAGCAGCACTGCTCTCTCTCCTCACTGGACACAGAGCCAGCAGCAGAAGCCATTATCAATCAAATCCTGTGAGGAGGAATCTGGGGCTGGGGCCGGGGCTGAGCCAGGCTGTGTGTATCAATGGAAACCCACAGCCTGTCTCAGGAATGAACCTGCACAAGTACCCCCATAATAAACGGCTTGCTATGAGGGTACTCTGAAGGGAGGAGGAGACAAAAGCACTGGCTGGGTACCCCAGAACCAGAAGTTTGGGGTTGCTCTGTGCAATACTATTGCAAAGAGCTTGTAAGTATGACGTGTTTATAATTAAAAAAAAAAATGAAACTTTACATATACCGAAAGAGCTAAATGAACGGAATATATCCAGAATCCGCTGCACTTCCTTGAATCAAAGAAAACAAAAAGGGCGCACCGACCTAGCGCATTATCCTCAGTAGAAGGCTTTATTTATGTAACAATAAAAAATGGCTACTCACAGACGTAGATGAAAATACATCATATCAAGCTAGATTGCTCCAATGTCCGGGTGTAGTCCATACAATCGTTCATAATCGATATGATGACGGCTGACGCGGTGGCTCTGAGGAAGAGGCTAGGCCTCGAAACGCTACGTCTGTGAGTAGCCATTTTTTATTGTTACATAAATAAAGCCTTCTACTGAGGATAATGCGCTAGGTCGGTGCGCCCTTTTTGTTTTCTTTGATTCTAGTACCGGTGGACTACCCCAGTCCGATATGGGCAGCAAGACTTAAGCCATTTGAGAAGCCAGTTGTGAGTCCCGTGAGGAGTGTGGTCGAGGGGTTTGGATACCAAGCGCAGGAGGAGGGTGGTCACACCCTATTGGTTTTTGGCACTTCCTTGAATCCCTTTATTATACTTCATAAAATCATTGAAACATCACAGACACTGCAAGAACAGCAAATGGTAAATTAGTTTCATGCTATGAACAGCGCTTGCTCACAAACAAGGCATTTACAATTTTTGCAGTGCTTTACATCAGTCCTTGCCTTCAAGTAGCTTACAGTCTAAGGTCCCTATCTCCCTCTGCATGTATATATACTAGGACTTATTTAGACAGGAGGCGATTAGCCTACCAGCATGTCTTTGAAATGTGGGAGGAAATGCACACAAGCACAGAGAGAATATTCAAACTCCATAAAGACAATGTTCTGGTTGGGATCTGAACTGAGGAAACTGGTGCTTCAAGGCAGAAGTGCTAACCATTAATCCACTGGACTTCCCAAAATAATTTGCAAAATACAGCCACCAAGTAACTATGCTTGACTTCATTTGTACTTGAGCAGGAACCTGGGTCCTAGGCCCAGTATGTATACAGAGTCTTGATCTCAAGCGCAAGGATAAGCCTACTTCCCTCCTTGCAGCAAGCTCTTCTCTATTTGGAGAAATGTCAAGGTCCTGTATACAACCTGGACTAAGATACAGGGTCCTTAACAGGCACAAACGAAACTGATTTGAACTCAGACTTGGATACTTACCAGTCATTTTAGTATAAACACTCTAACACTATCAAGTCAAGAAGTTTACTCTAAGGCCAATTGGTTGAACCTTCTGACTTTATCATGGTTGCAGTGTTTCCTGCATGGCCTGAGCAGTTTAATTATTTAATTCACTTGTTGGGTGAATTATACCTAAATTAGAATACCTAAAACCAGTGATATGGAAATACTTAAGTCGTAGTACTGTTATTCACTTCTATCTGCTGTTTTAGAAAATATGAAGTGAAATACAACTCTCTAAACTGCAACCAAGACAATGGTTTCCTCTGATTGCAAGTGTGTCCAAGGTCAATACTTTTCAATAGAGTATGGAATGGGTATAATCTTTAACATGTTTATGTTTTTGTGCTATTAGGCCCATTGGGAGGATATTCCTTTATTTGGGTCTTGAAATATAATAGGTAGTAAAAGGAGATCTCTCCAAAGTAGGGGAAATTAATTCTTAGAAAGTCATTGGAACAAGTGTCCCTATTGGAAGTTTTCTGAGCCAGTGACAACCCAAATTATTAGAAGCAGCCTCCAGGATAAATAGACAGGGGGGATCTATAAAGTAGGGACACAGACAGCAACAAACATTTAACAGAGGTTTTAATCATCTATCTGCCTTCTTAAAAAAATAGCTTTAGTCTTTAAAGCGATTGTAAACTTAAAATGGTTGTAAAGTCCAATGGCCCAAATTAATCTAATGTCCTTGTCTTTAATCGATTTGTTTTCAGTAGCTGTCACATGTCCTCCCTTCTCTCCTGATCCCGAACTAAAGGAGCAAAGAAGAAGGGGCCAATATCTCCTTCCGACACACCAGAAGAGGAATCTATGCTCTCTCACCCTGTGTCCCTGCAGCCGGTCACATGACAAGGAAAAAAAACCCACAAAAATCAAAATAAAAAGGAAGCAAAAATTACCCACATATGTTTGTAATGTTGCAATTATCAAATATATGCTTTTTAAACTATGTTTTGAGAGGGGAGGGGTGGTGAGGAGAGGGGAGGGTCAGTGAGGAGAGAGGAGGGGAGGGGCGGTGAGGAGAGGAGAGGAGAGAGAAGGGTCAATGGGGAGAGGAGAGGGGAGGGGCAGTGAGGAGAGGGGAGGGGCTGTGAGGAGAGGGGGGGGTCAGTGGGGAGAGGAGAGGGGAGGGGCAGTGAGATCACTACACACTACAGAGCTGACAGAGAGAGGGAGGAGGTGGGGGGGGGGGGGAGATGGAGAGATGCACAAAGGAGAGCTGCAGTAACAGAGACACGTAATCTGACCATGCTTTCGTAACTCAGCATCCATGATAAATGTGGTCAACTCTCAGGGGGGAAGTCAGAAGGACCAGGCATGATTAGCCAGGAACTGTAGAAGATAGAAAGGGGCAATTAAAAAAGGAAAAGCACTATGCTACAGCTTGTACCTTAAAGGGACAGGAGCATGATTTTTTTTTTTTGGGGGGGGGTAGCAATCACTTTAATAAAATAAAAAAAAGAGTCCCCCTGCATAGTTAAGCCCCACTATGTTAGTATGCACCACACACTAGCACAATTTGTCAGACTTACCTATAGAACAGATCCCTCCAGCAGCACACTGTCACCACTGACATTGATTTTACCTTCACTATCTTTGTCTTTCTTCCGAGTTCGTAGGTTCCGGCTGTTTGAATGGCCGAGCCCTGATGACGTCACTCCTGGGCATGTGTACAGGAGTCACAGCTGTGGCACAGAGCTCTAAAGTGAGGGCATGGGTATGCCATCCCTTCAGAGTGCATGCGCCAGTGACCTCACCGGCTGCTGCTTACTGGAATATCTCCTAAACCTGCAGTATTTCAATTTTACCTACAGGAAAGCTTTATTGTGATTATAAAACAAACTTTAATACCTCTTTAAATCCCTTGCCCAGCCTGAGTATGAATTAAAATACTCAGTAATATATTGGTATCAGTATTGGTGCAGATCCTAAGTACTTGTGTATTGTGCGCAAATGCTCCGATACTCGAAACCAATACCTTTACAAAATGAATGGGCTCAAACTGTAAATAATCACATGTGATTTGAACAGGAATGTGGTGCAATTCCTGTACGAATCACATGCAGTTTCCCCCACTGCTCCTGTGTGAACCCAAGCTTGTCATAGTGACTTCAGCCTGGGTTCACACAGGAGCAGTGCGGGGAAACCGCATGTGATTCAGACAGGAATTGCACAGAATTCCTGTTTAAATGCAATAATATGCAGTGTAATTTGAGCCCATTCATTTTGTATGAGTTTAAATTGCACTGCAAAGGTATCAGTACAAGGTATCAGTGCATACTTTATCAAGGTATCATTACTCGTATTTACTGCTAAATAAAATGGTATCCGTGAAACCCTATATTCACCCAATCTCGACTGCTGTGCCCTGCAGACATACCAATCCTGTGAGCCTAGCGCATCGAGGCTATGTCCCTCACTTTGGACACACAGGAGAATGCCTCAGAAAGCATTATGTAGCACCATTCTCTCCAGCATTGAGGATTTGCCCACCATTAAAGGAACACGTGAGAAAAGGGGACCTATTATGATGCTAACACCCAGAAAATGGTAAGTTTATATATATTTTTTTACTGCTGCTGGAGGTAGTTCCATGGGGTGAGTGGGATTTCAATTGTGGGAAGGGAGCTAGCAAGCCCAGAGTTGGCTTTGGTATTAGGTTTCTCCTAGAACTGAAGGCTTTGGGCTGGATCTCAAATACACCTCTCCAGGCCACTTTTATAGTATCTTTTCTTGTGTCCACAATTCTTTGTGATCTCACAGTTCTATACAGCAGGATTCATTCCATATATCGTTTTCTGTTGTAGATGGCTTTGATTTATGGGCATGTGGCCTTTGATTTACAGAATTTAAATGCCTCCTTGGTGCTTCTCTAAGTTATTAAAAGATGCTCAGCTGGACTGTAGTTCTTCTTTTTCTGTTATTCTCAGTGATAGATTTTGCACTTTCAAATTTGTCTGATCCTCTATATATCTTAGAAAAGCTTTTCCCATGAAATAATTGTCTCCGCTCCTACATCTTCAAGCTATATATGTACTTTTACATTTATTTTTTATCAGGCTTTCAAAAGTTTAAGAATAAACAAAAAGCTGGGGTTAGGGAAGGAAAATGTAAGGAAAGCTAAAGTTCGAAAAGAAAATGAAGCATATGCCTGTCCGTTGATATTCGGAGCAAAATGCTCTATTTTAGTGAGGAAAAAGCAGATTGTAGTGAAGAAAAATTGATTTGAACCTTGTTATGATTTTCCTCTTAGGTAAAAAAAAAAAAAAATTTGAGCACGTTTTCATTAGTGTACAGCTTTCGGGTTATTAAAGTAAGGTATATAACAAAAACTATCAGCGCAAAAAAATATCAATAGTGAATGGTGCAATAATCAAATAATATAAAGACCGGTTGCACACACTAAAAGTGTCTAAACCACACAATGTAAACGAAATAAACCAGAAAGTAGTGTTGCACCAGTCATGTGCACACAAAGTGTAATAAAACTCAAAATCAGTGTCTATACATGTTCCAATGTCCATACAATCAATCAAATAAACGGTGAATCCACGTGTCCAAAAGAATCTTGTGCAAAACTTAATTAGTTCTTTCGTGATTAGTGCAATCCCACCACCAGGTGAATTAGTCTCTCACCTCCACTGTAGACCCACTGCCGGGTCAATCACAGCATTGTATATACACAGGGACCTTCAGATAGTAAAGGCTATGGATAGCCTATCACCTCCAGAGGGATTCTCACCGATAAACATAAAGGGGGAACAAAGGAAGAGATCTAGTGCTCTCTGTATGGTTGCAGTAAACCGCTTTATTGAGTAAAAGGAATAGTACTCACAAAGATGGCGCTTCCAAAGTGCATAGCAATCAGCATAAACGGTATCTAGGAAGAGACAGCTTCCAGCACGCAGGCTCTGTCACCTATACGCGTGACATCGAAGCCCAACCACAGCTGTTCAGATCTCCAGATCTTGATCCAGATCTCTCCCTCCACACAGGCTCCCACTGCTGTGAATCAGATTCTGTTACGAGGGATCAGGGGGAGGGGCCGAGTCACACTGTTTGTGGTGGCTCAGAAGCAAGCGCATTCAAGTGCCCTCATAGAATCGGCATTTTGTGGGCGCACTCGCCGAAGAGGAGGAGACAGGAGCACCAGTGGAGGACCCGAGAAAAGGAAGATCGTGGGTGCTCTGTGCAAAACCATTGTACGGAGCAGGTAAGTATGACATGTTACTATTATATTTTTTAAAAAAATCAAAGCTTTACAATAATTTTAAAGCCAAATCTAATACTTTGCATCGTACTAGTCTCTAGATGTGGTGGCTACATGTGTTTCCTTTTGTCAGACTTTTTTTCCTTTCTTTTTACCTGGTGATCTTAGCCAGTAACATACATTGTGCCCTAGAGTGACAATACTCACTAAATGTACTGTATCTATGCAGGAGCAACATTGTCACACAAGGATAAGACTACAGGACACTTACTTCTTCATAGCATTAGGACCGATAGTCTGTAGTCCATGAAGATAGCTAGGAACATTTTTAACTAATAGTAGGGCAGCAGAGACAGAAAGTTATCAGCTCACAAGATTTCTGATATGATCAAAAGGTTTTTCTTTAAGCTTTCAGATTGTAATGGTACATTTAAAATAGGAAAAGAAAGCAAATATGAGTTCATTTTACACTTAAAGTGGTTGTAAACCGCTCAACATTTTTTTTTTTTTCTTACCTGCAAGGTAAACGCATAATGTGCTAGTATGCATCGCATATCAGCACATTATGTGAAACTTACCTCAAAATGAAGCATTCCAGAGCTTCCATCGTCACCTGTCTTGCTTCCTGTTTTGCTCTGTGACTGGCCGGAGCCGCCATGACATCACTCCCACGCATGCAGATTGCCGTTCCTTCAGGGCGCATGCGCCAGTGATGTCACTGGCTGCATGTACACTAAACATCTTTAGATATACGTAAGCCTTATTACCTATAGGTAAAATTTAGAGATGGAAGTTTACTTCCTAACACATTGATAGGGTTATTTACATGATCACATTCACATACAAATCTAAAAGATGCTCTGCATTCCAGTGCACTAAAGAATGTGTCCCCTATTCACATCAAATCACACATTAGCCTGCATTGTGTTCAAGTAGAACCAAGAGCACTTTTTTTTTTTTTCATTTTAGTTAAAGTAAGGGAAGGTTGTAACCCTTGTAAGTTTTTTTTTTTTTTTGCCATCTGGGTCCCATTGGGGAGATTTAACTTCACTTCCTGTCCCATGGCTAAAACAGGAAATGAGGCACCTCAGATCACCAGAACAAATGTCCAATTGGACGATTTTCTGTTACTTTTCTGAGAAAAACCCAACATTTGGGATTTTCTTTTATTTTCCATTTTTTCGATGATAATGGTAACTAGGACAAAAAGAAAGGGTGAATTTCCCTAATGGGGACACAGACAGCAATAAAAAACCTTATAGGTGTTCTAATCCATCTGCACTCTGCACAAACCTAAAACAAAGTTTTGCCTTTAGTTATATTTTAAGGTAAGCTATTCATTTAAATAGGCTGCCAACACGCCCCAACACAGTAACAATTAGACATTTTTTTTTCAACGCAATATGCCACAATGCATGGTATGTGCTTTACAATGCACTGATTGGTGCATTGCATTAGTAGGTTGGGGTACCATTCAAAATTAACAACACCACTATGAGCCATGGTACATGCAGTGCATACCAATAATGATAGATTATTTTTAGATTTGAATGCGTTCAACTTCAGAGTTTCTCTATAGACTTCATAGTGCCAGGATTTGGGAGTTATGTTGACTTGAAAATATGGAAAGAACACAAAAGGCTGATCTTAATTAGTTGACATAACTGTCTAATAGGAAAATGCTAGGATATGAGGTATATGCAATGGGGCTGATTTACTAAAACTGGAGAGTGAAAATCTGGTGCAGCTCTGCATAGAAATCAGCTTCCAATTTTTTGGGGTTTTTTTTTTTGCTTGTCAAAGTTCAATTGAACAAGTTGAAGTTAGAAGCTGATTGGCTATCATGCGCCTGCATCAGATTTTGCACTCTCCAGTTTTAGTAAATTGACTCCAATGTGCGTTATACATGGATAAAGATCATCTTCCCCGTGATTATGCTCTAAGGGGTGGAGCAAAACACATTGGGGGCATGGCCTGACTGGAGCCCCGGTTGAGACTGCCATATACTATGATATACTATTAGGGGTTTTGCTTCGATGTGCAGCTACAGGGACATCGATTTTCACACACATAACCTCCTTAGCGGTATTCCCGAGTGTGGCTCGGGGTGACATTTTAGTGCCAGTAGTGGTAACCCCGAGCCACATGTACTTATATATATACTTTAACTTATTTATAGTAATTTATTATATTACAATTTATGATTTTGGTTTCAAACGTTATCATACCCGAGATGTTATAAAGAAGAACGCACAGTAAAAAAAAATCTTATGTAAATAGTTGGTTTGGGCTGCGCGTCCTTAAGAATTACTAGCAAAATAATTGTACCGCTTTCAGCACCTAAAATCAGAAACAATCATACCGCCAGGGAGGTAAATGTTTGGAGCTGGGAGGAGCTCCTCCCTAGCCAGCACTCAGAGCAGTAGATCAGGACTGGCACCCCTTCTTAAGCCTAAGCGACTTGCGCACAAGGTTTCCCTTGGTCTTCCATGAATAAAGACTTATGGGTGAAGGTTTTTATGTTTTTTTGGCAGCATTATCTTTAGTTCCAATTCAACTCTATTGGTATTTTCACCTGTAGCCATGGTAGCACCAAGAGGTTAGGTTTTTGGGAGAGTTAGGTTTGATGGCCACTTGTGGTATTCAACATCTCAGCAAACCACAAGAGGTACAAAATTCCCCTGACATGATTAGGGTTCCAGTGATTACAGAACCCATAATAAAGAATCAGAATTTAGGACAGAGGAACAGGAACTTTATATCTCCCTTCAAAAGCTCACTAAAGCTTTCACTATTGAAAAAAAAGTTCTGCCTCTTTTTTCCTACCCTCCTCATTTGCAGCATATTGTTTGTTGTAAAATGACAGCTGTACTTTAACTGTCGAAAGCTTGTTGAACTAATCAGATAGTATTTACTAAGGCATAAGTTTGTTCATTTATTGTTTTTTGTGGTCACTAATATCAGTTACCAAAATGTGCCATGGTTTAACAAATCGTCAGCTTTCCCTATTGTGCTAAATGTTTTTGGCACTACAGATGGAGGAGACAGCAGTCGGGGTTCATGCTTAGAGGTGTCAGATAACAAAATTGGATTCAGGCTGCCATTTACGCCAGTATGCCGTCTTGGCAAAGAGCCCTACTCAAGTAATACAACTGGTACGTCTGCCATTTGTTAATTCTGCATAATTAAGCAGCAATTATACAAGTCATTGTGGAGTCTCAGGCTTATCATCTGGCTATCCCTTAATAGAGTTTCATGCCAGTTTGGCTATTAATCTGCAATAAAATAAAGTTTTTCAATGATTGAGCTATAAAACTATTAGGAACCCAAGTATGAAGGCAGTTACAGATGTGCAATGTTCTGTCATATGACAAGGAGATGCTGTTCAGAGTCGGTAAACCTTTCTATTACATATTTAATAGGATTACTAATCAGAGGGATGTCATGGATATGTTACATTAAGCTTTCTAGATGGCATTTTTTGCTGTAACTTTTTCAGTTTCTCTTTTTTCTTCTCTAACTTCTTCTTTTTAACATGATCTTTTTTAACTATTTCTCCTATTTTTATGTTCTCCATTCTTGTTTTTTTTTTTTTTCCTTCTTTTCTTTTTTTTATTACTGTACTTTACCTTTACAGTGTTTTGTATGGATCCAATTAAAGTATATGTCAACTTAATTACTAACATTTCATAAAAAACTTAGCATTCATCAGCATCTTTCAATAAAGCTGAAGTTTAATATTTTTAAATGTTGCCTTCTATGGTCCCCCCCCCCCTCATCAACATGTTAATTACACACCCATTTTTAGACACTATAGGGGAGATTTACTAAAATTGGTAACTCAGGATCTGCTACAACCGTGCATGGTAGCCAATCAGCTTCTAAATTTAGTTGGTTCGATTAAGCTTTGACAATAAAACCTGGAAGCTGATTGGTTTCTATACAGTATAGGAAAGAAAAGCAGGTAGGTGTTGAGAATGATTGCACTTAGCCACACCCGCATCCCAATAACAGAAAACAAGGAGGGAGAAGATATTCCAAAGTCCAACCGGACTAAAAGGAGTTCAACCCCACTCAATAAAAGAAGGGACTTTAACCACTTTACCACTAGCCACTGTGCTGCCACTGCGGCACAGTGGCTCGTTATCGTCCAGCGACGTAGACCTACGTCACTGGACTCCTCCCCCTGTAGGCGGCGCTTGCGCGCTGCCGGAGGCGCGCTCCCGCTGTTTTCATTCACAGCGGGAGTCGGGCCAGGGGAGGAGCGGCGATCGCCGCTGCTCTGCCCTGATCGTCGGGGAATCCAGTTTGGAGATCCGCTCCTAAGTGACATGGAGTGACAGATCGGAGTGTTCAGCATAGCTGAACATCCGATCTGTCCCTGACTCACTCAGTCACCTCCCCCCCCCACACGTTAGTAAGCACCAGGCATACATTAACCCCTCCCTCTCCAATAAAATTAACCCCTTCCCTGCCAGTGTCATTTTTACAGTAACAGTGCATATTTATAGCACTGATTACTGCAGTAATGTCACTGGTACCCCCAAAAGTGTCAAAAATGTCAGTCAAGGGTCCGATCTGTCCGCCGCAATGTCGCAGTCCCGCAAAAAAAATCGCAGATCGCCGCCATTACTCGTTAAAAAAAAAAAACACCAAAAATGACAGAAATCTTTCCCTTAGTTAGTAAACTCAATAACTTTTGCGCAAACCAATAAAAATTACCAAACATGGGTAGCAGAAAACAAATTGGCCAAATTTTTTTTTAAAAATTGGTTTTTACATCTTTTTTGGGGGGAATTTCATATAAAAAAATGTTAAAAATATTGTTATTTTTTCAAAATAAACGCTCTTTTTTTGTTTATAGCGCAAAAAGTAAAAATTGCACAGGTGATCAAATACCACCAAAAGAAAGCTCTGTTTGTGGGAAAAAAAGGACGTAAATTTCGTTTGGGTACGGCGTCGCATGACTGCGCAATTGTCAGTTAAAGTCACACAGCGCCGAATCGCAAAAAGTGGCCCAGACGTAAGACAGCAAAATGCTCTAGTGGTAAAGTGGTTAAAGGGTGTGGATTGTGCAATGGCTAGCATATTAAATCAACAAAAGAAAGAAAAGTACATTCAAACTTCAATTTATTGTATATACTTCATTGAAAACATAGTAGAACATCAATTGCATATAAAACATGGCAACTACATATCCGCCAAGGGGAAAACCTCCGACCAGTAGATGTAAATGGCCTGCTGGTGGTCAAAATAAAGATGATGTGGGGCTGACGCGTTTCACAGAACTGTTTCGTTCAAAAGTGCTTCATCATAGACCCTTACATTTCTTGGCAGACTTAATGAATGACAAGAGATTACATATAGTACAAAACTATTTAATACATACAATCGATTAGTCATAATCAAATTAATAGTAAATAGTAAGAGATAATGCTCACCACATAAAATATGCATATGAGACCAGTTATGTCTTCAATGGCTAGGATGAAGGGTGCCTCATAGATACACCGAGGACATTTAGCAGTGGCAGCTTGAAAGGAGAGCCCCAGCAACAAACCGGGCTACTCCTCCTGGGATGTACTGAGTCCTGCAGCCTCGGGCAAAGAACAAATGGTTCAACCATAAAGGGAACCACCAAGTCATAAGACCAGATAGGGTAAGGACAAAAATCTAAAAAGCAACATATAAATATACTTTAGAAATTCCCAAAATATGAATGGTTCCCAGACAGGCACACATGGCAATTGGCAAGGTGCCTAAAGTCAGGGAGAATCCTGAAGTGAAGGAGAGAAGGAAAGAAAACACCCATGTAAATAAGGAATAAAAGTAAGCCAAAGCCATAGAGAGCTGCACCAGATTTTGCACTCTCCAGTTTTAGTAAATCTCCCCCTGTGTAATCATCACTGGTTCTCTGTGCTTCTCTATGCATTGCAGACAGATCATGCCTGGTGGGAGGGAGAAACATGGTGCTATACTGAGCCCTCAGCCCAGATGCAAGCTATAGACTGGTCCTTGGGAGAAGTTATGCAAATATGAAATGACTTGATGAGTGGATGGCAGTTTGGATTAGCGGATGTTCCTAGGAAGGCAGTTCAGCTCTAAAATATTACCTGGCAATCTGGTCATAAAGCTCCTTTGCAGGCTTTTGATGTGATTGGTTCCTGACTCCCAAGTGTGCTTTTGTGTGGTCACCTTGGTACATTATTTCCCTATACAAACTGGAAGTGTCTGTGCCAACGCACGTTACACAGACATGGTGCACTGCTGTTGCCAACACAAAACCTACCATGGGCAATGACATGCAGCCGTTGTTGGAGTATGAAAGCATTATTGAAAGCAGTATTTTACTAAAAAAACAAACCTAAATGTAATTCGGTTTACAGAGAACATAAAAAATAGAAAAAATGTAAATGTAATGTAAATCATATTACATTAGAGTGTGCATGTAAATACAAACTACATTGCACACCTCCTAAGGCAGTTATTTCCTATATAATAATCATTGTACAAACATGCAATTTGGTGATTGGTCTAAATAATTTCTGTGAGTTTTCCCTGATGGAAAATAAACTCCTTGTCAGATGATTGATTTTCTCCTACTTGTTCCAGCTTCTTCTATATTGGTGGGGAAGGAATATCACAGATGTGTGATGCAAGTTAATTTCTCATACAGTGCTTTACATACAATGCAGTTTTCATCCAGGTATTGCTCAAGGGCTACAGCTCACCCTCATTGTCCAAAATCTGACAATCTAAGAACCCTTGCCTGTGATCTAAGAGTAGTTTTCCCAAAAACAACCCCCGCAAGCTCTTTTATCTCACATATAGAGAGTCTGATGTGGGAGGAACACTGATCTTAAAGCGGATCTTCACTGCATCTGAGCACCACAAACCAAAAACGCTATTTAATTCATTTTTAATATTCAAAGCAAATTCCCCCATCCACCCATGTCTCCATGCTTTCTGTTGAGAAATCACTTTGAAAAACAACCTCCTAGCATTTCTGGCTATGGCCATCTTGAGTAAAGGCAGACGATTTGTGTATGAAAAAAAATATATACAGAGTATATTCCTCGCGCCAAGGGACTAGAGTGGAAAATTGAGTGTACTAATAACCTATGTGCCTAAAATTAAATGTAGATGGATAAATAAGCAGCTGCTGTACAATAACGTTAAACTGAGAGATGAATGGTCTTATGGGAAGACCAAATACAGACTTGCTAATAGATAATTAGTGGATAGCGTTGAGAAATCACTTTGAAAAGCAACCTCCTAGCATTTCTGGCTATGGCCATCTTGAGTAAAGGCAGACGATTTGTGTAGCATTTACTTCCTGGAATCCATCTGTCCTTAGCTCAAGCATGCAAGCAAGAGAGTGTGCTTAGCTGAGAAAACATCTCCTCCTTTTCTCCCCTCCTGAAGACTCCTGGGATGTATGACATCATTTGCCTAGGCAAGAAACCAGGAAGTAACTAAAGAAATGTAAAAAAAAGTTTAAAACAAGTAAATATGATATATTTTCCTATCTATCCAATCCATAAGGATTACAATGAATCAATGTTGATTGGGTGAGGGAAGTTCCACTTTAAGATGACTATACCCAGGCAGATAGTTCTCAGCAGTGGGCAGACAGATTAGCCATTCATAGTTATGACCAAATAAAAGAAATATAGATATATTGGGATTGATTTACTAAAGGTAATGTGCTGTTCACTTTTCGTGTTCAAATTTGTATTGAGGAAGAAAACTAAATAACAGCATAAATCAGGTAGGAAGGCCAGCCATACTGAATAAAAAACTGACAAGACCTGATGGAAAATATTGAACATCATAGAAATGAGCCATGCAGTGTACATCTTACAGCTGGTTTTCAATCATCATTCGAAACAAAAACAGCAAAATTTACAATGGGCATGGTGAAAGGTATGGTAGCATTGCCAGTCCAATTGTTTATTAACATCATTCCATGGTGAAAAAAACCCTTAAATAGAAAGGAGAGCTATTCAGAGAAAATACTGCTGTTCCCTTTAAGGAAATTTTCGCTTAGCTTAGTGAACGTGGTGATAATTCACTTTGAAAACAATACCTAATTGCATTGCATGGAAAATTAAAAAAACAGAAACTTGTAGTTAAAGTAAACATACCAGACAAATTTTAGTAGGTCTAAAACTTATTTTCTTGTTTAATAATTACCATATTTAAAGCGGAGTTCCGGCCTATTTTGCAACTTTAGTGATTCCTGGAGTGCTCACTATGCTGATCAACAATTGGGCATTTTCAAATTTTTTCGGGGGTCCCTTACCTTATTTTCCGGGCATTTTTGATTGTACTTCCTCCTCCTTATCCCCCCTCTGTGGCCACGGCCACCGACATCACTCCCGCCTTTGCATTGCATCCTGGGAGCTATTTGTCATCACTCCCAGGAGGCTGGAATCAGGAAGAACTCCCAGAACACTCACTGGAATCAGGAAGAAGGACACAGCAAATTACAATGCAGCTTCAGATGCCCACATCCAAGATGGCTGCGCTCAGACAGTGTTTTTAAAAGTAAGATTTTGACTAAAATCCAATACTATTCACCTTGTAAGTATGAGAATAGCGGTTCTGTAAAGTGCGATGGATTAGTATTATAGGAGTATTTTTAGTTAAAAAGGGTATTTGAGGCCGGAACTCTGCTTTAAGCACTTTAAAGTAGGGCAGGTCATATATCATGGGTGCTCAACCTATGGCCCTCCAACTGTTGCAGAACTACAAATCTCTTAATGCCTCTGCCTTTGGAAGTCATGCTGGTAACTGTTAGTGGCTTGAAATGCATCATGGGACTTGTAGTTCCGTAACAGCTGGAGGTTAAGCACAGGTTGAGCACCCATGCCATACATGATGCAATTTTCTGTCCTGCAACCACGGATGCAGAAAAGATTAGCTTGATTCCCCCATTAGCACAGTCAGTGTTGATGGGGGAATCCCTCACATGGAGCCATTGTTTTCTCCAGGTGGGGGAAGTCAGTGATTATTGCTAGTGGGTATTTCCACTGGAAATAATTGCATGTAAAAAGCTGACATGCTGGCTGTACCCAAGTCGATCAATGGATCAGCCTGCCCATAGATGATTCGAATCTCGGTCGGTTCAGCAGGGACCGGCCAAGATTTGAACCGTCTATGGCTGGCTTAACCACTTTACCATCGGAGGATTTTCCTGCTTTACGTCAGGGCCACTTTTTGCAACTTGGCACTGCGCGACTTTAATTGCGCGGTCATGCAACCCTGTACCCAAACAAAATTTGTGTCCTTTTTTTCCCACAAACAGAGCTTCCTTTTGGTGGTATTTGATCACCTCTGCAGTTTTCATTTTTTGCGATATTAATAAAAAAAGAGCGAAAATTTTGCGAAAAAATTGACATTTTCTACTTTGACAGTTAAAAAATATCCAATATATTCAATTTTTGTCATATATTTAGGCCAAAATGTATTTAGCTACATGTCTCTGACAAAAAATCCTCAATGAGCGTATTTTTAACCGCTTTAAGACCGGAAGATTTTACTCCATTCCTGACCAGGCTATATTTTGCGATTCGGCACTGCGTTACTTTAACGGACAATTGCGCGGTCATTAAATTTATGTCCTTTTTTCCCCACAAATAGTGCTTTATTTTGGTGGTATTTGATCACCTGTGCAATTTTTAATTTTTGAAAAAAAAGAGCGACAATTTTGAAAAAAAAAAAACAATATTTTTTACATTCTGATATATAACATTTACAAAAAAAAATTAAAAAATCAAAATTTTTTAACATTTTAGGCCAATTTGTTTTCTGCTACATATTTTTGTAAAAAAAAATCATAATAAGCATATTTTGATTGGTTTGCGCAAAAGTTATCGCGTTTACTAACTACGGGAAAGATTTGTCATTTTTATTGTTTATTTTTGTTTACTAGTAACGGCGGCGATCTGCGATTTTTTTTGCGGGACTGTGACATTGCAGCGGACAGATCGGACCCCTAACTAACATTTTTGACACTTTTGGGGGTACCAGTGACATTACTACAGTAATCAGTGCTATAAATATGCACTGTTACTGTAATAATGACACTGGCAGGGAAGGGGTTAACTTTATTGGTGATTAAGGGGTTAAATGTATGCCTCATGCTCACTGACATGTGTGGGGGGAGGGGATTGTGTGACACAGGCACAGATCGCAGGTTCAGCTATGCTGAATCCGGTAATCTGTGACTGTCTGTCACAGAGGAGATCCGCCTGCTTTGTTTACACAAGTGGGCGGATTTCCTCACTCGATCCCTGACAATCGGGGAATGATCACCGCCTCTCCTCCCCTGGTCCGACTCCCGCTGTGTCTGAATACAGCGGGAGCGAGCCTCCAGCAGCACACGCGCGCCGCCGAGAGGGGGCGTTGTCCACGGACGTAGGTCTACGTCGCTGGATGATAACAAGCCACTTTGCCGAAGTACCAGCTCAGTGAGCGGTCGGCAAGTGGTTAAACCTGTGCTGTAGTAAAACATTTAACATTGCTAGGGAATAGCATACAGCATAGGCAGTTAAAAACAGGTTATAGTTTAGGTAAAAAATGTCGTACTTTCTTTCCTATCCCTATCTCTAAACACTTATCTGACTCCACTTACCGATCCAGTGCTATCTCAGCCACAACAGCTTTCTCCTCACATCCTGGTCTCACGGAAGGCACTGAGAACAGTGGGAGCCATATGCTCTTGCTGCTCTCAGTCAAACTCCTGTTAGGAGGAAGCAGGGGCATGGCTTACCAGCACTGTGTGTGTCTTTGGACATCGGAAACGCTCATGCCCAGGTGCCCCCATAGCACATGGATTGTTACGGAGGAGAGGACAGCTCCAGCGGAGGACCACCAAAGATGAGGCAAGGGGCCACTCTATGCAATATCTTTGCCCAGAGCAGGTAAGTATAACCTTTTTAAAGAAAAAAAAAATTGACTTTAATATCAATTTAAAAACAGGAGCACCAAATCTTGAGAGACCATGAATTTTATTTCATCACAAAATGTCAAAAAGAAAAGGTAATGCATTGTGGGGCTCTAGCAGGCCTCCTTCTCCAGGGCCTACAATTGCTGGAAAGAATTTGGATGTTCTTGGGTTTGAGTTGGTTAAGAATTCTAAAAAGTAAAATGAAGTATTAAGATCCAGCTCCAGCAACTGATTAATACTGAGAAGGGGATTCTTTATTGACTGTGAAATTATTCTACATCTGAAACTAGTGCCTCCTATCTCCATTTCTAATCTTCCTTTTCTGTGGCTGTGAGTCTCCTTAGACTTCTACTATAGCCCCTTGGATTATCCTTACTTCTGAATATAGGGAAAATTGGAATATACTGCCCAAAGGTCTTGTCACAAAGCCTGAGAATTCCAATTTGAGAAGCTGAGATAGGAGATAGGAAGTGTGCCAATGCTGAAACCAATCATCAGTCAGTATTTCCAATAGGAACTTCCGAGGGTTATGAAGAGTTCTTAGGTTCTGAAAAGTGCTTAGTTTTACTTTAGTAGTAAAAGTCCTACACTACTTCTACTACTCCTCCTACTCTATTGTAAGTATTCAGCAACATTAGAAGACTGGAGTTTAGGACATTAGAAGATCACTGGATTGGACCTTAGAAATCCCCCCTAGCTGACCATTCTGGGTATTTCTGGGCTGTGTTTATGATGCTGGGCAGGGGTAGGGGTAGGGGTATGTTTACTGCCTATAAAAGACCATTGCAAAATGCAGGGAAAGGAATAATAGCCATTCTGGAAGTTATAACATACTTTTACACACAAAAATGTGCTTTAACTTATGTAATAGGAGTTCTAATTACAAAAATATTTTGTGAATATGTTATTAATTTGTGTATTAATATTGTTATTTATTAATATTAGTCTATCACTGTGTATCTGGGAACAACCATATTGTATATAAACCACTACTGATTTTTTCTTGTTTTCCTGAGTTCTATCAGAGAAATTTTGTATTCTGTAGTGCATGTCTAACCTTTATCCTAAGCTGTGTTTTCCTCAGCTTTTTCCCTCTTCGGTTGTGTTCATGTTTTTTTTTCCCCTCCTTGTTCCCAGCTGACATTTTCTTTTTTTTTTTTTTTTCCATTTATGTGTCGCAGTTCTTTGCTTTCTTTGTTATAAATTGCCTTTCCAAACATGGCTGAAGCTCCTATATTGCAGTAGTAGAGGAACACGGAGGCAGACAGGGCTACATATGGGAGGAAATTAAAAGATCTATGACCTGAATAATTCTACAAGGGAAGAGAAGATAACCTGCATAGACACATTTGTGCTTGTGTCTGAGCAGCAGGGTTCTTCATATCACGCTGGGCAGATATATAAGGCATTATTAACCTTAGCAGCGCAGTGCAGTCATCTTAGCTACTTTTAACAGTGTACATCAATCTTCCTTTACCAAACCCGGTGATCTGTATTTTACCACTCTTGCAATATGTGGAGGGGAAAAAAGAAAACTTCGAAATTATGTAATATGCCAATTTTGTGTAATATATATATATATATATATATATATATATATATATATATATATATATATATTGCTTACTTTGGTCATCCTACTCATATATGTGACGCTGTAAATAAAAGAAGAACAGGTTTGCATACCATGATTCAAATTACTTTTAATGCTGTCACATTCTGAATGGCAAAAGGGGAGATTGGTTAACCACTTCTGGACCTGGCCTTTTTCTGACACTTCTTGTTAACAAGTTAAAATATTTTTTTTTTTTTGCTAGAAAATTACTTAGAACCCCAACCCCAACCAAACATTGTATATATATTTTTTTTAGCAGAGACCCTAGAGAATAAAAAGGAGATCATTGCAATAATTTTTATCACACCGTATTTGGGCAGCGGTCTTCCAAACTTTTTTTTTGGGAAAAATTCACTTTTTGAATTAAAAAATAAAAAAAACAGTAAAGTTAGCCCAATTTTTTTTTTATAATGTGAAAGAAAATGTCACGCCGAGTAAACAGATACCCAACATGTCATGCTTCAAAATTGCTTACGCTCGTGGAATGGCGACAAACATTGGTACTTAAAAATCCCCATAGGTGAAATTTTTTACAGCTTACCAGCTTAGAGTAACAGAGGAAGTCTAGGGCTCAAATTATTGCTCTCACTCTAACGATCACAGCGATACCTCTCATGTGTGGTTTGAATACCATTTACATATGTGGGCGGGACTTGCGTATGTGTTCGCTTCTGCGCGTGAGCTAACGGGAACAGGGCGCTTTAATTTTTTTTCCTATTTATTTTATCTATCATTTTTTATTTTTACACATAGTTTTTTTTAGTTTTTTTTAATTTTGATCATTTTTTATTTCTATTACAAGGAATGTAAACAAAAAGACCTCAGATCTCACATCTACACTAAAAAAAAAAAAAAAAATGGTCTCTTTAAATGTGTTGCTAGGAGACAACGTTTTACATTGCTCCGGTCCTCCAAGACCATAGAGTTGAGTGGGGGCCATCTTGCCCTCACTGAACTTCCTGCCTGTGAGGAGCGGGGACCGGATCGTTTTCCCTGCTACCGGCAGGTCCGGTAAGTGGGAAAAACAGCGGGAGGGGGGGAGCACCTCTCGCGCCGCACCGTAAGGGTGATCCCATGGCGAATTTGCCGCTGGGGCCACCTTTATAAGAAAGAGGAGCACCAGCAGTTTAAAAAAATACTGATGTAATGGCAGCTATCCGCTACCATAACCCCGATATTTAACGTCAAAGTACCAACGTAAAACTGTGGCGGGCGGTCCGGAAGTGGTTAAAGTAAGTTTCTTATTTGCGAGGGACTGACCCTCTTTTTGGAACCAGATTCCTCTGTCCCTCATTTCATTTCAGTTTTCCCTCATTTCGCTCTGATGACCTCTATAAAAATGTTCTATTCAACTCCCAAATTACAAACTGACTTATATTTTCACTGTACTAATCTCCATATTATTGCATTTGGTTTTTTGTAAATCCAGTATGAAGAAACTTGGAAAAAAGTACTTGTGGGTTTAATTAGTCCCATTTTCACAATACACATTCATTCTTCCAGGTCATCATAGCTGGGGGCAGGGCAGGGTTGTGTATAAGTATTGAGTTCATCAATTTATATTTCCTGTCAATGAACCCAGAGTATTCACACATTTGTGAATTCACACATTTGCACCTTCAGGTCCACTTTCTGAGTGCAGACATAGGATTCTATGGGGTGGATTTACAGAAGGCAAATAGACTGTGCACTTTGCAAAGTGCATTTACACTCTGCAAAAGTAGTTGCTCCAGAGCTTAGTAAATGAGCCAGTGGCAGCTGGTGCTCAATGGGCTGGGGGGGTGACAGACGGACCGCACCATACCCCCCCGGACCACACCAGGCCACGTACCATACCCCCCCAGGACCACAGCAGGACAGGGGACAGTATAGTATAGTCACATGCCTGACGAAGGGGTCCTTCACGGCTTCGAAACGTTGCACTATATTTTTTTGATGTGATCTTCTCTGGAATAAAGTTTTTTGGATTGCTTTTGCAAGATCCTTGGTGTGCTGGCGACTATGTATCTACTTAGGACAGGGGACAGGACACAGGGGACAGTACAGGACAGAGGACAGGACCCCCCCGCTCACTCACCCTGCTTGGATATCTGCAGCAGCAGGCGGCGGCTTTGGCTTCTTCCTCCTGTCTTCTGCGTCTCCTCCCTCCTCTTACATGCCCGATGGCATGGTTTCTCCTTTCAGCCAATCAGGAAAAGGGTCTCAAGACCCTCTTCCTGACTGGCCAGGAGGAGGATCCGCGTGACAATAGTGAATTTTAATTCACTATTGTCACACAACTGGGTGGGCTCGGGGCGCAGTGCTCTGTGCCCCAAGCCCACCCTTTTTTTTTTAGCCTATTAGAGCCTCTGGCTAAAAAAAAAACAAAAAAGCCCCATTGAAGTCCATGCATCCGGCGCCCCACATGGAGATTAGGGGGCCGGCCGCATGGTTGGGGGGGGCAGCGCCCCTGCGCCCCCAATGCACCAGCCACCACTGAAATGAGCAGAAGCTCTGCTGACTTCTATCATCCAATCATGTGCAAACAAAAATGCTGTTTTTTACATTTTCCTTGCACATGATTGGGTATCCTTTGCAAAGTGAAGATTTGCTTCATTTACCAAGCTCTGGAGTAACTTCACTTTGCAAAGTGCACATTCTGTTTGCCTGTAGTAAATGAACCCCATTTGTCCACAGTGTCTATCTGCAGTAAATAAAAGTGACATTGCATATCTTAGTAGCCCCCTGAATGTCACCACAAAACAGATCTGTCACCACCAGTATACACTGTCACATAAGGGGCTTGTAAATGTTTTAAAAATAAATGAACAATATAGAAATAATTAAATAATATAAAATCATATTTTAAAACAATACAAACATGTTTTTAAAATTCCTAACACACAATAGCATTGATGGCTGGGTATCCACCTGCTACAGTGGATCTCCATTTTTCAACCATTATTTGTTGTAAAATAGCCTTCATTATTGTACCACTTCCATTGTTATTTGTCTTTGATACTCTCTAATAAAAATTTATTGAAATAAAATTCCTAACACACCCGCACACATATTGCATACACAAGCACTAAAACTGGAACTTTCAGAGGTACACAATTCACCTATTACACTATTCACATTAGATATTCCCATACATATTAAGTATACCAATTAAGTACAACAATAGAAACATATTTGATTACAACAGTAAAGCAGTTGAAAGACAGTTAGGCCCCTTTCACACAGGCTTTCCAATCCGGTCTGCCTGTCAGTTTTTTCAGGCGGACTTGATCGGATGCTCCATGCACCCCTATGGAGCAGTGGATGTCAGCAGTCCGATCCTGTCCGTGAAATCCAGATGGATGGTAACACTATTTTCCATCCGTCTGGAGGATCGGATCAGATTGGAAAGGATTGGATGAAAACGGACATCCGATTCCCCATAGAGGAGAGCGGGGATCTGACAGGTCTGTTTCTGCACAGAGAGCAGAGACGGAGCCGTCATCCGTCTGCTCAGCAGAGAGCGGCAGATCGATCCCCGCTGAGCAAAAACGGAGTCCGCCGGACGGAAAGCCCGTGTGAAAGGATTCATTTAGTTCTGAACAGATTTGGGTTTTTAATTTTTTAAATTTTTTTACATTCTTTTCTTAAAAAATGATTTTAAGGCCTCATGCACACATGGATGTTTTGCAAACTCTCCTAGAAGACTTTCCTCCTGGCGACAGCATTTTGGAAGAAAAAACGACTGACACATGCAAAAGTGTCTAACAAGCGTTTAGGCGTATTTATAGGCACCAAGCACTTGGGCATCAATTAACTTCATTAGCTAGAATAATAATTTATTCTGGCCATTTAAATAAATCACCTTTTCAAGAGCCTAGCATTAACACACATTTAGACACGTTACAAGTGTTTTTTCTGCTAAATCTCTGTTGCTCCTGGACGCACTGACAGTGTTTTTTTTTTTCTTTGCCTCTAAAAGCCCCTGTCACTAAATGCTGCTAAAAGCCTATGTGTGCATGGATACATAGGCTAACATGTAGGGGAGTTTAGAGGCATGAGAAAAAAAGAGCTGACGCCCATAGAAGCAGCTGCAAAAACATCCAGTTTTCATGAGGTCCAAATATATAAAAAATGATATGTACTACCTGCCAGGAGTTTGCAAGTTCTCCCTTTGCCTGCATGGCTTTCCTTCGGGGGCTTCAGTTTCCTCCCACCCTACAAAGACATGGCAGTGGGTTAATTGGCTCCTCTCTAAATTGGTACTAACATGTGTATGTAAGGATCTTAGTTAGGGACCTTAGATTACAAGCTCCATGAGGGCAGGGACTAATGTGAATGTATAATATATATGTAAAGTGCTGTGGAATTTGAAGATGCTATAAAAGTACCTGTAATAAATACATATGTAATAATTCTACAAAGGTTTTATCCCATATATTTAGCGGGAATTGTGAGGAATATGTTATACAGAACTATAATGGGGAGTGAAAAATTATCAATATCATAATTTAATTACAGTACATAGATCGTCTCTAGGGCGAGAGAGGGGCTTCTTGCAGCCTTTTAAGTTTGTTATGTATTTTTCATTACATGTGAAAAAAAGGATAAAAAATATTCAGCTATCTATCACAATTATATCATTATGGCTGCAGGATAATGATGTCACTATGTCTGCCATAAACCAATTGCATATACTATACACATCTAGAGTCATTGCACATTAATTTGTTGGATCAGTGATGTGGTTTTGTAGCTGAAAATCATATTACATTAATGTTTACCAGTGCAGCAAAGCAGCAAGGTTGCCAAAGCCACAATAGTAGTCGCATGCAGTGATCCTAGATTGTGTGCAAGTCAGCATAAAGACTAAATGAGAAAGTAGGTCTAAAGACCCAAATAGTTTCTTCATTGTCCAGTAATAGAATCCATAAGTGGCTCTGTGCATAAGATCTTGTCTGGTGTAGTCTTATCCTGTATAAGAGGTTTGTGATGAGCTTCTGATCATTTTTCTTGACTCTCAATTCTTCTTCTAGTTACTATGGACACTATAGGGTGTATTTATAAAAAAAACGATTGCAAAACTATTTGTCATTGTACAAACATTCTGTGCAAATGCCAGCCGAATCGATTGGTACTAGACTATTTTATCTCTAGGTCAAATAGTCTCCATTCATAAGAATATAGTAATCAGGATAATACTGCATTATGGCCACTAGATGGAGCTGCTGATCAAAGGAAATACATACTTATTTACAATGATTGCCAGCTTCATCTAGTGGCCATAATGTGATCCGATTCACACTATTGTTATGAACAAAGAACATCCAACTTGGAAAGAAAATAGCCTAGTAACATTTAATTTTGCCAACATTCAGAGAGAACAAACGTACATGCAGTTTCACAGAATGGACAGTTCTGCTTTTTTTTTTTTTTTTAATTGCATTTCCCTACCCTTTAAAGACCACTGAGGTTGATTAATTATTATTATTATTTTTGTATTATTATTGTATATTATAATACAGGATATATATATAGTGACAACAGTTTGTGCAGTGGTTTTCAACATTAGAGTAGACAGTACAGTTACAATACAATTCAATACAGGAAGAATCAGAGGGCCCAGCTCGTTAGAGCTTACACTGTAAGAGGAAGGGTCAAGTGATACAAAAGGTAATAACTGTGGGGGATGAGCTGATGAAGAAAATGAAAGTACAGTTTTTAGGTGTGGGCAGGACAGGCTTCTCTCAAGAGAAAAGTTTTTAGGGATCACCTAAAAGTGGATAGATTGGAGATAGTTGGACAGATTGGGGTAGGGAATTCCATGTATAGGAATTCCTTATTCCAGGATGTATAGATATAGAAACGTGCAGTGCTCATAAATAATTAGCATATGATAATCAGTGAACATTCATAACATTGTAAAGAATACATATACAAACAAATATATAATAATAAAAGTGAATAAGGGCAAAAAAGTCCCTTTGAATGGAGTGAATATAGAAAAATCTTGAGACGTGTATTCCAGAAGTGAATAACTGAAAATTTGTAGTGACACCATCCACCACCAATATATATATAAGAAGGCTTACCGGTGTCAGTGGATTCAGTTTGGCATATGCCTATTGAGTCAACTCATGCGTTGGTGTATATACACCCAATAGGCCAGGGAGGACAACGAGTGGCCCTTCACACCAGTCGCCTTTGTATTTTCTTTGGAAAAATCACATAAACCATTAATATCTTGGCAAGATACAGGAGGTGAATTCCCCTTTACAGTCTTTTGTTTTCTTTCTTTGATGATTCATCTGTCATCTTGAGGTCTACATTCTCTGAATTCATTTGGATCAATGATGGTTTATTTTCCAAAGAAAAAACAAAGGCAACTGGTGTGAAGGGCCACTCGTTGTCCTCCCTGGCCCTGGCCTTTTGAGTGTATATACACCAACGCATGAGTTGACTTAGTAGGCATACGCCAAACTGACTCCGGTAAGCCTCCTTATATATATATATTGGTGGTGGATGGTGTCACAGCAAATTTTCAGTTATTCACTTCTGAAATACACATCTGAAGATTTTTCTATATTCACTTAATTCAAAAGGACTTTTTGCTCTTTTTTCACTTTTATTATTATATATTTGTGTGTATATGTATACATCACAATGTTATGAATTTTCACTGATTATCATATGTTAATTATTTATGAGCACTGCACAGTTCTATATCTATACATTGTTTACACTGGTTCAAGTGTTGTGCTGGCTGCTGTTCTTTCCCTTCGGACGCAAGCGCGGTACTTTTTTCTGTATTTTTGAATTCCAAGGGATGGGAGAGGCTCTGAAGAGGTCCTGGAGGAAAGCATGGGAGGAGATGATGAGGGAGCTATAGAGCAGGAGTTCTTGAGAGGAATAAAGAGAACAATTTGGTTGGTATTTTGAGACAAGGTTATTAATATAGCTGGGAGTTGAGTGGTGGATGGCTTTATAAGTTATTGTTAGTATTTAGAATTTAATTATTGGCTGTGTGGAAGCCAATGGAGGAATTGGCGGTGAGGGGAGGCAGACTCTGAGTGGTTTTGTAAGGTGGATGAGCCTGGCAGAAGCACTCATTATGGACTGAAGGGGGACTAGCCTATTTAAAGGTAAGCTAATGAGGAGGGAGTTACAGTAGTTGAGACAAGAGATAACCAGGGAGTGAATTGGGAACTTTGTGGTTTCATCGGTTAGGAAGAGATGTATTTTGGAGACGTTGCTGAGGTTGAAGCAGCAAGCCTTGGAAAGTGATTGGATAATGGGGCCGAAAGGAGAGTTCAAAGTCCACGATAACACCTAGCACCCTGGCATGCGGGGATGAGTGGATGGTTGTGCCTTTGCTCTTGAAAGAAAAGTCAGGGGAAGAGGCACATGGGGGAGGAAATAGTATGAGCTCGGTTTTGGACAAGTTTGAGGAAGTGATGTGACATCCAGACAGATATGTCTGTTAGTAGGTTAGTGATGTGTTATGAGACTGATTCTGAAGGGTGGATAGATAGATTTAGGTGTTTTCAACGGAGACAGGATATACTAAAGGTGAAGAGTGCAAAAACTGGAGCCGCTCAGGTTCCAGGTTTTTTTTTGGCTCCAGCTTCCAGGTTTTTTTTTTTTTGGCTCCAGCTTCCAGGTTTTTTTTTTGTCAAAGCAAACTTAGGAGCAGAATGGCTACCACGGACAGCTACAGCTGATTTTGCACTCTCTGGTATTAGTAAATCAACCCACAGTGTGTTATGCAGCACACAGTCCTGCTAATGACAGCAGGTTGCACCATAGGGGTTGGTGGCATTTAAGTGATGCTATCATCACAAAGACGATCATTGAGTTGCCAAGGTTTAAAGCTAAACAAATCTCTATGAGAAAAAGTACAGGTGAATTAAAACAAGACAATCTAATTGGAATGCTGAGATAATTTTGTGTTATTCCTACGTTCCAGTCAAAGCACTCTGTGCAATGAACATGGTGGTGTTGATAATTGATTTCTCAAACGTTAGATTGTCAGAGCAGATTGAAAGAAATCCAATTAGATTACACAGACACTCCAAGATTTATGAGTGATACATTTCAGCAGTGCTTTTAATTGATTTGTTTACTGTGAGCGCACAGTATTCCACAGTGTACAATTTTTTGCCCCATAAAAGTAGCTAATCTGTAAATATGCTTGGTATGAAAACATTTCTAAGAAGTTCTAATTAAAGTTATAGTTTGTGGATGGTAGAATGCATAATAATTGAAGGATAAAGGAATTACAGTAGGAAATCGCTAATTATTGGAATTGGATATTCATATTTTGTGTATTTTGCATTTATAAGCATTGAACGTGCTTTCAGCACTGACATTTCTAATAACAGGCTGGCGAAAACAGACGAAACGCATACACCAGGCCCAAAATGTGCCCACCATAAAAATCGTCACTGTTAACTGATACTCACCATGAGAATCGCTCCAGACATGATTTACATTGCATTTGTTGAGTGTTCATTGAAATAAGAGGCTAAAAAATCTTTGCAACAAACCACTTAAAATGAAAGTCTTCTGGTTTGTATTTCTGAGCATGCTACACAGTTCTAAGATTATTAGGATTGTACTACTATATGGGCTATCATAAAGCCTTCCGTCAGATCCAACCTTGAATCAAGGATGACCAATACTAGTTAAAGTGGCCTTTAAAGGACCAGCATTGGGAAAAAATATTATATTCTGAACATTGTGTTTATTACATGTAGTATGCAGTGTAAACATGTTCAATCACATATATTTAACTACATTTTTAAAACATTTTATAAAACTGTCCAGCTATAGTGACCATGGTTGGGACAAATCATTGCACTGCCAGGAGTGACTACAATGCCAGGAGGTGTGGTTACCTTGAATTCCTATGGTTTTAAGTGAACGTCACTTTCTTTTTGGTTTTTAGGTAAAATGAAAATTCCCTGCAATAAGATTATTTACACTTACCTGCCCCTTCGTGTAATTGTTGGAGTCTTCCCTATGTTCTGGTCACTTTTTTGTTTTTTAAAGGAGGAGAATTAACTAGGAGAATCAGGAACAGGGTCAATGCTCACAACGGGGAAACCACTTATGAATCTGAGATGGAATCCAAGAACAGGTGCTCTGGCTCAAATGTCCTCCATACATCAATAGTAAATAAAAGCAAAAAAAAAGACCCGGCAATTCTGAAATCGATATGAATGTCTTTATTGCTTACATAATGAGTATTATAAAAAGGGCTAACGCGTTTTGGCAAGTAGCCCTGATCACAGCACATTTCAAAAATAAGAAACAGGACAGGTATAGTAAAAAAAAAAAAAAAAACTACCCCCTGTGTTAATCAATGAAACAACATCATTGTACAGTAGACTTTTTATGCTTTTTTCATTTGCAGAAGTATGTGTAATTTCATTAATTTTTTTTTTTCTTTTTAGGTTACAGTACATTTCATAATGGTACAAATAATTTCCCATTTTCTACATATTTATCTGTTTTTTGTTGTTTATTAGACATTTTTTCTTTTCTGCCATTGTCTCCATGCTTCCTTCCCAGTGTCACACCTGTATTTAGATTTTAATTGTATGAATGTTTAATAGTTTTGTACTATATTCCCTGTTTTTTATTTTTGTAATGTGCTGTGATCAAGGCTACTTTCCGAAACGCGTTAGATATTTTTATACTCAACATTATGTAAGCAATAAAGACATTCATATGGATTTTATAGTTGCCGGCTCTGTTTTTCGTTTTATGGAGAGTTAACATCTGAATCACCCATGTAGGGGCCACAAACAATCAAAGTTGTATATAAAAGCAACCAAAAGTCTCCAGGGCCTCTGTAGAGTTTTTCCCATCCTCTGAAACTCTCTGCCCCAAACTATACAACTGTTCCCTACTCTGCCTGCCTTTAGGCAACAACTCTCTTAACCTTAATGTAACTTTACTGTCATCCTTTTATTTTGTAAAGCGCTGCACAAACTGCTGACAGCATGCAAATTCTGTATAATAATATTAATATCTGTAAAGCATTATATACAAATCTCATTGTGTGTTTAACATAAGGGTTGATATTGGTGAGTACAAGTAGAATCTGTAGATTACTGTGAATGGAGGTGATGAGAGTGAATACATGGATTCATTCAGGGAGTTTGTTTTTTTGCTTCCCCCCTCTGCTGGTCACAGATCTGGATTCCACATGCAGAGTCTGGAGACACGACACCGATTGAAGCTAGACCCTGGGAGTAAAAGTGAAATTAACCTTCCATAATGTAATAGTTACACATATGGGCAACAGCGGAGAATTCTTGGTGTTCTGTTTAACTCTTTATTTGAAAACTTTATGCTCAGCAGGAATGACCTTGTCTGTACTGCTCACTGATAATTTGTCTTTATCAAATGGAAAATTAGCTCAGACTCACAAACCAGAACCTTTCCCAAGAGAATATCTGCAATGATGCCTTGACAAAGATAAATGAGCTGCTGAAACTTGGGTTGTACTATATATATATAAATAGAGAAATGTACAACTTTCAGAACTACGAGCATTGCGACTATTATGGCTACCTTAACAACATCTTCATTGTCCACAACTGTGCAGAATATATAAAGTATAAATGTACATTGTACAGTATATATGCATAATAAAGGAATGCATTCTTAATGCCATATTCAATAGAGAATAAAAAAGTTACAGCAGAAGAAAAGTGTTGCAGGGCAGCCAGCATTAGCAATCACAACCAAGTATTCACAGCATACCTACAATTTTTGACAAACTTACCTCTTGGTGTCTTCTCCTGTCTGCTCCTGCAGCGCTGATCCCCCACAGTCACTTCATCGCCACCAAAGCTTTGTCCTTCAAAAAAAACGAAGAGATTTCCAGTCACAACTTACCAACCAGCCAGCGACCAACCAAATTGACCTATCTAACAGTATGCGTTAAAAACAGGGGTTTGGTTGCACACATTTGCAAATACATGCGTAAGCTGCAGGCCCCGACAAGGCACCCTGTGATCTGCAGTCCCTAACTCTACAATTTAAAGATTCTCTACAATGAGAGCACATGCATTTAATGGGATAGATGGAGGACAGATGTCTAGAGGGAGCCCACCCCTCCTTAAAGGCACAAGGTCACACTGAACACCCAGCACATCGCACAATGGCGGCAAAGGTGTCAGTGCGTTGCCTGCCTCAATATAGATATGAATAATTCACAAAGTGGTCACCGCCTCCACCTATAACTGGTCTTAGTGGTAAGGAGCACTGGAAGGGCGGACGCAGATCAAAAAACGAAGAGATTTCCAGTCACAACTTACCAACCAGCTAGCGACTAACCAAATTGACCTGTCTAACAGTATGCGTTAAAAACAGGGGTTTGGTTGCACACATTTGCAAATACATGCGTAAGCTGCAGGCCCCGACAAGGCACCCTGTGATCTGCAGTCCCTAAATCTACAATTTAAAGAGTCTCTACAATGAGTGCACATGCATTTAACGGGATAGATGGAGGACAGGTGATTAGAGTCAGTGTGACCCTGTGCCTTTAAGGAGGGGTTGGCTCCCTCTAGTCACCTGTCCTCCATCTATCCCATTAAATGCATGTGCTCTCATTGTAGGAAAGAGATTACAGTGGGTGTGACAAGTGAAGTAATGTTAATGAAACGTCAATTCTTTCAGGGGGTGTCAGTGCTGGTATAAGGTCATCTAGAGCCCAGGGCGAACACGCCAAACTGTGTCCACCCCCCCCACCACCAGATACAGTATATGAGCATTATGTGTCAGTATAAATTCCCCCAGAAAAACACTGAGCACTAATCTGCATGCTTACCCCCTGAGCAAACATTCCCCCTCCTCCCAGTACAAATCCGCCCCCTGCTGAAATCCCCCCTCACTTGCCCCCTATTCCCCAAATGCCCCCCCCCAAAAAAAATGCCCCCCTTCTAGCACAAA